>NC_031778.1:19497628-19667573 GCF_001522545.3 Parus major | reverse complement strand
CACAGAGCAGGGGACACAGAGCAGGGGACACAGAGCTGGGGGTCACAGAGCAGGGGACACAGAGCTGGGGACACAGAGCAGGGGACACAGAGCTGGGGACACAGAGCTGGGGACACAGAGCTGGGGACACAGAGCAGGGGTCACAGAGCAGGGGACACAGAGCAGGGGACACAGAGCAGGGGACACAGATTCAGCCCGGTCCTCCTGAATTGTTGTCATTACCAGGCTCTGTCCAGTGCATCAGAACAAAACACAGTTGCAGAGGTGGTGCTGGAGGAGAATGCTAATGGGAACCTGGGGTGTTTTAAAAACCAGGGCTGGACAGGCTCCCTGCATTAACAGAGCTGTTGAGAAGTTATGGATTGTGTTTTTCAAAGTGTTGAGGAAAAGCTGCTTTTCTATTCCAGGTGGCTGTTAGTGCTTCCTCTTTTCTTTCCCTTTTCCTTCTTCTCCCTCCTCCCCCAGAAAACAGCTGAGGGTCAGTTTGTGTTCTCCAAAGCTGCAATCCCAGCATCCATCTCCTCTTGTCACATCCATGTAAGGAAGAGCAGAAAAGTTATCCAAGAATCGTTCTGGATAAATTTAGATGAATGTTAATATGAATGCAAATAATTTACTGTCAGGGTGCTCCTGTGCCTTTCATGTCTCTCCCAATTTTTATGTTGCAACTTTGTGTTTATTTTGGAAGACAGAGGGAGGACTTTCCCTCTGTCTGATGAAATGGTTTGTAAAGTTCAGTCATTTTAAGTTGTGTGCTAATTCTCTAAACAGTCTCTTGTCTACCCTCTCATATACAGTAGTGTAAAGAAAGCTGATTGCTCTAAATAAAGATGATGTGGATATTACAGGAAATGCTTTGTGCATTTTAACCTAAGAAAATACATCTGCTTTCTTTTAAAATGAAAGTTGTTTCTGTTTATGTTAGCGGCTGAGGTTACCATTAATTTTTATTTTGTTGTTCAAATATTCTTAATAGGCAAAGGTGCTAAAACAGCTATAATTACATCACTGCATTTGCTGCTTGGTTTATTGGCTTTGGATTAGGTGTCTTAATTACTTGATTGCTGTATTTTGGATTTGGGTAAATGTCTCTTCATTTTTGTGGCATTCCAAGTATGATTAATATCTGCAAAACATATTGAAGTCATTAGGCTTTAATGTTCAAAATTATTCTTTTTTTTTTTTTTGTCAAGATGGAAGAAAGTGTCAATAAGAAAATAATTTTCATTTCAAATGAGTGCTCATAAATATGTAAAAATTAAAAAGCGATGAATTGTTTTTATGAATTTTAATGGCTGGCATGGTGCTGCATTATGCCAGGAGAACGAGTGGCATAAATTACAGTAGTCTATTAATTCACATCATTTCTGTAACTCATTTCACATGTGCTGGTTGTGCCTGTGTGCAGCCCAGACAAGTTGTTGTCACACACATTGTGAGTCTTCTCCCACAACATTGAAACTCATCCACACTAAACTGGAATGTGGTGGCAATTTTAATATCGCTGATCAAAGCTGTAGCGCTTCTTTGTGGAGCTCGAGGAGGGAAGGTTTGCTCTGTCTGCTAAGTGGTGTAAGAGAAAGGATGTAACAAGTACTGAGGCATTTCAATGCTGTGTTGGCATTGCTGTGGTCTCCTGCTGCCTTTTTTAACTGCATCAAATTATTCACTTAGTTAAATAAATGTTAATGTAGAAATAACTGAATGAATTTATAAAGCCTTACCTATCTGTAACATTTCATTCTGCATCTCCCTTGCTGAAAGGGATGTTGGTAAAGGATAAGTTGACAAAGTGGTATTAATGCTCTGTAGTTAGTTATTTTGCATCTGTGCTTGGGGTAGAGCACTGCACATTTTAACAGGGTGAATTAGGGGGTGATACAAAGTGTGTAACACAATTTTCAATAATTGTGATAATTCCAAATAATTCCAAAAATGGAATTTCTCACAATTCCAGCAGACAGGAATTCAGTGTCTTCCTCTAAAATCTCTGGTCAGAGCAAATTGTGGTGTTTGGGGCAGAACAGAATGGTGGGTATAGGAAGGCAGGTGATAAATGGAAAGGTCACAGTTGTGTCTGTTATTAAACAAAACTAAATTATAAATCCTCATTCAAGAGTCGCTGTGGTTTCAGAAGTAGTCAGGAGGCTTTGGGAAGCCCCAGGTGCTGAGCTGGGCAGGTAATCCTGGCTGGGCAGCCTCGGTGCCTTTCTCCAGCACTGCAGGAGGAGCAGGTTCAGAGCCCTGCTGAGCTTCAGGTGCTCGAGGGGGACAGAGCAGAGAGGGGGAAGCTGAAATGAGACAGGGACTTGGAGCTGGCAGAGGTGTTTGCAACCTGGTGGCCACAGAGTCAGAGGCAGTGGACCCATCCAAGGATTTTTGAGGGTAATAAAGTAAAACCAAACTATCAGATGGCCTGAATTTGCTGTACTGGGGTTTGAACTGGCAGGAGAAAACTTGCAGGGTCAGCAAACTGGAAAACCATGTAGAGCTAAAGTACCCAGACCCATCCTCAGTGAGATTTGTAGGAAGATTAATAACTGATTGGATGCTAGATTACTTCCATACCTTCCATACACTTTAATTAACTGCAATTAAAATTGTCAGTTTGGAGTGAACTTGGTACTGATGGCTTCCCGCAAAGTTTTATTACTTTGTAAAGATACTGTGCTTTTTTGATTAAAAAAAATAACTTCCTTTGAAAAAAAGTAAGGCCAGAAAAATTCTTTGTCCAGCTGCTTTTTATTTTATCTTTAATGGGAAAATTAACCTTTGAAAGGTATCCAACTTTTGCAGAAAGCAGAAGCTCAATTCTCTGGTGTATTTAAATATGCACAAATGGGCACCGTAGAGCAGGGAGCTGGAAATCAAACATCCTGTCACAGCTATAAAAGGTTATCACACACTGTTGTACAAGACCTTTGCAGAAGTTATTGTATTAAAGTATGAACTCAAGACAGTATTTAAGATTATTCCTAACTTCAAAGGTAGTTAAAATAATATATTTGCAATTGAGTGTAAGCACTGACCTATGGATTTGAATCAGTAAGCTGCTGAAATCAGAAGACCAACATGTTTACTAACTTCAGTTATCCCTGAAGATAAAGCTTAATAATTTTTTACAGCTGTGAGAAAATGCAGGCTGTGCTTTTTGTCTGATTAAAGTGAAACAAAATTATGTCCTCAGAAATATATTCCTTTTGGAGAAAAAGTCTCCATTTCCCTCCCCCCATGTCTGTGCAATGCAGCAGCACAGGAACATTTCAAGAAGTGGAAGTCATGTCTAGATCCCAGGCTGGTTCCTCTGGCAGCAGGCAGGGTGAAGGTCCCAGGTTATTCAGTGTTTGTGTACATGTCTCCAATCATTTCATATGACATGATGACAGTGAAATAGGTTTGTTTCACTGGAATGCAAATTCAGGTGGTGCAAGAAGCTGTGGTGCTCAGGAGCAATGCTGGTGCATAACCAACTGCAACTATTTCCCAAGTATAATTATTCTTTTTTTTTTTTAAGATATGTTCATAGAGGAACATGTATTTCACTTTAGAAAAACCTTCAGCATTCTGTTGGTCATATAAAAATAGATGTGTTTTCATTCTAGATGTCCATTCATTAAGAGAATTAGAAGCCAGTGGCCTAAAGGCGTTTGTTTCTTCCTGCAGCAATTTTCAAGATACGCCTTTATTCTTTAATGTGTCTTCTCTCAGGATTTCAGCTCGTTCCTTATATCAAAACAGGTCTTCCTCCTTGTCCTATTAATTTCCTTTATGCAAATTGTAACCCACAGAAAAATAGCAAACACAAAAAGGAGTCAAATAAAACAAATCTATGGAGAAAATCTTTTCATAAATGGAAAACTTAAATAGATTTTAGAAGGGAGAGTGTTATTTTCATTACACTTGTGCCTATTTTTCTTTCCTGAAATGTCTAGGACTAATATCAAAGGCTACACGTGGTATCAGTAGACTTGTGGGGTTTGTTTTTAGGAAAGAAAAAGCTCTGCAGCTTGGAGATAAAATATAATGTAGTAGTTGCTAAGGTAACTGCATGCTTTTGTGAATAGTGGAACAAATTAGGTGAGCAAAACATCTGTAGATTGTCAATGGGCAGGTTGGAGCTGCCCTCAGCTGCTGGAGTTTAACCTCTTGGGTCCGGCCAGGGAAGCCCAGGCACGATGGGGAGGCTGATCCTGAGCTCCCTGTAGTGCTCCCAGTCCAGAGAAAACTTCACTCCCAGCTTGGTGCTGGGCCTTCCAAGGGCCTGTGAGCAGGGGTGAGCCTGGCTTGTGTGTGAGGATAAAATCAGTTTGCCCTTGTTTCCTCTGGAGGGATGGGATGGTGTGTGTTTGGCAGCTGGCAGCAGCGCCTGCCCGCGGGCTGCAGGGCCAGCTCCGGAGGGAGAGGATGCTCCAAGGATGGAACCTCACACCCTGCACACCTGCTGCCCTCAGCCTGCAGGAGGGCTGGCCAGTGCTCCTGTTCAGCTTATCCTGGAGGATAAATGCACTCTTAGAAAAGAAACAGAGTTGTTCCCCTTGGAGGCTGAGCAATCCCACACACCCCGTACTCAGCAGCTGGGTGAGTGCAGCTCCCTTTACCCTCACACCCTGGCAGCTCTGGGTAGATGGAGCCCAGGCTGCTCTCTGGGTTTAACCAGACACCTCTGCCAGCTGCTGCTGACCACTAGGGCACGTTCTGAAAAGGTCTGAAACATAAATGTGACAGAATGAAAGCTTGATGCTGTTATGTGATTGAAGAGTGATGGCTTGGGACTCCTGTCAAAATGTGGTCATGCATCTACAGAGGGGTAGATAAGATTTTATTTGGGGGGAAAGCTTACTGAATTTCTGGCATACCAGAGACTGAAAATGAGAGCAGTAAGAATAGTGAATGGCTATTAATGGCTCCAAATCATTTAACAATAAAAATTACTGTCCTCATTGCCGTTCATAGCTGGGATTATTTTCCCAGGAGCGTGTCAAACAGGCCAGGTGTGTCTAGATATCAGTGATTTTATGTGCCCATATTGCAAAGCATCCATTTCTGTGTTGAAAAAACATCTTTATTTTTAAATTTCCTTACCCTTGACTTCCTGTTGTTTGGTACTTTCCTCCCACTACCAGAAGTTTTGGGTAAGCTTAGCTCCAGCACCAAACACAGCCCCTGGTTTGTCAGGTGAAGCAACTTTTGTATGAGAAACTAGGGCCAGTACATACTAATATAGATATATATATTTAATACTGTAAAGCTGCACCTCTTTTGGGTTACATTTAGCCCAGTTGGAATACAAAGTGTCTTTACTTGATAGATCAGACACAGCAGCAGGTCAGATTCACAGCTTAAAATAAAAAAGTACAGAGTTACTTCATTTTAAGTCTGTAATGGTATTTACCAATTAGCCGTGAGTAAGCAGTTGAAGGATTTTATTTGGCTTGTTACAGTTTTGATTCCCAGCTGGAAACACAAATGCAGCTTCTAATTTCCTAAGGAGTTTAGTTGGTTGGTGGTTTTTGGGGTTTTTGTTGTTTGTTATTTTGGTCCTCCCCCCACCCCTGGAAACTCCTGCAATTGCTCTTACTTGAATAATTTTAATGAGTAATTTTTTCAGTATGTGGAAATTTTGACTATTAGGTTTTGTGTTTAATTGTGTAAATTAACTTTCAAAATAAGACTTCATGCTGTAGGACATTATTTTGTTGAGTCTGCCTAATCAATTCAGGAGGTTGGAATAAGTAAAAATGAACTTTAAATTGGGAAATGAGGCATAGACAGCACTACGTGGAGTTTGGGTTTGCTGGTCTGCACACAGTCTTGAAAATATTCTGCAGAGTGCAACTCCATGGACAGGAAGAAATACATTTTAGAATTAAGCAGGTAGCATTTTATACAGAATTATTTGGTCTTTGAGTATAGACTGTCCAGATGAATGAAATCTATTTGTCCCAGCTCAGAAATCTCCTCCATTTCATTCTTTCTAGCTCAGTGATTACCAGAATCTCATTTTGGAGACACTTTCAAATCCAACCACCTGTGCTCGGAATTGGACCAGGGGATTCTTAAAGATTTTATAAAAGCGACAATTACATTGGTCTGACATTGCTTACATCCTTTCCCAGGGTGTTTTCCACTTCACCTAACCAACTTTCTGTGCCTCTTCAAGCCACTTGCAGTCAGAATTGCTTTTTACAGTGAGATTTGTGACCATATAAGAAGAGTAAGTTATTAGTGTGGGGCCTCATGCAGCCTCATCAATTTTCATCCTCACTTCCCCAAAAGTGAGGTGAGGAGATGCTGAGAGCTTTCCCTTGGAGGGAAGAGCTTTGGACACTCTATTAAAAATACAGATAAAGGAATAAAACCCAGTTTCCTGCATCTCTCATGTTTTGGGTTTTTTAGGTGGAAAATGCTAATTATGTGCACTTCAAAACTGCACATCCTGTGTGTCTGTGCTTTGTAGCACACACTTCCAAACAGCATTATCAGAGTGGGGAGATAAACGTGGTCATAAAATATGCATCTTTATAAATATATTATTGTTTGCTCTCTCTTTAAAACACATTTATCTGGAGAATTTACTTTCATGACATCTCTCTTCTCCCAGTGAGAACATTGATTTCTCCTCTCTAGGCCTCCCTCAGCAGTGATGGTTTTCTTTCTTTGCAGTCCCTGCTTCCTCCAGTTGTTTTGCTGTTCAGAATTTCTCAGTTTCTTTCTGCAGATCTCTTAATTACCATGAGCCTTTAGTTATTCTACAACCCCAGCAAGGTCTCTTGGGAGGATAAATGGTGTCACTTCATGGCAAACACCAACACCTGCATAAGTTCTGCCACCTTTTCGATGAATGGTGATTATTGCTCAGAAGAAAGCTCAAAGATTTACTGAAAAAGTGTTCTTGTTCTTGGCCTCTGCCAGGAATATCCAGACTACTAATAGCTGTCAATCTGAAATGAGTCTGGAGCCTATCCATAAACCACACTTTTAACCCATTAAATAAAATGGGTGATTTTATGTATTTAAAAAAAAATAAAAAAATCTCCTCTTTGGACAGAAAATTTTATCGCAGAAGAATTGAATTAAAATAAGAATTTCCTTATTTTTTTCTTTCTTTTCAGCCCTAAAGTCTGTTTGCAGTCTGTCAGTGGGAGAAGTGAAGGAGCTGACCAAACATTGGAGTTTAGACATGATAACTAAAACTAATAGTCTGGTTTTCATCTACTTTGTTGGAAATAAAACAGGTGGAGCAAACCCACCACCACTGAAAGTGTGACAGAAAGATCTTATACTGTGGTGATAAATATAAAATATGTGGGTGTAGGATGGATGGAACAAGGAATTTTTTCCATGCTTGATGACAAGGAGCTGCCCTAGTGAGGAGAAAGTGTGACAGAGGTGTGTATCCCTCCTTGTGTGTGCAGTTCCTAAAACTGCAGCAAGGTGTTGGGTCTCTGTCTCGCTTGCTTTTCCCATGTAGAAAGTCTCAACTCCTCAAGTCTTTGACATTCTTTGGATCAGGCAGATATTTCTGCCTGGAGGAAGTGAAAGAAAAGGAAGTGAAATAAAAAAAATCCTCATAACCACAGACATGATAATCATAGTGGCAAATAGAAAAAATATATAAATTCTAAGAGAATTCAGACTAATTGTGGATTTTAATCACAAAGAGAATCATGTCTGGTTTTGACAAATGATAAAAATAAGTTCAACAGGAAATTTTGTGTTGCTATCAAATGGAACAAATTCTGGGAAAAAAAAACCTCAGCCTATTATTTCTGTTTCTGAAATTCATAACAGTAATTATAGTTACAAGGGTTTTGATGCAGTGATAAGTGTACAATGGATCTCCATACATTTGTCCAGGGCATTCAGCTGGCTGAATACTGGATATGTCACTGAAATACACCTTTAATGTGAGGCAACTTTCTTACAATGAGAAAGTGAAGTTTTCTTTCTGATGTATAGAAAAGCAGTGTGGTATTTTGTGTGGTTCTTATAAATAAGAACATAATGCTGGAGGATATGGGCAGTGGGCAGGATTTCAGAGGATTTAACAGTAACTGTGTCATTTCACACTTAGCTATAAAAGTGATATTTTCTAACAAAACGTTTTAGATGGAGCCATAGTATTTTTGAAAGGTTGAAGCATGGGGAAAGTTGAATTTGTGCTTGAATATAATGTACTGAAAAAGGGATGCTCTTGATGTCTAAATTGGCTGCTAGTTAGTTTTAGATTAAAGTGTATAAACTCCTCTCTTCATGAGGAGGTTCAGAGGCATTAAAACAATTCTGTTTCTGGAGTGATATTAATAAGTACAATGCATTGTGTAGAATAACCAGTTCATGGGAATAATTTGTCTGTGCTGCATTATTTACAGGCTGGTATTCTCAGTCAGAGATATACTGCTAAGATATATTTAAAAAACAGCCTAATAACTTGTGCTAATAATAAATGACATAACTGAAATCATTGGCCAGAAGATGTTGGGTGTTTGCAAACAGGGGTTGACTCTCATTTACCACACCTTGTGAATTGGAATCTGAAGCTGGATTTGGGTGGACATGTGCTCTGAATGCAGGAGTGGAGTGTTTGAGCTCTTGTAGAGTGATTGTTATTGTGGGCACGTGTTGAGGATTTGTGATGCAAATATGTGGAGTGTGGGGCTGAGATTAGAATCAAACCCATGACTAAAAGGCCAAAAGCTGAGATACTGTAGATCTAAGGGTCATGAACCTGCTGTCTTATGGGGCTTTTATTTGCTTACAGTCCTGGGATTTTAAAGCTGTTCTCATAGCTCTGAATCACTGGCTGGAACGCTGAGAGCGTGGAGCTAAATGTAGAGCAGGGCAGGACTGCAGGGCCTTTGGGGAGCCAGGGATGACAGATTTAAGATGCAACTGTGCTGCTGCTTGTGTTAATGTCGGTATATTGCTGATATTGTGGGATATGTATGAAGCTCAGAGAGGTTTTGGTTAATAGTAGAAGTCCAACAGATTCGATGGGCAGAGTATTGCTGTTAGGATGTCCAGTTCATACACTTGATAAACAACATGGTTGTACAAAGGAAATAGCTTTTTAAAAGGAAAATTCCTGTGGATAATTTAAAGGAGAACAATCAAAGGGTAAAAGGATGTGTTATTATTTAAAATGCTTTACTAAATTCAGTATCTTCTCTTACTGCTAAAAATTCAGAGAAGCCCTTTTGACCTTCCACTGTTTAACAGCTGTCAGTGTCAGAGCCATTACATTCATAAGCAGTTCTGCAGTGCATCTCACAATACATCACCTATTTATATTAATACCTTTGTGCCCCAACCTGAGTCACAGCTCTTTTCCATTTAAACATTCACTTATGGGTGGCCTAGAGAAAAGTTAATGAAATTCAGATTTCATTAGATGCAGTGGAACATGTAATTTGACTACTGCAATTAATGCTCTTGCTCACTTAAACCCACACCTCTGGCCACAGGAATTGAATGTGTTTGATCTCTGAGAGTGCTTCAGGAGGATAATTGGCTGATGGATTGGAGGGAGCATCCTGAGCTGGGTGGCAGTGTGGGTGCCAGGAGAGAGGAGCACCTGCCTGGGGACTCAGATCCCTTCCCTCCTTCTGCTGTGGTCCTCGGGACTGGGTCACACAGAATCACAGAATGATGTGGGTTGGGATGGAGCTTAAAGATCACCTTATTCCATTCCCTTGCCACGGGCAGGGACACCTTCCACTGGGGCAGGTTGTTGAAAGCCCCAGGCAGGTGAAAGAGCACATCAGGCATTGTCTGAGTGAGCTGGTCCCAGCAGGGCCCACTGGGGACACACAGTTTTGTGTCAGGTGAACTCAGGCTGCAAAACAGGATTTAAAGGGCTTAGAGGAAGAGCAAAGTCAGACTGGTTTTGGTTTTCCTTTACAAAATGTTTAAGAATTAACTGAATGTGGCCTTCTGGTGGGAATAGCATCACTGTTGAAATACAGGTAAGAAATAGTTACATTGTAGAATGTGTTCTTTTGCAGCATTATTTTTTTATTGTTCTCTGGACAATAGAGATCTCCTTCAAAGATGCATCTAAGCCCATGTGTCAATCCTTGCTCATTTGTCTTTTGTATTTCTACATCCCAATGAGAAGAGGCTTAAGACATAAATCAGTGTTCTGTCTCCTGACTTGCCTTCAGATTTGTGCATTTTTAGTCCATTTAGTGCTTTTTAATGATATGGATTCGTGTGGTGAGGTTCTCTGTAGGTGAATTTTTTTGTGTTTGGCATTAGCCATGGAGAACATGCTATTTGCAGAGGAAAAGGAGCCCAACAGCAGGTGGAGCAATGAACAATTTACAGCACTGGATCGTGATTTCCCATGTGCTTCTTTATTTTGTACTTGCTCTTTCTCCTTTTCCTCACTTCCTTCGGATCAATTGTCAAACATCTGCCCGTCCAAAAAAAAAATATAAAAAATTGCAAGATTAATTGGGTTATTTCAGTCACAGGAAAGTTGCCAGCTCATGTAAAAATGGGAGGAGAGGGGACACAAATTCTAACAGCTATTGATTAATAACAGATGTATATTCTACAGGATGGAAGATAAACTGCTCTTTGCAGGGATGTGATGGATAGGTGCTTGCTTCTCAGTTTCTGCAGGCGCCTCTGTTGGGCTGCTGAGGCTGTTACCTAATGAATTTCCATTTATTGCATGATAGCAAGCATTGATCAGGTCCCTGCTGCCAGTCAAGCCCCTGCTCCTGCTGCTGCCTCTGCCAGCCTTCCTCCAGTAGTAAATAACACCTTCCAAAGACTGTTTTTTCCCTTCTTCTTTCCTTTTAAGTTATTTCTTTCTGCTCTTAAGGATCGACTTGAAATGTACGTTCCTAGAAAAGATCAAATCCTAGAAAAATCAGCCCAAAGAGCATGCTGTCTTTATCAGTTACTTTGTTTAATGTGTAAAGTGTCCAGCAGAGTGTATAATCCAGTGTTTTGGTCAATTAGTAAATCAATGTAATCCAAAGCAGATTTATAAACTGCACACAGACAACCTGGGGACCGGGCTCTTTAAAGCCGATAGCATCAGCCAGCATGTCTCAAGTTATAATGACAGAAGGACTGGGAAGAGAGTAACTAAATGCTGGATTGCTTTGTAATGCCAGTGTGAATAAAAGGCTGCTTTTATACACAAAAGTGAGGAAAAAGCATCCTGGCCTGCTGTAGGGCTTTGTACCTCTGTGTGTGTTGTGTGTGGATGGATGGCTGCCTCTGCTAGAGAGAGTACAGGGAAAATACAAAGGAACAAAAGAGGTTGATAGAGGAAGTAGTAGGGAACTTCATGAAACAGTAATTCCTAATCCACTTGCAGAGATATCCTGAAGTGTTGCAAATGCTCTCTGCTCATGATGCACCATAGAAGTGCTTCAGGTTTTTGTGCTCCTCTGTCATTTGCATTGTGCTTTTTGTCTCGTAAAATTAATGGTTGGCGTTGTTTTGCGTGGATTTGAGCTGTGTTGGTGTTTGGGTGAAATCTGGATTTATTTTTAAAGATTTCCTGTCACCTTTTATCCCTGCAAGTGTCCTGGTATTTGTCTTGAATTTCACACTGGGCATCATATACAACTGCATTTCAGTCCTGCTGCAGACTTCCTCACGTGAAGGCCACAGCCCTTGCAGTTTACTGAGCTATCAAGAGCTGTATAATATTTTCCAGCTGGAGCTTAATTTTTTGGGGGGTTGACAGGCATTTTTCTGGTTGTTATCAACAGCAGTCAAAATAAACTGAGTCTCCCTCTGCCCAGAGAAAGTACTGTGCTTTTTTGGTTTGGTGAGCATCACCAGCAAGACCTAGTGGTCTACTCTTTCAATTTGAAAAAAGTGTTTAAAGGACAAATTTTATCCAGATAGCAAGTAGCTTTTTGAAATTCAGCTCTTTACCATTTGGTGTGGGTTGTGTGTGTCATTTTTGTTTCATCCTTTTGGATTTTTTTGCTGTTACACAAATGAAAACTGGGCTGCTGCATCCCTGCACCCCAGAAGACAGGCACTTAAAAAAACACCTGCTCTAATTGAATTTTTTACCAAAATCCCACCAGCATCACTTCTGGCAATTGCATTTCACCTGTATTTCTACAGCAGCTGACTGAATTGCAGTGTTCCCCAACTGAGGGATGCCTGGATAAAGGGAAAAGACCACAGCACAGGGTGAAAGAGAGTCTGTTGTATGATAAATTACACTTTTTGTCTTTCATCACATAAGTCAAATTAAGATTTCATAAGCATTGGTCTTAGTTTCTAAATTTCAGCAATTGTACAGCTTAAGAAAATGCCTGCAAGCAGAGAGAAGTTAATTTAATGAACTGTTTGAACACATTCCTTATCCTCCCCATGATGCTCCTTAGATGTGTGTACGGGGTGCTTGTTGCTGGGAATGGACTTCCCTTCTGCTGCCAGACAGAAGTTGGCTGGAGAACCCATAACCATCAAATTCCTGAAAACTTCCTCTTAGTCAAAGTCTAGAACTTCTCCTTACATTTACTCCTTAAAATTATATATGGAATTAAATATAATCAGTTGTTTTAATTTGACACATCACAACCTGCATGGGATTTATTTTTATTTTCATTTTCTGAGCCCAGACTCACTTAGGCTGGCAAAGGCCTCTAAAACCATGAAGTCCATCCATTAACCAGAACAGCCAAGTCCACATTAGACCACGTCCCTGAGTGTCACAATGTTGCCAAATACAGCAGGATAACATTTGAAAGGATCTCATTTTTATCTAGCAGCTGAGGAAATAATGGTTGTCAGAGCTGAGTCACAGAGGTAAATATTAATGGAAGATCTCCTATAAGCCATTGTGAAGCCTCCTTGGAAATTCAGTCGTATTTCCCTCATTAGCTGGAAGCTCTTTTGTGACTTGCACTTCTGGAGGAATGCAACCTTTTCAGTGATAGTTTAAAGGACTCTCTGTGTCATGTGGTCTTCTGTAACTCATTTCTTAGGGATAGATCTCTTTTATTCAGTTCCCAAATTCTAAACTATATTTAAGATATGTTAGTCACACACATCATCGTGTTTTAGAAAACACTGTGGATGTTCTGGGCAGTTTCCAGGCATGTACAGAGAAGTAGCATTATTCATGTACAGAGAAAATCAGTTTAATCACTGTATGTTTTGGGGTTTAACTGTCTTTGGAAGCCTCCTGAGAGCTTTCCTGTAAGAGCATCCTCCTGGCCAGTGGCTCCTGCTGGATCTGCTGGCAGTCCTTGAGGTTCTCTGCACTGGTTTTTAACTCCTCAGCACAACCATACCTGCACTTTGAAGTTCCCTGGTGTTAACTCAAGACATTGTCTTCTGATGTCTTACAAAGAAATAATAATGAAAATACAAAGGTCTTCCTGATTCCAGCTCCTCAGGCTAAACCACCTGCTCTCTGCAATTACCCAAGGCTTTCCATCACTGGGATTTTCCCACACCACTGCACTTCAAAGGAAAGATATTAAATGTTGCCCTGTTTTAATGATTAATTTGAACATTGTATAATACTGTTGCTGGCTTTTCTTGTCTTGCTCAGAGCTTCATGTAACTTTGCCTGTTAATTCATTTAGAAGTTTTTATTTGATTCGAGTTTTTTCAGAAAATGCCAAAGTAACAAAGGCCAAGTAAGTGTTTTCATCTGGTTTGAACAAAAATCTGTCCTGAATTTGAATGTTTTGTAAAGGGATTGTTTTATTTTTGTGAGGGTTTTTTTGGTATGTTTTTTTTTTATTTTTCTTTTATTATCTTGTGAGTTATCTTGTCTTGTAACAAATAATTTGTAGTATTTCCCCTGGTCTTTGAAGAATGTAATCAGAATTTAGTTGCTCACAGTTCAAACTCTCGTTCAGGGTGCTTAACCAAAATGCACTTTGTGGGCTGATTGTGGGGGTGTTGGATTAGACCTCTAAGGGCTCCTTCCAACCCAAAAAGTTCTATGGTTCTGTTCTGTTTGTATCCTTCACCCTTTGTGTTATTCACACATGATAAGGGAATATCTCTAAGCTTAGGGAAGTCAGGATTATGGGTTTTTTCATTCTGCAACATGTGAAATAACAATAAAGAAAGGAATAGAAATGTATTATTTGATTGGTACAAGTAAACACAGAATATAAAGAAAAAAAGTAAGGGTGGCAATAACAATACAGAGAGAAAGCAGCAGAAAAATTACAGGTTCTAAAAAAACCCCAAACCCTGTCTGTTAGCAAGTAAAACTCCACTTCAAAAATTTTGTGGTCTTTTTACATCCTAAAAATCTCATTCTAAGAGGATTAATTAAAGATAAAATCAGCCATAGAATAACTGTGTGCAGACCTGAATCCAGCTGACTGCATTTGTGCCTTTCATTCACTCATCAACAAGAAACAGCTCCAACTTTCACTTAGTCATAGCAAATTCAGATTTTAGAGATAATTTTTCCACGATTCAGGAGAAGGGACTTACTGGTGAAATGCAAGAGGAAATTCAGACTTAGATTATAATCTGCATTGCCACCAAATGTCATAAATATATGGACAGAAGATAAATGTGCTGTTTTTATAAATCTGCAGTGGAACTTTATCTCAAAAATAACATAAAACTGAGTGTTGAATAACAAAGAACTGTGAAGTTCTTCTGTTTATTTTTCTTATGGTACTCACATTTTGATTTTAATTCTTCTGTTAAAACAACCTGCAACTCAAATTTTTAATTCTTATAATGAAAGGGTTTTTTTAATTGAATAGATAATTTTGATGTGCAGCATTTTTTAAACAGTTTGTAACAATCTTAGTGACACACTAGAAAGTTTGACTTTTTAAAGAAGTGATTCAGGATGCCTTTTATAGCTCCAAAGTAGCATGGCTTAATTAAAAAAAAAATCAATTAAAAAAATCCTCTGGAGACATAAATGTAGAACTTTTATCTGACATTGGCATAAACATGTTTTTCATTTGCTTCTAGATTTTAGTATTAATTTTGATGGAAGTAAACCAAACCCAGATATTTCTGCTAGTACATTGACTCTGTGCAAAGCTTAAGGCTGTCTAGTTAGAATTTTCCAGCATTATCCCATTCAGTTCTGTCCATTACAGCAGCATTTTGCAGCACACAAGTAAGCATTTTTCTGATGTGAAGTGTAGCATTTTGGGGTGCTTTGTGGAGCTTTGTGTTTCCCAGGATTTATATTCTGCTTCAGTCTCCTCTCTTTAGCCATTCTGGGAGAGGTTATCATCTCCATGCAGATGATGTTGAGGCTTATGTGTACAGTTTTCTGCAGCACTCTCAGCTTCTGGAGAACAGCTTACTTCTGGAAGGTGGAGCTTGATGTCTTAAGGATAATTTTGTGTGTGTGTTTAATTCATCTCCTCCAGGGTTGGGCCATGCTGGCCCTATCTGGTGCTTCAAAACCTGCACAATTTCTCCCAGAAACAGCTCCTGGTATCCCAGCCTGGCACAGTTGTTTTGGGTATACCCAGGGATGTAGAGCAGCATTCCAAATCTCAAACCCAGCAGGAATTAGGTCAGATTTTCAGTTTCTTTGCAAGCTGATGATACCCTAAGATATTGCAGGAGTGTCACAGTGAACCTGAGCTGTCTGAGCCTGAACACCTCCTCACCCATGGGAGATTTGTAGATTTTTGTGTGTGACTTGATGAGCTTTCAATTTCCCTTCTCTCTCAGTGTGGAGTCTTTCTTATTTGAGTAACTTCATTGCTCTCTTTGTGACAAATTAAATTAAGAATTTTCGCCTATGCCAGGTTTCTAATGGTGCCTAAAAATAATTTCAAGACCAGCAGCATAATGTCTTTCAGTAATTGTTAAATGTGAGCGAACTGAAAAGGCTAAAATAAGAATCAGGCCAATTAAACCTCTCTTTGAGGATAGTGGTGCCTGTAATTAGAGATGCTCAGGAAATGTTTCTCCCTCTCTCCCCACCAGTCCCCACCCTTTTTCTCCCACAGGATGATGGAAGTGAGGGAGAGAGCACCCACCTCGAGCATTACAGTGCTCACATGGGAATCTTCAGCAGCTTCTCCAGAACGTGAAAGCTCTCAGAGAGGATTTTAGAATGCATTTCTGAGAAATGTCTTGGCTTTTTTTAAGAACCAGTGCTTTCTGAAAAAAAAAAAAATCTAAAAAAACCCTCCATAATGCACTACTTGTGGTGGTGGAGAGGGGATGTTTATTGTCTTATTCAGAGAATTGAAGACCTGTGATTTGGAAGTGTGGCAATAACAATGCTGCAGGACTTCTCTATTGTCTCAGCAGTCTGTGGGAGCCTTATTTTAAAAATAAGAGTGATTTACCTCTTTCAAAAATGTTTATTTCTCATTAACTGGTGAGAAATTATACTATGAACTTCACTGTGGGTGGACCATAATCTTTATGGGCAGCTCAAGGTGGAACACACAGTCTAACTTCAGGTCAGGAGGATGCTTAAAATAGAGAAAATAAAGTAAATAAATAAAATTAATAGAGAACCCGAGAATGCTGTGTGTGGCAAGAGGGAGATACCTTCCAGGAACTTTTGTTCTGTGTGATCCTCAGTTCACCAACTTTTTCTAATAACATCACTCTGTTGCATGATATAATGTGGTTATAAAAAATTAGTTGTTATTCTTTTAAAATATATCTACATTACCCTATCTCTAGTTTCTTACAGCAGCAGGCTCTTGTTTTTGTGAGACTTCAAATGAATGCAGATTTATAAAATACAGATTATGACCACCAAGGAGATATTTCTTACTCTTTACTAGGTCTTTCCATCCTTCACTATTTGCATCCTTTATCTAAGAAATTTCTGTCTTAAGGACTGTAATTTTCTTTTTGCATGGAGAATTGCAAACCCTGTCCATTTCAAAGATGTTTGGCTTTTGTCTGTTTTGGTGTTGCTTCCTTTCATCCTGACTTGGGGATACCTAAGGTGTGTGTTTTAAACCTCAGAATATGATGCTGGAGGTAGGAAATAATGCAAGAGTTTGTCTTCAAAAATAAATACCTATTTGTGAAGTGTTGGAGCTTGCATTGAGCATTTGTCAGTTCTCTTTGTTCAGCACTGGGCACGTGGTACAGTTGTATAATGTAAATTTAGCAGGGTTTTTTTGTTTTTTTTTTAAAAGAAACTTTGCACTGACTTTTCTCAGTGTGAACAGATTCCAAAGTCTTCAAGGTTTTGTTGGTCCTAGACTTTGTATGTCACAGCAGTTTCTAGTGTCTTGAATGTGGCTTAATTGGCTCCCAGATGTGAGGACAAAATGGACCCTTTTTTCTGTAGAGAACATGGACATGTGCAATTACATCGTTGGAGTCTATTGATTTGGAACCTTATAGACTGACTTCTTTTTTTTTTTAATCAGGGTTTTCTTTTTACAATCAGCAAGAATTTTGTATGGAACGTGTTGGGAGTCCTGTGGGGATGTATATTTCCTATTCACTCAGAGGTCCAAAACCCAGTGTGACATTGTCTTTGCAGTAAATTGTATTTTCCCTGAATTCTCTGCATTACAGGCTGAGGAGCTGGATCAAAACCTGGTGCTCACAGCAGCAATGCCTGCATGCTACATTGTCATCTATTGATAATATTTTTTAGCATGCCACCTAAATAAGGGCAATGCCTTATAAAAGGTTGCAAAATAAAAAAGAAGGGGGGTTTGGTATGACTAAAGTAGTAACTCTGAAGTTTATTGAGCTAAATGGGCTTCACAGCATTTGTATGTTTTTTTCTTTAAACTGCTGTTCCATATCCCCTCAATTTAATTGCTAATGTGAATTTTAGCTCTGGGGACAATTTTTTACAGCCATCACGAGCAGGAATGTCATTCCAGGAGTGGTACCTGATATTACTTTCTTTTCACGGTGGCATTAGCAAAATAGTCTTAATGGGGCAAATACATTTGCAACTCAATATCCCCTTTACCCAATCAGCTACTACTAAAATTCTCCTTACATGTTTAACTCTTCTTGCCTTAATGAAACTTCATGGGAACAGAGGAGAGGTGACTGGTAGAGATACAAAACAGTAGGTGCCATCAGGCCACAAGTGTGTTTTGTGAGCTTGTGTCACACAAAGCCCTGGGATATCCTTGACACATGAACACCTTCACAAATTCTGTTTATCTTATACATGCACAGAAGCAAACTACCATTTTCTAGTCTTCAGGGTATCTGCAAGTGGGTCTGTCTGTTCTGGCTGATTCAGTCTGCACTAAGAAATACATCAGTAACCCTCTAGACTTTGCAGGGTTACTTTGGATGGATAGAGTTGTATGAAATTTCTTGTTGAGACATGAAAGCAGATGAAATTCAGGTGGTTTTACTCTTCAGTGCGATGTGAATTTCTTACTAGTTGAGGTAAAGTAAGTGAAAGGACTAGTCAGAGTGTCACAGAAGTGATTAAATTGTTCTTCCAGGTTCTGCTGATACAGTAAGGGAAGAAAACCATAGTTTCAGAAAGAAAGTAAAGCCCAATTACCTCTGAGTAAAACTGGCAATTTACTTTTTACCTCTTCCCCCGGAGGAAAAGTGTTAGAACAATATTCTGTAGAATGGATCCGCCAAGAAAAAGAAAAGAAAAAAAAAAGGATGTATTAAAATATTTAAATTGGTTATATGAGGCTTAATTCCAGCATTATATGAGATGCTTTCCAGCATTAGGAGCAGCATTTCCCCATGCCCCCTCTCACCTCTGCAACTCAGGAACCTGCAGAGAACAATATCCCATCACTCTCAATTGCAGTTATATCTTCCAGTTATGGATATAGTGCAATTCCTTCACTTAAAGGAGTTTTTGTTCACTTTTTATCTTCACATTTCATCTCACAGAGGGGTGATCACAGTGCAGTAGTGTCAAGGGTGCATTTGGTGAGGTTTTCAGGTATCTGAATTATTTTTGAGATTTTCCAGGTTAGTTACAAGCTCTGGCATTTCGCGCAAGGAAACAGAAGGAAAACCACGCAGCGATGAGTAATTTACCATTTCCCAATAACCTTCCAAGCAGAGCTGAGTGGGTTTTGCATGGCTTTCACAATTACTTTGAAGAGCATTCAAATGTATCTCTCATGTTGAAACAGTCTTGTACTTTGGTTTCCCACACAGCAGCCAATAGTGTGTCCTAAGCAGTCCTCTGCAGGGCATTCCCAGACTCATATGTGAGAATTTCAGGGTTGAACCACTCCTCTTCCTTCCATGCAGCTGCCAAACCAGTTGTTTTAGCTATTGGCTTTCCCTTTTAATCTTTGCTGCCTTGGTTACTCACATGTGCTAAAGAATGAATGTTATTAATTCGGATGATGACAGAAGCAATGAACACAAACTTGTTTAAACTGGGTATGTAATTTGAAAATTTTAAGAGGAATCTTCAAGTGGGAGCAAGTTCTTCCCCAACAGTGTTGTAGGTTCTGTTAGCTCCTCAATCCTTATTTGAAAGTAGCACTTTCATATTTTCTTCTCACTCCTATATCAGGGAAAGGCTCCTCTGAACTGATATAAATTTACTACAAATAGGGAAACAGGAGGGACTGTGAGATATGTGGCATCTGCCTTGGGGCAATGCTGTGGAGGGATGCAGTCAATGGCTGGTTCAGGAGGATCTGCTGAATAAATACTCCAAGTTTTCCCATGTGCCACAGCCCACAAAAGATTCCCAGTGGAAATGTGAGACCTGCAGTAGAAACCAACTGTCACAATGGTATTGCACACTTTAGTGCCATTGGACAAGGGCAGGAGAAATAAAAAAACATGGACATGATGCTAGTTCTTTGCAATAGGAGCACATTGTTAAATAATATTCCACTTGTCCTAGGAATGGATTGTGATGAGGAAGGACAAAGGAGAAACATCAGTTGTCTCTGCTGCTCTTGAGACACACATTTCATCCCCATGGCATTGACCATATCTCTATAGTTTGAAGTCTAATTCTTAATGAAAAATCCCTTAGGCTTCCTGCAGCTGTGGGAAAGTTTCTCATTATGTTCTGCAGGGCTTAATTTTCCATGCAGGGCTGTTCATGTTTTTAGTTCACAGGGAAAAATATAAAAGCCTTACTGGTGAGAGATGTTGGCAAAAAAAGACTGCTGGTGAAAATACAGTGAGCAAGAGCTATCAGTCCTTGTTTAGGAGAGAAGACACTGAAGTTTCAGTGTGTCTTGGATGGCAAAGGAAGCAGCCATTCATTGGAATGTTATTGAAAGGCTTTCTTTCCTTAGTCCTCACACTGTGTTTTGGTGCTTGGAGGGTTTATTGTCTTCCCATTTGGAAATCAGGGCAGTCCTGACTGGATGCTTTGTCTTTAAGGGGTGGGAGAAGTTTTTTTTAGTTTGAGGGTGGTAAAGAATGAGCTTACCATTTTTTTCTTATTTTCATAATTCTTTTCTCTAATCGTATTTGTGAGTTGAGTTTGGCTCAGCTGTGTTCAGTGATGGCTGGGTAAAACTGCCAGTGTAGGAACCCAAATCTGAGGGTCTCAGAACTGAAAATATTTGATACTTCCTTTTGGGTTTGATAAGACTCTCCTTATAGTCTCTCTTAATTAACTTAGGTTGCATGGTGAAATTGCTTTAACATTCTTTAAAAACCACCATAAAGTAACAGACTTTGGAGTAGTAATCACAGAAATAATGGAGGAATGCAGTAATAACAGTTTTTCCTTTAGTATTATTTTTAAAAATTTGTTAATTAATTTGAAGTGTCAGACACTGTTTTGCAAAGCTTAGGTATTAAATGGATAACTTGTCCTTTGAAAATTCGTACTGGTGAATACTAAGAGTAGTAATAAAAAAAAAGAAATATAGTACAACCTCTGGATACAGAGATAAAAAGAATAAGGCCAAGACAGCCAGCTCTTGAAGATCTATATCTGCTGTGTTATGCTAAGCATGAGACAGAGTTTTAATGCAATTTAAAAATAATTAATCTTAAATAAATACATAATGGCAGCATAATCAATGCAAATGTACGTAAATAGGAAGCCATGGTGAATTAGAATGTAGTCCTACTGAATGGACTGCTCAAGATTTCATTAACTAGAAAGATGAAGGAACCTCTTTACTAAGAAAATATCTTTTATCCTATACCAGTTGCTTTAGGTTGTTAATTTGAGAAGCTGATAATTTTGCACCATTAATCATAATAATTAGAGACAGATTTAGTGAGCTTTAGTGCAGTTCTCAACTAGATTAATAGTCGTGTAATCCAGTGTTTATTAATATAAATGAAGTAAATTAGAAGCATGACATTCTAAAGAGGAGGAAGAAACTTCAGGAACTTTCCTGGATGGTCCCAAAACTCCATTAATTTACAGTGACAGGTTGTTCTTCAGTAGTTTGTTTTGGTTTTTTGCAGTCTCTTTTTCCTCCTGCACTAACAATGCTGCCATTCAGACAAGGGAAGAATGTGTGTAATGATCTCTAAACCATGTTTACAGTGACTGAATATCCACGGATTTTGGTATTTGGGTGGAGATGGGTGTAGGGAACTTAGCAGCCATGGGAAGTTGTGCCTCTGTATTTAATACATATTCTTATCTGTAAGATCGTGTTCTTCACTCACCTGGAGGCTCTGAGCCAGGATTGCCAACACAAGCAGGGTTTGGAGCGTCAGGAAACTCCCTCCCTGCTGTGGTGGCAGCAGTTTGTGTGCGAGCGTTGCCATGCAGGGGTTTCAAACAAGAAATCCTGGGGACAGCGACGTCTCCTTGCTGCTTCTTTCAGGTAGGGAGGAGGGAGTGTTCCTTCTGCTGCCTCTGACTCCGTGTTGCTTTACTTCAGAGAGGAGTTGTGAGTGATGGAGTGTGGAGGAGAGAGGTTTTCCCCAGCTCTGACTTTTTCATTCCCTTCCCAAGGCAGGTGCCTTCAGGAGTCTGTGTTTTTCCACTCTGGGGTTCACAGGCAGATTAAGGTTGGCTTGTAACAAAATGTTCCACTGGTGCTGACCCTTCCCTGGGGTTCTGACATTGGTCAGGGGCTCTGTGAGTGCTCCTGTGCTTGGGAAACGCAGATTTCCAGGGGCTTTATTGAACTTGTGTGCTGAAGCACCTCCTTTTTGAGCCATGTATATAGTTAAGTGGAAAATCGCAGATTTATTTAGAATTGGCATCAGTTTCTCATTATAAACCTAATGTTTTAGTACTTCCAGAAATGAGTGGTTCTTCTGATGGCCTGCTTGAGCCTCATTGATTCCATTCAATCCTCTCTGTTTTAAAAATCACTTTTTAAATTGTGAAGAAAATAATGAGAGGGTTAAAAGACTTCTGGTAGCTGAAAGCATCTACAGATTGAAAATCTCCATGAGCGTTTAGTAACTGGAGGAAATCAGGATGTGTGTTGGTGTGTCATCTTATGTCCTCCACCAAAACCCACCAATCAAACTGATCCACAGGTTCCTATGAGTTACCAGCATTTTCTTCCCAAGAGCTGTTTTCCTTTTGAAAGTATCCCCTCTTTGCTCCTGAAATGGAAGGCTTGTTTTTAACAGGGCAGTTCTTGACCTTCTGTCACCTCTTTGTTTTGGATACACTGGCTTAGCTTTGTATTGAAAATCACATTGCAAATCAAAATAGTCACGGAAATCTTGAGAGCTCCCCGTGAGGAAAGCATTGCTGTATTCCTGAATTTGAACAGCAGCTCCTCACAATGCAAAACACCAGACAGCACTTGTGAAGAAGGTAATTTCCTGTCCAATCCAGGCTCCTGGTAACAAATCACCTGACAAAAAGATCATGAAGAAGTAGTTGTGGGACATGTGCTCGGCCGTCACTCCGGTTATTCCACAGCTACTTTGCAGAGAGCAAGTTGAGAAATAGGACCTGCTTTCCAGTGGAAGCTCCTTAGGGTAGGTGGTTTCAGTTTTGCCTCCCTTGATTTGAGTAAGACAAGCCTGTTTGCATGTGGGAAGGGAATTCTCTTGGAGCGTGCCTTCACATGCAATTTCTCATGCCTTTTTGGATCATCTTAAAAGAAATCTATACCTGTAGTTGACCTACTTAATCTGTGCAATTATTCCACTTTGCTTGGGTGTATGCACATCATGTTCTTGTCTCCGTATTTTTTTCCCCCGGTTTTTGGCAGTCGTTTTATTCCTTGTTAAAAATACCATTTGGTTGTTAATGGGAGCTGGAGTTGAGCATTTCTATTGTTAAAATTACTGGCCAGAAGAATGGAGGCAGGAACCAGACAGTGCTTTGCAAAATCACAGCCCATTCACTGCTTTCTCAGAAATCCTGCTGGATTCATTTAGGTGTTTTTAATAGTGATGAGTAAGGCAACTGGAGTCCTGCTGAAAGCAAGTGAAATGTCAGGGATTGTTGGTTCTAGTTAAAAATGCACCCATTTCTCAACAGAGCTTGATGCTGCAACATCTCTTTATCTATGAATCTGCTAAGAGATTTCCAAGAGCTGATGGGTATCATGTGCCTAATTGTCATCTTTTGTGTGATGCCAAAGTTACTCATGTGTTCCTTCCTTCCTGGCTGTATTATATTCTTTAATGCTCCAGAGTCTGCAGCCTACTTAAATTAGATGTTTCTGAGTCAAATTGCCTGTGAGTGGGGTGTATGTAGAGAGGACTCAGCCCTGCAAAACCCTTTTTGCTCTGTGATTCAGCAGAATTTAGAAACCAGCTAAAATTGAGGGATGTAAGTAGTTTTCCTGGAGACACTGAGTCATTTGGTGTTTCTTTCTGGCTTAGTACTGGTACTCATAACATACTGTGTTATCTGTTCCTTAATCAATATAATTAAACATCAGCAAATCTCTTTAATCAGACTTTAATTTCACTTAATCAGACTTAGTTTTGTTGAAATTTACTCTTCTCAGTTGTGGTGAAATGCTTACTAACACAGCAAAGAATGACACTTGCCTCATGCTATTAAGGCTGTACAGATCACTATGCCAGTGGAACAACAAAAAATGATTACAGGTAAAATTAAAATTGAATACAGAAGTTTTTTAACCTAGATGTACTAAACTTTTAGCAATCTTTACATATGCAGATGTACAGCATCTGATACTATTTAGCACTGTGGTTATAATACTTTCGACCCTGATGTTTTGTTTTACGTTTTTCTTGTAAATGTTGCTTTTGTAGAGTTGCTCTAATAAATTCTTCCCTGTGTTTTCCAAAGTATTGCCTTGCCCCTTGGCTATCATAGGGAAACAGCTGTGATTTAAGACATCAGCTTTGCTATTAACATCAAGTGGCTGCATAGCAGCCATGAATCATCTTTATGGATGTGCTCTGACTAAATGATAGCACTCATTAGGTGTGGATGGATGGATATCTGAGAAAGTGATATAGGTAATAGGCTGTCTTCTAAGATAATGAAAAAGTTTTCTCCTTCACTTTTCTTTATATTCTTGCCTTGGAAATGGTGGCTTCAATGCAAAGCTTGCAAACACACAGCTGACAATGAGTCTGTCCCTGTAAATCCATACACAAAGGACTGATTCATGTGGTTGAATGGTGATTATTCACAACTGGGACTTCTGTAGCTGAGTATTTTACCAGGCAAGAACAAATTAAGTTTGGTTTCTTTTTTTATAAGCTGCAAGTTCTCTGGCATCTGATGGCCAAGAAAGGATTGTCCCTGGTGTTGTCAGAGGAAGGTGGGGCGATTTATTGGAATGAATTTCAAAGGAAAGTGCAAGAAACAAATCTTCCTAATTTCTGTTTTGCCAAAACAGCCATTTAAATAGCAAGCATTCCTTCTACACACGGCCTCTGTGGGAGAGTATTTAATCTTTCCTGTATAATTTATTTATTTAAAGGAAATTATTTTATTCTTCTACGGGAGAAGCAAAGATATAAGGAAATTGCCTCTTGGCCAAGTCGTATCTCTTAACCCAGAAAATACAATTCACCCCCTAAACGAGCTGGGTCAATCTGCTCTTCTTGATAATGTTTTGCTTTAATCAGATTTTTCATAGTTGCTCTCTAAATACTAATTATTTTTTTTTTTTTTGATCAAGCTTTCAATTCATTTGCAGCAAAGAATGGTTATTTAACAACAAAAACCCACAAAGAAATAGCGTGAACATTAACTGCCCTAAGACACAAACTCATTAGAAGCACACAGTCAGATTGATTGGACTGATAGTGATGGTGATGATAATAATAATTGCGTTACATCAGTGCCTCAGGATCCTAGCTGTAAATGAGGTTCTCATTCTTGTAGGTACAAAACTAAGATCCTCTCCAGCTCAAGAAGAAGTGAAATGAGAAGCAGTGAGAGCTTGAATACAAATCTTCCCTTCCTTTTTGTTTACTAAAAAAATTTGTTAAAAAAAAGGAGACCTATCTGGATCCCAGCCAGCTAGAGAATCATTTAAGTAAAGACCTCTATGATCATTGCATCCAACCATTAACTCAGTCCTGCCAAGTCCACCAATACGCAAAATTCTGTTCTTTAGGACCTTCAAAAGAAGCAAAACATCTGTTGAGCAATCATATGAAACACTGTCGTGCAGGAATATGGCACATTCTCCCCTCTGTTTGTGTAAGCAGTTAATAAAGAAATGAAATAATGAATGATGCAGGTTCCAGCTGCAGTAATGCAGGCAGTGGTGGTAATAAGCAGGGAGCACAAATGCCTGTTTGAAGGATGAACTGAGGTTTGTACCAAGCTATTGCTTTTACAGTCAAGCAGATGTCATGGGCTTGCTTTACAGGATATTATGATATATGAAACCAAAGGCTTCTGAGCAGTAAAAATTACTCCTGTCAATTCATCTTTGTGTATGGCACTTTGATATATCATTTACAGCTTAATTATATTGTCATAGTCGAGAGATTAAAAAAAAAGTCAGGTTGGCTCTTGCTTAAACCTCTCTCTGAAATAATGCTCGTAGGTGAAGAAATCCATAAGATCTATATAAAATTCCATTATAATGTATTGTGCCATCAATAGCAGGTTCCTTCCATCCAGTTTCACATGGTACAGTTAGGGAGATATTCATCAGCTATCACTCACTGCACAGCAGCACAAACAGCCAGCACCAGAGATCCACAGGGAAGAGCCACAAAGTGGCAACTGCCCTTTGGACAAGCCTTGGGGTGGCTGGGGTGTGGGATGTGCCAAACCACACTGGAACAAGGGCAGTGGGACCATGACAAAATCCTTTGGTGTGTATTTGTGGGTGTGAGTGTGAGAAGTGCCTGATGATTGGGTCTGGGAAGGCCTGGCTGTCCCATTCACCAGCACTGTCACCTGTCTCCAGGTGAAACCCTTGGTGCTGGCACCCAGGTCCCTTCAGCTGCCATCCCTGGCCAAGGGACAGGAGGGGATCAAGTGTTTTTCAGATCTCGAGCTGGGCTCAGTTTGTTACCAAGGAGATGTATGGTTTTCTGGGTTTGCCTATTAACTGGCGGGTTACACGTGAAAAAACAACTCTGTAATCAAAATAAATTGCACTATGTTGTTTAGGCATGCAGCTTCTGAGGTTTAATTGTTTTCAACTAAATTGATAAAAGCAAAACCCAAAGGAGTATTTTCTGTGTTCTCAGACTCTGAGTTACTCTTTGTATATTTTACCTTCATTTAATAAGTTCCTCTTGTGTGAAGCTGTTGGTTGCAGTGACTTGCATATGGATTCCTAACAGAGATCTGCACTTCATCCAAAAAATCAGTGTGGTTAAATTAGGTTGAAATTTTTCAAGGTGTCGTGTTTGGCTCCTCCATATTGCTCCTGCATCTTGTGTTTCTGGATAATACTGTAATGCATATACAAATTAAATATAATATTAATGATTACTGCCAGGTGCTGCACAAAAAAAAAAAAAAAAAAAGTAATTTAAATTACTAGACAAGTAAATGTAAATTAAGATAAGGGTGCCTAAACAGTTAATTGTATTATTTGCTGCCCATGTTTTATATACATTAATTCAAACGATGGGTTGAGGCATGCACTTAATTTATTTAATGACTTCCTGCTGTAGCTGTGATTTTGCCCATGGGTGGCTTTCAGAGTGACAGCTTGGAAGGCAGAGAAAGGTTGTTTATCTTTTAACTCCAAGATGGGAAGTCAAAGGTGTGGACAGGCAGAGGTGCTGGCGATGAGGCAAAGTGGTGTCTGCTCAGTAAAAATGGCTAATGAGGAAGTTTTTCATTGCAAATGATCACTCTCAGGCACTGTGGAATTTTTTCTGTGGATGCAAAGGTAGGGCTGCTCCCATATTTGTCTGCTGGGGATGTGGCACATGCTGACAGCACAATTTAGATATATGTGAGCAAGTAGATTAATGAAGCATCAGGAAAAAGTTCAGACATACAATCTTCTGAGCTTACTTTGCCACTAAAAGATTAGATTGGCTGTCATAAATTACTAATCTGAGCCTTCTAACTCTACCAGTTTCTCTTGCCTTTCACTTCTCTAGTTTAATGAAATTGTGCTTGCTTGCCACACATATTAAAGAATCCAAGTAATAAAACAGTAGAGAAGAAAGAAAACTACATGATTCCCTGGATACCTGGATGTAAAGAAATGGGTTGGAATCTGATGTTTGCAGATATTTGCTTTGCTGAAACAAATTCTTTCAATGTATGCAAAGTGCTTGTATCATTCATGTGAACAATTTTTTTCTCCCAATTTTACATGTTTGGGGGAAAAAACCACCCAAACATTTAGTATGCTATGATTTTGTAAGAATACTGCAAAAAAGTGGTGGGGTGCTACAAGTTGCTTGTAGAGTGCATGACACCTCTCTATGTGAGAAAATTTTAGGAAAGCTTCTAATCAAAGTCAGCAAACAAACATTCAGCTTTCAAACAACACAAATTCAACATTCTGGGAAAATGAGGATTTTCTTTTTTCCCCATGTTGAGGCCCCAGTTTAAATGAAGTCTCTGTGACCTGATCCTTAATGTGCAATTTGAGGCCCTTGCCCTGGGTGGAAATCCTGTTGTTATTTAGCAGTAACCTGCTGCCCCTGAGGCACAGTGTCAGTTCATGTACAATGTATTTAGTGATGTGTTCTGGGTGCACTAAATAAGAATTTGATTTTCCATTAAAGACTTGTTGAGAACAGCTATCTTTCTGAAGAGCTTTTCACATCTGTTCTTATCTTACTGTTTTGTCTTGAGCTGTATCTGTGTGCCAAGATTCCTTTTTCTTTTCTGTAATAAATTCCTTTATGATGCTGCCGAATGCTGTTGTTAATGTGGAATTGCTTGGCTTCACTTGGTGATTCTGATGCCTTTTGGGTGAGCTTTGTCCATCTGATTGAGACTTAATAAAATCAGTAAATGTCTTTTTTTTTTAGTGCTTGGGTAATTTGCTTTTAAAAAAGGAAGAGGTGGAGTCCAAAGCTGTGTAGTGATGGTTGGCATAGTAATATTGTTGTTCCTTTAGAAAAGCACTTGCTGGGCAGGAGACCAGAAGCAACAGTTTAGCTGTTATTAATCTCTGGAATATTTAGGCTTCTCTTTTTGGCGTGATTTGCTAATAGAGTGTTTCGCCTGAGTAACCAATGTCTTCTGAAGGAAAAAATAAACAGATTTGTTTATCTGTAGCAGCTTGTTGTGATTTTTCACTTTCTTTCTCTGTTTGTATTTATTATATTTTGTATGCAATGTATAAATATTGATATCTTGGGGAAGAATTTTTACAAATAATCCTTTTCTAATGTAGTTGTCTGTGTCCATTTTTTTTTTCCCTCCCAGATGATACTTTGCTGCTTAGCAGAATCCTCACACTTTCCTTTTGTGTTATAAATGAACATCACAGATATGCAATTTAGAAACATGTTATTTCCCAAGCAGTTATGGATATGGCATTAAAGCAATGCAGGGAACTTCCCAAGCTGATGAGAATGCAAGTGTAGCCCTTGCTGGTGAAACAAGCAGAGATGTCTGAAAGGAATGTGTGTGTGTTTGTCCCTTCAAGGTGCTGATTCCAGAGCTGGTCCTTGTTTTTCCCCTGGCTGGTGAAGCACAGCTCGGGCCCCACACTGGAAGCTTTGCCAATCCTCCAGGGGAGGAAGCTGAACACGGGGGGAGCTCCTGGACACTTGTCTCAGCTGCTCCCAGGAGTGAAAAGTAAAAGGCTGGATGGCTTTGGGGAGGAGGGGCATTATATTAACCACAGGAGGAGGAATTTTGAGGCTAATTCAGCCTGGAAGAAGTGATCTAATCTCTCTGTATTTCTCCCTTGCTACATTGACTTCGGCAGGTTTGACTAGTCCTGAGTGTGAAAATAATTTTAAATGTCTCCATATATGTAAGTTAAAAACTAAATAATTATCTAAAGTGTTTCTGTTCCTACTCTATGTTGAATTTTTTTAGTAGTGACTGGTTTTTAATTTTGTTCCTCAGTTGAACTTAGTATGTGATCATGTCAAGTTACTTGTTGAAAGTCTCATTTATTTCCTTAGAGTTCCTGCCAGTTTCTAAATATTAGTGTTAATCTTTTTGAAAGTAGGAGCTCCTTGCTGTGCAGCTCTCTAGACTTTTGTTCAAGTAAGAGTAAGATAAGTTTCTCAAGCAATAAGATGGGTTTATGTGTTATTGCATAAGTAACAGATGGAGTTACTCTGATCATGAATGAAGTATTTCTCACACTGTACATAGTTCCAGCAGAAAATATTAGAACTGGACTAAACTATAAGCCACTGCTGTTAAATATTTCTGTGGAGATAATGCAGATACTTGACTTGCTAGTTTATTTAATAGGGAATCTGGACTCATTCTGGAGTTTGCCCTGAAAGTTTTCCGTGAGCAAATAATCTCTCTTAATTTGCCTTTTCTAGAGAAAATGAAAAATAATAATCTTCTCCTGGATAGAACCTGATATTTAGCAATATTTTCAGATCTTGAGAAGAAAAATAGATTTTTGTTGTCTGCGTACACTTTTAAATTACTGTGCTTGTAAATTACTGTGGAATTGCTACAGTAAATTACTGCCCTATAAAATACTGCTTCTCAGTGGCTCAGGAAGATATTTTAGTGTACATGCCACACTTAAAAGATACTGTAACATAAATCAAATTTATTTGAAAGGTATTATTAGGTTTTGTGTACTCTGTACTGAATAGTAACGTATCCTTAGCAATGATTACTCATAAATCCCACAATTATTCAAAGAATAGCCGCACAATTAGAGGAACATTGGCCGTGTTATCCTGTGTTATTACAACAGTATGGAAGCATTTTAATAACAACAAGGGATTTAATTGCTATAAAGACTTATTTGTGGAATGCTAAACACTTTGGTAAGCAAGGCATTTGAATTGTGCATTACAGGCACCTGGAGTATTATCAGCTAATTAGGAACTGAAAGGGCATATGTGGTCTTAGCAAAGGCTGTTCAACTTCTGCACAGTTGTTTTTCAGTATTAAAATGGCTGGAGCAATGATCATAAGTTTTATGTGACTTTAAGTGTGGTTTATTACCTTCTGTGAACAGTTTCTAAAACAAACTTTTAAGCAGTTTTCAGGGAACAGTGCACAATTAAATTTTGCAGTGAAGGTAGTGATCTACAGCTAGAAAATAATGTTGAAGTGTTTACATTGTAATAGAATGGCATAAATATTTAATTTGTTTCTAGGAAAAGCTGTTTGTTTATCAGCAGCTGTATTTTGTCAGGTGGTGGGAAACTATGAATTTAGGTTGATTGGTCCAGGTAAAGGAGGAGAAGCATTAATTGGAGTCGGGTACCGTGAGGAGTTCTTCATTATTAATCTGCCAGTTTTAAATTCCATCTGTAACATAATAATCCAATGCTTTTGACAGTTTAAGCTTTATTGTCACCTTTAAACCTCTACAGAAGGAGGATTTCCTCTGAAATCTGTCTGCTTCTTGCCTAGCTGTTAATTATGCCTAGTGACATATCCTGGTAGTTTCCCCTTCCTTTCAGGCCACTGTTGTCTGCAGATTTCTTTTGCTTCCAGGCTGTGGTATTTTATCCTCTCTCTTTGCTGTTCCTCACTTTTCACTGAAATTCTTGGCAGAAATAGTGGCCCACACAAGTATTTTATCTTTTGTTCAAACCTTTGGTTGTTTATGACCAGTCAGCTGTCAAAACCCTGTGTCTGCTGGTGAGCTACAAAGTTATCATCGCTGGAGGCTGAATTTATTTTCCTAAGGAATTAAATACGTTATCATATAGGTGTGATGTTGTTGAAAGTAGCTAAAAATATATTATTAATGCTTCACAGAGGAGGAAGACTGTTGCCAGGGTGGATTGTCAGTTAGTGAATAAATACCTTTTTCTTTGCAGGTGTTTGTGTGAGGCTTGGGGGTGACTGTCCTCGCCCAGGGCAGCTCAGGGTGACACAGCCTTGTCCTCTCCCCTTCAGCAGTGCAGAAGTGACACTTGTGAATGAACTGGCTGGAGGGATGTGCTCCACCCTCCTTCCCACTTAAACTTGGCTTGCTGGAGCCAGCTCCCTAAAATCAGGCTCCAGCTGTGCCCAAGGAGGCAGAGGGGAGAGCACGTCCCTTTACCCTGCTTCCCAAACCAGATGTGGCTTTTTGGGAAAGTCCCCAAAATCTCTAAGGGTCTGAAAAGCTGTGGCATTGCACCAGGGCTGATGGCTGGGGTTGAAATCCTGTACTGGTTGTTTTCTTTTTCAAAGAGGAAAAAAAGCTCCACCAGAGCTTGGGCACTAGTAGTGCTTCAGTACCTGTTGTAAAAATGTGCATTTACCCTAAATTAAGTAGATATTGTAGTTACAGACTGATTTTGTCCTCCAGTATGTTTATTGTACCTTTAAAGCAAACAAATTAACTCCAAATGGCAGAGTTCCCTCTTGCTGTGCTGCAGGTTATTTACAGGTTTGTCTGAAAGCAATGTCAGGAGCCTCTGAATTCCCCTTGCCTCACCCCAAAAAGTCTCCTTCACCTGTTAACAGGAGTTGGAATGCATCAGGTGCTGATGGGGGGAAATATTTCACAAGTACAGCTGAAGGTAAAGGCCTGGCAGTGGGATCTTGTGAAATCACACTGCTGGCAAACCTGGCAGGGAAGGATCTCACCCATTTAATGGTTTTTTTTTTTGTTCTTTCAGCTGTTGGAGTGCCAGCCTTCCAGGGCATTGGGATACAATTTGCTTATCTAATAACTGTAATTAATCTGTGAGCACAGTAGTGCTGTTAAGGTGGAAAATGATGAACAGCAATAAGGCATTTCATTCCTGTTATATATTGTACTCTCCAGCCAGATTATTGGTAACCCCAGATGTTTTATGGCTTTTTGATAACAGCACAGGGTGTTTTATTCTGGATATTAATAGGAGTTACATTTTCTAATGTAGAAGTTCATTCTGCCCTTCATTAAATAAGGTAAAATTGCACTATTTGTCAGTTCATGATTCTAAGAGATCTTTATTTTTTAAGAGTTGTGTAGGAGGAAATTTGGATTTATTGTTCTGTATGCTGCTAGTCTGGGACAGGTAGAATTAGAGGAGAAACATCACAATCTCACAGCTCAGCATAAAGCTAGAAAATAACTCCAAGACCAGTGATTTTTTCCTGTTTTAGTTGAAGAATCTATTAAATGGAAGTACATGAGAGAGTTTTAAAAGAAATTGATTTCCTTACTAACAATGTTTTCTTGCCTGAATAAGAGTTTAATCATATTGGTGGGAAACCAAATTGATGAACCTTTAACATCAGATGGTACAGAAACAGCGATTAGAAACCATTTGCCTACAGCTTAGAAGACAAAAATTTAGATTAAGCACAAATGAAACATTAATTTAACCTAATTCTGTTGAAGTCATGGGGAAAATCTGCTGCTGTAAAATTAATCTTACTCCTCATTTCAAGTCATGAAAAGAGTGAAATAATGTCAGTATAATTCTAGTTTAAAAGTCCTCCATATGCATTCATCTCCTTTGTACCTGATGCAAGCATACCTCTCATTTAGGAAATGTCCTCCTCCTCCTGTCACGTTGCTTGCTTTCTGCCATCCTTTATCAACAAAATTGTCTAGATTTAGCTTCCCAGAGCCAAGAAAGTGAGAGCCCAGCAGTCAAAAGCCTGTTTAGAAGAGAATTTAACAAAAGACAAAAAAAGTATCTCAGCTGCTTTACCAGGCTTGAGCAAGAAAGCAACTGTGGCCTTGGAGCTGTTTCCTGACAGAAATGAAAAAAAACAAAAACAAACCCAAAAGCCTCAATTTGTGCACAGTTGTTTTGCTTTCCAGCCAGGATTCTGATCTGGGCATACAAATATTGCCTTTTCCCTCTCGTCCCTTTCCCACCGATCCCCATAAATCATTGCTAAAGGAATCATCTGGGGAGTGTGTCTCTCCTGCTGGTGTTTCTGTGTGTTGTACAGGTACTTCACTATTCACTCTTCTGGTAAAAGAAGTGATTTGGGGGTTTGTTGGGGGTTTGTTTGAGACACACTTGTCCATTGAAATAAACACTTCCTAGATAGGAAGGGCACTCTCATTTAATAAAGAGTTAATTTCTAATTCTGTTCCTGGCTTCCAAAATAACGACAAATTAATTAGTTCAGTCTCCAAATTCAAATTCTGTTGCTGCTTTCTTCACTGTGCAACTCCATAATGGGAACTGTTGGCTCACAGATTCCACCATGGTCCTTCCCAAACTGGTGAGAGGCACCCAGCAGAGTCTGGTCACAAATTGGTGACCTTTCCTAAGAGAAGTCCAAAGAGATGTGTGGTGCTTGATAAAGCCCATCAAAATGGATTTGTATTTCTTCTACTAGAAAGACCAAATATTACAGTTAAATCCTTGCACTTCTCTCAGCACCAGGGATCAGGCTGGTTGGTTGATCCCTCTTCCCAACTTGTAATTAGTGAGCAATGAACTACTTCCATTTAGGCCAGACTGACTGAGGTAGGCAGGTTTTTCTCTTCTGTTTCAGCTCCCCACTGCCAGTGCCAGTTCAGCTGCCTGGTTGTGCCCATCTGGGCTGAGCCTCCTGTGTTCATTGCCAGAATTCCTGATTTCCTGAGAAAAAACATCACCTGCTGGGGTTTTAGAAACTCCATCATTTAACTGTGTCATCCTTCTAACACCTAATTTGTATTCATTTAGGAGCTTGTTCTGGGGTATTTTGGGTAAGCTGAAGTATTGCCACGGAGCCTTAAAATTTAAGAGGTCCAATTTTAGATTTCGACTGATGTGGCAAGAGCTGGAGTGTCACCTGAAGTGACACACAAGGCAGTAAGCCTTGGTGCAGCCTCTCAAAGGACTGTGCATTGTCTGCAGAGGACAGTTCTGCAGGAGATATGGGCTGTGGGACTCGGCCCTTATTTGCTTTGGGGTGTGTGGGGCCATCCCCGAGGTGAGGGCAGCGTGTGGTGGGCTGTACACAGCAGCATCACACTGAGGCCTGCTGAGTTCCTGTGGGGTTCTCTGGGATTCTGTGGGATTTCTGTGGGGTTCTGTGGGATTTCTGTGGGGTTCTGTGGGATTCCTGCATTCCTGTGGGGTTCCTGCAGGGCTCTGTGGGGTTCCTGTGGGGTTCTGCATGGTTCCTGCGCTCCTGTGGATTTGCAGGTCACAGGGGCTGCCCCTGCTTGCACAGATGAGAAGTTGTGGGAATTGACAGTGGTCAAATGAGAGATTTTTAGGCTTCAGGCATTAGCTTGAGCCTGTACGAAACTGAGTCACACAAGGTTCTCACTCTGGCCTGAGAAATCATAAGGAGGAATCCAAATAGTCCTTAGAGAAGGAAAACAACCTTTGCAGATGTTGTCACCTTGTTGTTTACGTGCAAGAAACAGTCAAGGGGTTGTTCCCAACTGTGCAGTGATGGTGAGGTGTTGGTTTGGTGACCAATGACAGGTTTGCCTTTTTGGACCTTCTCAGAACTGTCTACAGAAGAAGATCTGGAAGAACAAAACTTGCTCTCTTGTGCAACCAAGCTCAGTCAGTCTGTGTCGTACTTTTGCCATCCCCAATGCAGTGTGACAGGAGGTTACCTGGCTTGGCTGAAGCAGGACAGGGCTTTGCTGACACCCCTTGCCTGGTTCCCTTGTGTTGCAGGAGTTTGGCTGGGCTGCTGTGGGTGACGCACGAATCTGTGCCAGCTCTGGTGGGTGTGTGATTGGTGTCTGCAGCGTGCAGGGCCTGTGTGCATGCTGATGGCTGATTTCTGAAGGTCAGGCTCGGGAAAGGTTGCTGTGCCTGCATTCACAGAGGGCCTTACAAGTGAAAGCCAAGCAACACGAGCAGTTCTAGCAGTGCTGGCTTTTTGCAGAGTCGGTGCTGTTGTGTTTGTGTGGAAGTTGCATGACAGCAGCAGTGGTGCACAGGCACTGGTGCAGATCTGAGATGTGCAGTAGCTCACTGATACCAAGGCTTTCTGTTGGTGACATCTGTCATCCTGTTAAACAGGACACCTTTATTAGGTATCTGCTTTGGTGATTTAAATCCACAGAGGACGTGCTGGCTGAAAAAAGCTGTGCCACATAATGCTGTCATTTACTCAAATGGATGCTTTTCTATTTTTTTGACACATTTTTAAACATACAACAAATATATCACTATAATAGAGCAGTGCAGTTATTCATTGGATTGCATTTATTACATAATTCCTTTAAAAGGAGACCAATTATTTGATTGTTCTCACCTACCAAAAAATATCAATTAGCATGCCAGACTAATTAATCTTCTAAAAGGTAACAATCAAATACAGCACATTTCCTCCCATAGGAAGACAGTACTTCTAAAGGTCACCATTTAGCTGTGCACCTCCTTTTATTGCACTTTCTCAAAAAAAAAAAGGGGGTGGAAGGAGGGGTTGAATGATGAGAACTCAGTTCTCTCTAATGCTTAATAAACTTAACCTTTATCATGGTATTGAACTTGATGATCCTGCATGAAAGAGGAGTGCACGCTGCTTTAGAGGCATTTGTGCTGACTGTTAGTTAATCATTTTTATTTGCTTTATGGATACGACATGGAATATTTATTAAAATTCTTCAGAGCATAGTAAATATGAAGAGAGGTTAAAGCAGCAGAGGAAGAAGGATGGTTCCTCTGAGAAGAGGGGGTGTGGGTACAGGTGACTGTAGGAGATGCATGTTGACTACAAAAAGATCTCCTCCTGAACAGTCAAGCTGCTGTCTGATTCTGGACATAACTTCTTGAGGTGCAGATAGTGCAAAGTATGTGATTTATACTAGTTTGTATTTTTTTTGCCTAGGTTTCTCTGATGTAGTAAATGGTTAAAGAAGTTTGCCATAATTGAAAAGAAATATTGAATATTTTCTGGCTGTGTGGTCATATTAGAAAGTGTGTGGGAAAACAATCATTTTGAAAAGGAAAAAAAAAAGAATAAAAATATAATACTTTGCAAAGGGGTACTCTCAAAGCCCATCAAATTCAAAGCTTTCAAGTTTCATCTCCGATCAGGCATCTTTTATTGCTGCATTGTAAGGAGTTAGGTATCTTTTCTCAAGCAGACTATAATTCTTCATCATACATGGTATGCTAAGTTGCTTTAGAAGGTAACTAGGGAATTAATTTTTTTTATTGCTGATCCCGAAGTAGTGCCCAGAAATTCACAGGTTCCATAAGCGTTTCTAAAGATCCATTAAAATCATCCTAACCATGATGGATGGCAGGATGCTCTGGTTTACGTCATGCTCCTCATCTGTACTAAAATTAAACTCTTGTTTCCTTAACTGAATATTAAATTTATTTTATTCCTCGGTAGACTAGACTTCTAGCAAGTATAAATCTCACTTTTATTTGTGACAGGCGCTAATCTCACTCAGAATACACACCTTTACTGTGTTTCTACTTCAGAGATGTAAATTTAAGCATTTCTGCCACGTGGTGCTGATTGTGCCATGAATGGGCTCTGGAGATGGAGCTGAAATGTGGAAACCTGAGTTCCTGCTGGCTGTGGGATGGTGCAGTCTGTGCAGTATTAGGGGTTAGGGCTCTGCAGACAGTTCCTCAGGGTTGGACCAGCACTTGGAATTGTGAAGATTCTCAATCTCTTGATTGAGAATCCTTTTCTATATAGGATAGAAAGGGATAGAAAGGATGAGAACTTTTTTCTCATCTCTTGCTTGTGTGTTTTTCTCAGAGAAGGCAGAGCCAAGCAGTGCTCAGGAAGCAGAGAAACGACACTGGAGGTGACAAGTGTGTTTACCTGGCAGGGATGGGAATAGGACATGACAAAGACAATAAATCCCCTACAATTCTGTGCTTTTACTCTTCTGCCTCTGGTTTCAGATCAATTTTTGTCTTTTTCCTAACTTGTTTTTCTTTTCCCTGATGCTGGTATGTGTAGCAATCAACACCCTAGATCAAGTGTGTCCTGTAGCTCAGGGATCCATGCCAGCATCACTATTTTTGGTCTCCTTGTGCTGGGAGGTGAGGGCAGGGCTGGTGCCAGCAGTGACAAGGAGCCTTTTGTCCCCTCAGCTGTGCAGCCAAGCCAGTCCTTGCTCCACGAGCTGAAAGAGCTCTCACCAGCAGCTCTTTGAGGATGCCCCACCTCTGGGCTTGTTTTAGGGATGTCAATCACTCCTAATACTTGACTTGCTTGTCAGTCAGTGCCAGCCTTCCCAGATAATGTGAAGTGGGGCTGGAAAGGCTCCTTCACGTTAAAGCCTCTTTAGTCACTGACAGTTTTGGAACAGAAAACATCCATCAGCATCACTAGTGGGAGGAAGCTGTGCTGTCTCTGTCAAATTCCAGTGCTCCTGATTAGTGGATTTTGTTGTTGTTGTGTTCGTATACTCCCCCAGGAAACCTGCAGGATCACTTGTCTGACACTGTGTTGGTTTCCAGGGACAAAATGTATAGCTTATTCCCAGAGATGTAAAGCCTGATGTTTGCTCTCCAGGAACAGCAAGTGTCTTCACAAGTCAGAAAGCTGCTTTTGGGCTGAGTTTATTTCCCCAAGAAATACATGTACAAAACTTTTTTGCTACTTTGTGTGCACCTTTATAGATGAAGTAAAATGTGCTGGCAATCACTGCTTTAATTTTTGTGTGGGCAGCTGTTACATTTATATAAGTATTACTCCTTTTGAGAAATTGCTAGAGACATAAAAGTTTAAGTTCTCTGCTGGAACGTAATTCTGGCTTTTGTAAAAGCCTTGCATCTCCCAGCCCGTCAGTGTGCTTTGCCTGTCACATGCTTGAGCTTGTCTCGCTGCTCCTCTTACAAATCCAACTCTTCTGCAGGCACCAGCTAAATTTAAAATAAAACAAAAGCAAAATGCAAAGTTTCCGTCAGCTGAGCTTTTTCATAGTAACCAGGGAGGATAAATGGTAATGACTGTCTTCAGTGGGGTCATCTGTCAAACAGCCCATGAAACAAACTTATTATTTCTGGTAATAGTGATAAAAGGAAATACAGAAATGTCTCAGTTTGGGATATTTGAATGTTAGCAAGAGTGCCAGCCCTGAGGAGCCACTGTGGCCATGAGGGACTGCCTGAGGAAGCCACTAAATCTGCTCTACAGAAAACTCCTTTTCTTGTAGTTTGGAGCCTGTTTGATGGTTATAATTTCTCTGTGGACTTGATGATCTTGGAGTTCTTTTCCAGCCTTAAGGATTGTATGAATTTATTAAGAGTTAATGTAAATAAATGCATTTGGGAATGATCCATCTATATAAATTTCTGTCCTCTGGTGTCATCCAAGAGGGGCTGCTCTCTTCTGCACAGGTCAGAGCACAAGATTTATGCAAGCTGTGTTTTTGCTGTGCTGTCTAAAGCAACTTTGATCAATCTTTCTGAATGACAAAAGTATGTGACTTCTTCTGGGTGTGTTAAGTGTGAAACCCTCTGTATTAAAAGGAGATTTAGAGGTTTAGTGTTGAGGTTGCCTCCAGTGACTAATAAGGCAATTTTATTGAACATGTGAAAGAGTTAAAATGTTAATTGTGATGTTTGAAATGGATGGTTTTGCTTACTTGATACTTGGATATTCAGTTAAGTGGCTGTATAGTAAATATTAAAGGTATGTTATTATACTCAGTGTAACTCACCATGTCCAGGTTTTCTATAAATGGACTCACGTTTTTTGCTAGAAAAGGGACATATTTGTCAGATGGAAAACCCTAAAATATGAAGATTTTTTTTTTGGACTTTGTAATAAGGTGAGGTAAAGCTGATTGCATGCAGGATATCCTTTCTCATCTGCTCCAAGTATTTTATACACCTCTGGCTGTAAGATCAACAATACCTTTCCATGGCTTGCTACTTCTGTGAATAATCAGGGAATAGTCTCTTTTGCAGTGAGTTTGATTTGATAAAATTTGGTACAGGAATGATATTACAGCTTGCAAATACTTCAGCCAGCTCTAATATAAATTTTTATACTATGCTAGAATGAAGCCACAGTCTGAAATAATTTTACATCATAAGTGGTTCTAAATGAAAGTACCCGCAGATTATTTCCATCACGTATGTGCAGGAGAGAATCTGTTTCTGCCTAAATAATATTTAAGTCTATTACCTTAGGAGAAAACAGTCATTTCAAGCTTTAGCACCTGAGTGATGCTGAACTTTAGTGATGGTGATAGGGATAGTTATCAAAGTGCTCCCTTCTCAGGAGAAACCTTGCTGCAAACAGAGCTTGGGAGCCTCCCTGGTGGGTCCTGGATGGGCACAGTCCAACACTCTGAAGGCTGATGAGATGGAAGCTTGGCTTGCCCAACTTTGGAAGCAGATATAAATTTATTTAAATATATTTTTATATGTACATACATGCACACACCTATTTCTGAGATAAATATATATATTTATTTATAAACATGCAATATCCTTTCCTGCAGAGGTGGCTGTAGTGTTTTTGTGCCTTTGAAGCCAAACTGTTGCCTTTGGGGATTTGGTGATCTCGGAGCTTCCCTTCTCCACGTGCTGCTCCTGCAGTGCAACACAGCCCAGTTTGGAAACAAAAACAGCTTTCCTGTGTGTTGCCTTGCAGATCTGATGTGTTTTGTTTTTGTGGGTCAGACAGTTTGGGAGTGAAAGAAGTGCTGGGCAAATACCAATCCTTTAAATATCTTGGGATTGACGCTGCCAGTGTTCAGAGGGAGTTGGCTGAATCGTGATTGTAGTAATTGGAAAAATGAGCAAACAGTGCAGCCCCCAGTTATAAAAGTACTTAAGTTCATATGAACATGTCTGAGTTGAGATGAAAAAAGATAATATTTGTGCAGGTGTTTAAGTCTTTATTGCTGTGGAGTTAAATAAGATTATTGGCCTCAGGATCTTTGGTTCACATTGAATCGCTGAATTTTGAGACGGGGTTTTTGCCTCAGTAGGTCAAGGAAAATAAATGTCTATTTATATTTACAAATTTTAAAGTGTCATATGATTTATGTAACAATTACTGGGAGAAAAACAATACATTTTTCTTAGGGTTACTTCTTTGTTTTCTTTGGTGAAAACTGAATCCTTAGAAAAAATTCAACACACAGCATCAGGAATATCCTGTTTTCCAGGCTCTTTCTTTTAACATTTACTGTTGGCTTCTGCAGAATCATTTCATGTATGGTCTAGAAAGTTGCCTTTAAACTTGATAGCACTGACAGGATTTAGTGTGGTGCAAGGCTGCCAGATAACTTGCCGCTGCAGCAATAGCAAATTTCATCTCTCCAAGGCTTCTGTTCCATGGGGTTGTTACTGGAGCAAGAACTGAACAAATATTAAGTCATGTCACGTGTGGAGAAACTTAATTTGGCGGTGCAGTTTTGATTTGACAGTTGGCTCTGGAAATGTGGCTCTTTTTACTTGCTCTTGTATTAAATCTTCGGGCTGGGTCTTCAGATGTTAATCTAGATTTTATCTCTGCCCGTTGTTAAGTGTTCAGTCACCTTTTTGGGGAGCAGAAAGGTCTGCTGAGTACAGAACGGCAGATGTAGCATATTTTGGGTGCTGGGGATGTGTGAGCAGTGCCAGCCCCTCTCTGTTTGAGGCTCACACCAAAGCCAGGGGTGCCTGCAGTTGTATCTGCCGTGCCAGGTGCTCTGGCTTGGCTGGAGCAGCACAATCTATGGCCCTGTAAACCTGATTTAGCACCTGTAACCTTGGTGCTGCGCTCGCCAGGGACAGCAGGAGCTCTCTGCAGAAAACACTGAGCTGCTCCTCACATTCTGCCATGAGATCACTGCTTTTATGTCACTGTTGTATCTCTGAAGTACTTGTGATTTTAAAATCAAAGATAAAGATGTACCTACAGCACTTCAGTTTCTTCATGGTACCTAAACCAAGCTGTGTTTTCAGTACCTTGGTGGAAACATAGAAACACTGTTTTTCCCTTATTTATTCTTGATCTTTGGCTGCCTGAATTTCAGTGCATTGAGTCTAATTTTCTTGTAGAACAGAGATTAGTAAAATAGTATGATTAATAGGATCAAAACTAGATGTTTTTGTGTACTGAAACCTAAGTTTGTATACAGGAAAAAAATAACCTTGCAAGTGTCTAGCAGCATGTAAAATAACCTGTCAGTGTAATAGATGCATATGTATTTTGTTGAGATACAGTAAGTGCACATGAAATCTGCCAAGAAACTTGTGGTTTTTATGATGTTTAACTTTTTGTCCCTCTCTTCAGATATGCAGCAGGTTCAGGTTTGTAATATATAATATATATATTGGGTAATAAGAGAAGTATGAAAGTTATGTGAAACTATAAACAATGTATTTTTAAAAAATATGATACTTTTGTTCTTCATTAAAGTTTATGGGAATTCTTAGACTTCTGATAATGATCCTAGTATTTTGCAGTGCTTGAAAATTAGATTTTAAGTGAGAAAAGGGGCTTATTTGAATTCCCTAAACCAGAATAACCTTTTCATTTTCAGAACTCTTTAGAGTGGTATTAGCTACTCAGCTTCCATATTAAAAAAAAAATTAAACTTGAGAAAAACAACCTGCAAAAAAGTCAGTGCTACTGACTTGGTCATGCCCTGAGTTACTCAAAGCTAAAAAATGGAAAGAAAATATTTCTTTTTCTCTTTATAGCATAAGTATCTTTCTAGGATAAAATGTAAACAACCCTAAAATACTACTGTACATCTAAATTGTATGAGAAGGTGTCTTCTCAGTTCATGCCAGATCAACACAAAGTTGTTACTTTAATAGTAAAATTGAGGTAGAGAAAATATTTTTGTTTGCTTGTTTTTTCTCTTTTCTAAATGTCTGAACTCATTTTTGTGAGTTACTTGGAGCATTTTTCATTAGAACCAAGGTTGGGAGGAAATGATGTGTTAGTATGTTACAGTATAATGCATGTTTCTACATTTTGACTTTAGAATGTTCACAGAAAATGTGAATTTTTATATTCTGAATAAAAGTGCTGACAAAGGGTAGAGTAGTCAGACATTAAGTAATCTCAGACCTCTCAGGAGTCCGTGTGAATACTGAATATTATTAGTTTGGGCATGTGGAAATCTCAGACCTGTGAATTTCTTCTTGGACTAGTGACACTTGGGAGAGAGGTTGGTTTTGTTTTGTTTGTACAAGAGCACGGTGCTTTATGAAATCCATCTGCTGGCTCAGCACAGATTTCAAGCTCTGGATCTGTGGACATATTGCCAAAAAATGCAACCTGTGTTGCTGAAATATTCCCTTTCATGAAAGTGGGAATGGGTTCATTACTCCAGCAGCTCTTTTGAAGAGGATCAGTCAGATCAATTCAAAAATGTCTGTATAAAGTTGGAAAGGCACGTGCAGGTGTATAAATCTCATGTTTTGCTGTGTTTTCCTTAACCCTTTCACTCCTAATTAATAAAGTAAAAGACTGATGAGATATTTTGTACCTTGGCATGTTCTGGTTGCTGGTTTATTGTTAACCTGGGCAATTCAGGAATCATTATGAAGGAGTTCTTGGATATGAGAAGAAGGGAAGTCATTGCTTTCCTCCCAGGGCAGCTCAGGAATTCCTGTATGAACATGAGGCACTAAAAGTTCACAGTTCTGTTCGCATCACTTACAAATGGGGGTGCTGCTGCTCCTATTTGCCTATTAAAAACTAAAATTGTCTGCTTTTCTGCAGTGTGACAAGTGAAACTAGAGGAAATCTAATACTTTTCTAGTCTGAACATTTGACTAAGCAACTGCTAAAATGTCAAATGCTATTGAGGCATGTTCTGCAGGAGTATGGCATTTTTCGATGTTTGTGTTAGTGCATTGTAAATGTTAACAAAAATAATCATGATGAATCATTGCAATTTCTTGCACACAAGTAAAAAAAGTCAGAATAATGCAATTTTAAAAAAAAATAAAGAATTTTTAAAATGTAATTTTTAATATTAGCAGGGTTTTGGTTTTTTTTTTTAAATGTTTCAAATGTGTCTCTTTACACTGTGCTGTGTTCCTTTAAATTGTGAATCTCTCTGCTGGGGTACTGCTCCTTCTCCTCCTAAACATGGTGCTGCCTTCATCGTGCTTCATCTCACTGTGCCACCTCTGACCATTAATGCAAATTGGAGGCCAGATAAGAGTTGTTCTGGATTTAAATTGGTGCAACTCACAGCAGAATCTGTCTCCAGTTCATATTAATGACTGCAAGTGGGAGAAGCTGCCTGAACAGAGAGGAAGCTCTAATGAGACCATGTTCCTTCACCCGTAGCCATATCTCTGCCACCTAATCTCTCTTCTAGACTGTCGAATCAAGTTCATTTAATTGTATTTTCAGTTAAAGTCTGCAAAGTGCAAATATGGGAATAAACAAGGAATCATGTTTGCATGTTCAAATGTCTTTAAATTCAGTGCTCACATTTTTCTTGCAAATTGCCCAGGAATTGCTCTGTGCAGGCATGGCTGCTCCAGGGAGGAGGGGAAGGATTTTTACTCTTGCTTCTTGGAGCACCTGGGGCATTGCAAGAGCCCACACTCACTTGGGCCTTTTCCTCTAGAGGAAGTTCAAATGAAGACCAAAAGAGTGTTTGTTTGTCTGTGCTGCTGTTACTAACAGAGTGAGATTTCTGTGCAAAGGCAGTGTCTGTCAGCACAGCAAACACAGCATGCTGTGATGTTTGTGTGCCTGACTAAGGCCAGTATTTATTTCAGCCTCGGAGAACCTGCATGGAGGACAGAATTCCCACTGTCTCAAAAAGGATCTGCAGCAGGTACCCTAAACTCCCTTCTTTGATAAAGTACCTTTTGTCAGCAAGTGTGTATGTTGAAAATTAGCAGTTCCTTCAGCACAAAAACCTTGACATTGAATATAATTGAGGAGGTTAGTGTCGGCGTGTTGGTAAGTATTACCTGTCATTTGAAATATGACAGTGCTGTAACTGCAGGACCTTGGGGACTTCACGGCGCTGGCACTGCCATCTGACTGCCTTGGAGTCTGTGAGACAGCTTCCCAGCCACTTCGACCCTGAGATAATTAACGTGGCCCTAGAGGCTTCTGCCTTTTGCTTTTCTGCACTTGTTGTTTAATAAGATGTTTGTTGCTCTGCTTGTCTTTGATGCAGTGGTGTGCCATTAGGGACACAAGGTCCTTCGCGTGCTGTCACAGTCAGTGGGTTTAGGTAATGCTGTCTCTGCAGCCATTCCTTTCAATTCCAGCAAATTGAAATATTATCATCAATTAGCCAGCTATGCTGGGTGGCTCGCTCTGTTTCTGAGGGGATGCACGTATTTGTGGTGTGTGAAAGCAAGGTGACAGCGAGGGAGAATATTATACAACTCAATTGCCAGGGAAAAAGTCGGGTTTTAAGCAATGTCAAATGCTAAAATGATAAAATGATATCATGGGATGCAGAGGTGAAAGGCAGCATGCAGCACCTCAGGGGAGGGAGGGGTTGTTGCTGTCTGGGAGGTGCAGCCTTGGGGTGGAAGGTTATCATCTGTCTGTGGTCAGGGAGACAGTTGTTTTAATCACTTGAATTAATCAAAATCATGATGGTTTAGTCCATAAAGTCTTTTTGGTGTTTTAATGAAAGCAAAACATGTTTTTAAGGAGAAAGGAGAAAAAACAAAAACCCCGAGAAGTTTGGAGCATCTTTGTGTAGACAAGCTGAGCACACTGGTTTTCCTTTTCCAGTCTGTGAAACAATGTTTTAAAGGGTTGTGAAAAATTCAGCTCTGTTGCTCCAGAGAGTTTCTTGCTAATACTTTGACAGCTCACATGGCTGAGCTGCTTTTTGAATGTTGTAAGAACTCAAAGCAACACTAAATCTAATTCTAAATAATCAGCTCCAGTGGATGGCATGGTTGAGCCTGAGTGCTCCCACAAAAGGGCATTTTTAGCCACAACAAAAGCTTCACAAAGTCATCTTGTTTCTAGGGAATTGTCCATTTCAAGGAAAAAAAAACAACCTTAAGATAGTCTCCTTCAGCGTGTTTTTCTTTTCTCTTTTTTTTTTTAAAGTTGTCCTCTTCTGTGTGTTTATTTCTGAAGGAAACAACAAATGAGCATAACCTGGGATGTGCAACATCAGAGAGCTATGGTTATAGCATTTAGCTTTTCATTTCATCTCATGAGAACAAATGGGAAAGGTATCTCATTACACCCATTTAGCTTGAAATACTTGTAATCTGTCTTGCTTGTGGAGATTATAATATCTAATTAGAGCTGAGAAACAATGCCAGATAGTATTGAACAGTGAGTTTGGCTGTTTCAGAGGCATGCTTTGAGTGGAGAAGCTTGGAAAATGCCATCAGATAAAGTTTCAGATACTGAAAAGATTAATTTATACACCACAATCCACCCATAAGGACTCACAGTGCAATAACATCTTTCCAGTTCCTTAGTGTACTGTTTCCACTGTCATGCTAATACAGAATGAAAGAGGGGAATACAGCAGTTTTCTTCTAATAATCCAGCATTAGTTTGGGAGTTAAAGCCAAGATGACTGAAAGCTACAATATTCTAAAGACTCATTCTCCAGTTCCTTTACATTATGAATATAAATATCTTCTCAGTTATAGATATTAGGCTTTCATTGTATAGCCCACCATTAGGCATAAAACATACAAGAAAGCTGTCTGCATTAGGCTGTTGAAAGAGCACTGATTTACAGCTCTTCTGTAAGCTCACTTTGCAAATATTAAGGGAATGGTAAAGGAAAAAGGTATTGAGATTCCTACATAAATACATTCATCTTTGACTTTCATGTAGGAGTTTGGCTGACATGGACTTTTTTCTTTCTTTTTTTTTTTTTTTTTTCCTAAACTACAAGCACCAACATTTGTTGTTCAGTTGTAACCTGACAGAGAAATCACAGGAATATTTGAACAATTCCTGGTTGATCCTTTTCTCCTTTAAAAAGCCCTGTTATTGGAGGGGAAGAATCATTTCCTCAGTAAAGATGATAAAGTGCAGGATGCTGATCAGCTGTGGCTTATATTATACTAATTCTTGCTTGGATTTCAATCAGCAGTGACAGAAGTTCAGCAAGAGATGTGCTCCAAAATCTCATTGGAGAGGGTGGGGCTGTTCCTTGGGTCACAGCCAGGAGAGCCTCTCCAGTCACTGCTGCTTTCATTCTGCCTTGGCCTCTGCTCTGAGGCTGCAGGATTTTTTATGGGAATTGCAGAGATAAATACTGTAGGACATCAGAAGGATTCCAGTGGTGGTAAAAAGCATACTGTACACATAAATATCCTTTTTCTCAAAGCCATTTAACTTTTATTTATCAGAAACCTGTGAAGTTCTGTCAATTTTCCTAGTGAATGGTAGAAAATAGATAGAATTAAGTGAGTAAAATTAACAGTAATAAAGTTAGGGAAGCATGAAATTAAAAAAGTGATTGCAGTAATAAGGTATAAAAGTTTTTCAGGAAAAATAATACCCTTCTGACTTGGTGAAAAACAATATTAGTACTACTTATTAAAGAAGAATATATTTATATGATCAGTATCACATCAATGAAGTCTACATACTTTTTGGTTTTACCTACTCTATTCTGTTTGATTATCTCAAATTAATGTACTTTACAACTGCTAATCAATTTGTTCTTCTCATTTTAATGATAGGCAAGTATTACCAGCTTGCTTTTGAAAAAGTAAAAAGATTGAAGCACTGAGGCTTATGAGATAAGTGGAAAGAATCCATTTAAAAGGCCTTTAGTTTCAGGATCTTGAAGGTGTGTAGCTCGAAAAAAAAAAGGTGCAGAGCTCAGTATTTTCTGATACCTTCAAGTAGCATTCAGGTGCTTCAGTTACCAAGTTTATACAGTGATAACTCAATGCAGAATATGTGTGCAACCCCTGAAACATCAGCTCATCCCTCCAAGGGAGAACGTGCTGCCAAGGATGAAGGAAATGATTATTTCTGCCTTTTTTCCCTTTTGCCCCACAAATTTTCATGTGCTCTTCACAAATTTCTCCAGCAAGGGAATGGGAGTGAGTGTGAAGGAATACGAGTCAGGGGGAAAAATGAGGTTACACATTGCAGCATTATTCTGAGAGATGGATTTGGATTTGAGTTGTCTTGGGAATGGAGGCTCTGTTAAATTGCAGAGATGATGGACTCGTGCTTGGGTCAAGAGAGAAGTGGACAGACCGAGGGAGATGTTCTCCTCCATCACTTCTAGGGCTCTTCCGTACACAGCTCAGTTTTGGCATAGCTCAGTTTTCTCCTTGTGAGGTGAATGTCAATGTGCATGTGAATCCTGCCTTGACAGATTTATCTATATCCTCCCCCTCGACAAATTTTCATAATTCACAAGTGCAAGGATCAATAAAGCCCAGTAAAATCTTGGTGTAAGACTGAGCAGCAGAACAGCAAGAAAATCATGGTTTGTGCTACATAAACACAATATTATGGCAGTGCTAGGTTTTTGCATACAGATGTGATTAATGCCTTTCACCAAAATAATGTATTTGGATAACTGTTGAGATTCTTTCTCCCAAAGATCCTCATTAAAACACAGATAGATCCTCAAAAATTTAGAAAGAGGAGATATTCAAAGGAGTGTTATTTTAATACATTTTTCACAGCAATAACATTTCCTGGTGAATTGGTAATCAAGTTCCTGTGAGATGCTTTCGTTTCACAGTTCTCCATGGGTTGGTTCTTTTGGTGTTAAACAATTCTGACTGTCCTGGATAAGCTGAAAAGCTTGATAAGGTCAGAATGGTGAATGACTGCTGGAGACATATCTTATTCACAAAACATGCATTTAGTTCTCTGAATTCTTTTCTATTCATCTTTTCATCTCTGTTTCAGTTTCGCATCTTATATAGAAATGTCAGCGCATTATTATATTTTTTTTTATTATTATTACTGAGCTTTGCAGAGCTGATCATTATTATTTTCTTGATTCTTGCCCTTTTAATAACCTTTAAATATAGGTCCACTCCTTGCTGGCAGACCAGCTCCTTTGCCGTGAGGGTTTGAAAAGGGGCTCTTGTAGGAAGAGGAGTGTGTGCCGGGAAGCGTTAAATTTCCCTGCGTGTTATTATCTGAGTCACATCAGCTCAGTGGCACATTAAGTAATGGGCTGTCATGGTCTGTTGTTATGGAACAGTTCCCATGAACCAGCACTGGGTGTATCTTATGTAACAAGCCTATCTTTAGGCTGATGTACAGGATTTCACATCCAGGGATGGAGCTGATGTTTCGTTCCTGCCTCTGTGTCTGTATTTTTTAATGCACACAAGTAGCAGGTGGAAAGTGGAGGCTGTTGCTTTTTCTGCCTGCTAAAAGGAGATAACGTTTCTTCAAATAGCTGTGTTCTGGAAAGAATAAAAGATTCTGGATCTGGGACTTAAATTCTCTAGCCTGCTGTCTTGCAAGAGAGACAGAATTTGTCCTGTGGCACAAAGAAGTGCATCTGGGGAGAGGTTGTTTCAGTTTTGGTGACACTTCTAAGACTCGCTTCAGGGCCCAGATCAGATGTTTCTTACATACCTATTGGCAAGTATCTCATTTTTGATAGATTGTTTAGGCTGGAAAAGACATTTTTAATATTATCAAGTCCAATCAATCAATAACCCAGCACTGCCAGGACTACCATCAATCTGTCCCTAAGTGCCACAGCTATGTTTCCTTTAAACCCTCCATGGGTGGCACTACACCACTTCCCTGGGCAGCCTGTTCCAGTGTTTGACAACCCTTTCCGTGCAGAAATTTTTCCCCTATCCCATCTGAACCCCCTGGCACAACTTCAGGCCCTTTCCTCTTGTCCAGTTGTTTGTGACTTGGGAGAAGAGACCAGCCCCCACCTGGCTGTAACCTCCTCTCAGGTGTCTGCAGAGGGTGGGAAGGTCTCCCCTGAGCCTGCTTTTCTCCAGGCTGAGCCCCTTCCCCAGCTCTGCTCCTTTCCCTGGACACATTCCAGCCCCTCAGTGTTTCTTGGACTAAATGGCCCAAAACAGAGCACAGGATTTGAGCCCTGGAGCTGCTCACCTCAGCAGCAGAGAAGTATCACACTCACTGGGTGACCTTTGAGGAAAATCACTAATTTCTTTGTTTAGAGTGCAGAGGGCACAGATCTCATAGAGCTGCTGCTGGTAAATGGAGTATATTATTTCTATATCAGTGTCACACTGTCAGAAAGTGGCACTTTGTTAAGATAATGTGACCTTTAGAATCATCTTTTAGTCTTTTTTTTCTTTCTCTGGTACTGTGAATCTCTACTTTTAATTCTTATGTTTTTCAGTGAAGTAGAAATGACACAAAATTCAGTTATTCATGTTCTTTCCTTTTCAGCTGTATTAGATGTTTTTTTCATAAATGGCATAGGTGCTGTTTTATCCATGAAAAACTTCTGTTTGCTGACTGTAAAATGTACATCTGTTCTAAAATGTAAGTTTGGTAAGCATTTACATATTTTATAAGGGAAAGAAACTGATAAAAGAATGGGGATCAGCTCCTTTCCAATGGCTTCTGTGGGGAAAAAAGTGGATAAAAACATGCCTTGCAAGCTTTGTGCTAGGTTGTGTGTTACAGAAACAGAAAGCCACAATGCTGGAACAATTATTATTTAAAAGGGAAAAAAGAGACTTTGATTCAATTTCATTTGAATAGTAGCAGTGTTACCTGCTAGTGCTTTTTATTGCATTAAATTCTCAAGATATTTTTTTGAGGAGATTCCCCATCTTCAAAATTTTCCTTCTCAGTTTGATGATGCTTATTAAGCACTCGTTGAATCAGAGGTTCAGCTTGGTCTCTTTCCCATCTCTCTTGGAGCTGCTCCATGAAATGTGAGTCATTCAATACTCTCTGGGTCAAGGAAACAGACTTCCCTGCTTCCATAAATATGTCCCAGTTTTAGAAAGGAAGTTTGGTGATTTTTGTTTTGTTTTGTTTTGTTTTTTTAACTACCAAAAGACTTAGCTGAAAGCTTTCTTTCCTGCTATGCTGGTTACAAAGCAATTGCTCCTTTTTGCTTTCATGTCCTGAAGCCTGTGGTCATAGAAAAAGATCCTGCTATCAGAATAGGAACTGCAGGTCTGCTTGATTATTTTTAAACCTCACTCTTGTGATATGAGTAGAAATACAGTAGCAAAATACAGCTCGATAGCTTCATGTACTTATTTTTTTGTTGAAGAGATGTTGATTTTTCTCTAGAGACAAAAACATTTTTAGAACAGGCTACCTGTTAAAAGAAAACCATATTCATGTAGCAGTGTTACAGCAATTTGATTGTTCTAATTGTACATAAGTCATAAGTTTTAAATACTTACAAGTATGTAAAAGTATGCACTTAAATGCCATTCTGAATTATCCTTGGATTGCCATATAGAATCTCAGCATTGTCTCTGCACTTGGTTAACTGAATAAAAATCTGTGCTCATATAACAAATGTAACATATATTAAGATTTCTGAGAAAAAGAAATAAATCCTGATTTGTTTGTGCTTAAAATTTTGCTGTGTTTAACAGCAGCCGCTTGAGTCTTGTGTTACTTGGAATGAAAAAAAAAAACCAAAACCCTGTTAATGGCAATATTTAGCAAGAATTCTAAGAGAAAGGACTTTAGTTTCCAATCCCTGTTCAGTTTTGAAACTGTGTGAAAGTTACAAAAAAGTTTTATGGGGATTACTTTTGATACAGTTTTTGAAAATTATACATTTCTATTTTTGGAATTGGAAACCTTAATTTTTAATTTTTTTTCCCTAAAAGGAAGGGCCATCATATAATCCAGTTGGAATAAACCCCAATTTTCTATAACATTTTTATATTACTATTAGCAAACTTCCAGGCTTTCCAAATTGTCCAAAAAAACAAAACCAAAAAACCCAACTTAATGCTGCTAATGTTTCCTATTAGGGATGTATTACAGGACCTTGAAACTGCTGGAGAAGAGGAAAGCAAAAATAGAGAAAGCATCTTCCCATCAACTTTTTAATAGTATTTTAAGCAGATAGTAGACAGATAGTAGATGTGTCAGGTTTGTTAAAGCTAATACTTCAGCTCAGGGAACCCATTTGGCCCTTGAAGTAAATCTCCCAGATGGAACAATATCATTAAAGATTAATTTTATAACCACTGGACCTGTCTTTAAAGACTTTTGAACTGCTGAGGCTTTCTAATCAGATATTGTTGCTCCAGTTCACCAGTGAAGCGAATCCAATGACTTTCTCGGTGTATGGCCTACTTCTGTTAATGAAAATACAATTTATTCATTTCAACATATAGGTTTTAAAACTAATCTCCTGGTTGACACATGATTCTCTTCTGCATGTTTAACTTCACTGTACCAAAAGAAGAGTGTATGATAAATCAGAAGGGACACATCAATCAGCTTGGCACCGTTTAAAAGCCAATTAGAGCTGGGGATGGTGGTTGCTGGTGGTATTTGATGCTGATCTGACTCTTCCCTGGCTGTGTGAGTTATATCAGACATGTCTTACCTTTTATTCTTTGTAGGGTCTTTAGCATTCAAGGGAGGTTTAAAAAAAAACAACTTTTTTTCTTTTGTTTGAAGCTTATTGAATATTTTTGTCTTCTTCTGTTTGAGCTTTCTCGTGGCTGCTTACCACTATTCACTGCCATGGCATAACTTTTGGATGATAAACGTTCATCAGAAAACCTACCAGCACTTTCATTTGCACCCCTCTGTTGCTGTTGGTGGTGGACAAAACAGATCAGCTGGCTCTTGCTTTACTTTCTTCTCCTTTTCTGGGGCAAACTCACTCAATTTGATACTCAATATTGAGCAAGGGTGCCTTGAGGCAGCCACTTTTTTCTGGAGGACAGAGCAGGTTGTTTCTCAGCTGACTTCCCTTCTAGCAAGAGCTTCCCTCAGCCCATTCCTCACATGTCCAGCCACAGCACCTTTAGGGCTGTTTGGAGTCATTTTAATAATCAGAAGCCTAATATTTGCCACTAAACATTTAAACCTGGTAGTTCTTACTGCCACTTTTATTTTCTAATAAGGTATTTGTTACCACAACAGTAGTTCAGTGGTTGTGTAGTTTTTTTAAGAAAATACCAGATAATAACTTCCATTTATTCTGTATATAGAAAATTCAGGCACATATATAGTTGTGTGCATGAATACTTGTGTATACTTAATAAAGTGGATAATTTGTGTATAAAACAACAGCCATTCCTAAAAAAAAAACAAAAACCCAAAGCAACCAAAATCCCCCAAACAACAACAGCATAGGACATGCAGAGGATTTTAATTAGATTTTGTCTTCAGACTCTTTTTCCAAAATGCTCTGGTGTAGGTAGTCTGAAAAATAAGGTAAAGCTTCATTAAACAGAATTCAATTAAAAAAAAAAAGTAATTGTCTTATGTGGTAAATGCACTATTACACTCTGAAATCATATGTCATATTTATTAAAATTTGATTTGAACTTCCTTTTCAAGTGACAAGTACAGCACAGAATTATATGGCATTTATTATTGTTTTCATTATGATGTTTATTTTAATATATTTTTCTGAGTTTATTTAGCATTTCAAGCTATACATCATAAACCTAGCTGGAATGATGCTGGGGATTTTGATGTTTCTACATCCAAGTGACCTTTTGTGATATTTCTGTTCTGTTTTGTTAACTTATAGGGGAATAAATTGTGAGAATCAAGAAATGAAATGATAGGAAACAGTTGTAAACGCTTCACATCTCTTTTTTATGCCATTTATATCTACTCAGTAAAAAATAGGAAAAAATAAGTATGTAACAAAGAGAAGGTGACACTCCAGGAAGCTGTGCTGGTTTTACATTTGCAGTGCACTCTGAGAAAAGCTGATCCCAAGTTGGAGCTGACTAGATGCACAATTTGGAGAGACCTTATCTTACTTGTTTACAATATTTAATGCTAAATAATATTTCATATGTTATTTTATAGTATCATAAAACCCAGAACCCAACTTCCATAATCCATTTCCGTACGGAGTTTGCTGAGAAATTGAACTAATAAAAAAATAATACAATGAAAGTTTGCATTATGAGCTGCCTAAATCATAAGCCTAGGTTTTTTTACTTCCAATTAGGCAGCCAATTATGGCATTTGTAGTCAGAGTGAAAATAACCCAAAAATTCAACTAGTGATTTTTATGATGTTTCTTTTATACATGTCTGTATGCACATAAATATAAATTAGTACTTATATTTTGTGACTCAGATATTGTGACTCTTAAAGCCATTTGACCTTTCCATAAGGACAATATGCACTTTCTATGACAAAATTAAAGTGTTAAGTATAAACTTGTATTATTTTTTGGGTAATTTCACAACCATTAATTCTACCTTACACCCAATCCTCCTTTCTTCTGCCCATATTTTAATGTCTCACTAGAAGGCATCCCATAATGCCAGCAGGGGCTGGAACGTGCTGAGTGTCTGTGACAGTTTTCTGATTATTCCAGTTCATTTGTGTTTGCTTCCTTACACTTTCATGCCTTAATTTATGCCCATAATGCAAAGGGTGATGTATTTCTGATGTGATTTCACATTCCTTAGGTTAGGATGGCTCAGCACCGCTGCCTTAACACTCCAGTCAAACCTTGTGTACCTCAGTGTTCATCCTGTTCTCATTATGAGGTTTATTTTAATATATTTTTCTGAGTTTATTTAGCATTTCAAGCTGTACCTAGCTGGAATGATGCTGGGGATTTTGATGTTTCTATATCCAAGTGACATCCTCAGCCAAGAGTACATCCTTAGCCTCTTTGTAGGCAGAAATTCCTTGTCTAAAACATAAAGTTTCCATAAGAGCATTCAGGAGAGCCTTTTTTCTCTTTCAGCCTTCATAGGTGTAAAGCAGACAATACAATATTGAGCTGGTTTTTTTTTTGTTTTTGTTTTATGTTTGTTTGTTTTGTTTTCTTTAATGCTCTTCTCTCATTTTCATTTAATTTCTCTGTTCAACTCTGATATCTTGTCTGTATCGTGCTGCTCCATGTCCATGGGATTTTGTGCTTCTAATAAGCATTTTTTCATTGCTTTCACACTTCAGAACTATCAGAGTTCTGCACAGAAGCAAGAGCAGATGTGTGTGTATCTTTCTGACCTCTTTGTACCTGCAAAACTAAAGATAAGTTTTCTTTCTTGGTGTTGCTGTTATTTTGTTGTCTACGAGGATAACCTATACTTTATCATGCTAATTTTTATTTTTTTCATCTTAAATGTTGTGTTAGGAGTAAAACATGGTATAGAACATCTTGTTTATTCTCTTTCCAGCTGCAGAATAGATGGGTGGAAAATCAGTGCCAATTAAACGAAAGCCGTCGTGCTGCAATTGAAAGATCAGACTGGGCATTGTTAATTCCCTTCCTCTTTCTGTTTTTTTGGGGATTTTTTTTGGAAACATGTTCTAGGAGTTGTGTAATTAAATTATTACCTGCTGTATCACCATCTGCTTACATGATTTTGAAACGTTTCTAACCTCTGTGTGTGTGTGTTCTGTTCGTGACTTCAAGGAAGTGCCAAAAAAGCAGTGAAAGTACTCAGCAGATGGACTGAGGGACTCACACCCTCCAAGCAGTCAGACTTGATTTTTCTGGGTATAATTAAGCATATTTTCTCTAAATCTAATTATTAAGTTTCAAAACATGGCAAAGATGTTTTTATTTTCAATAGTCAGATATTCCTTATGGGATGAAGACCTACTCCAGATCATTGCTGTGGATAAACATTACTATTAGAATACTCCTGGTCATGTATGATTGTTTTTCATTTATTTCAATACTGGTATCTTTATCTTTTAAAAGATTTAACTCAATCCTTGCACTCTACAGTATGCTGCAGGTAAACCTTAAAAAAAAGATCTAAATCTGGATGCTCATAGCAGGCCTGTCAAAAAGTGGGATTTAGATCTCACTGCTTAAATACTTCAGGTATGCATTTAATTTCAACCCTTAATGGTATTTCATTCAAAGCAATTACAATGTTCAGAGGGTTAAGGCTGGAGTGTGTTGTCCAGCAAAAAGCAAAATATCATTTTAATTTAGAGAGGAAATCTGCAGATGTGAAATCTGCATGGAAGAAGGACGGTAAGATCTGTCCTAATCATGTAGAACAGCATTCTCCCCAGCCCCTCAGTAGGTTATTTGAGTGTTTGTAGTGGTCATGGCTATCTTTGGAAACATCCATTGGTGCAGGTGTGATGGTGAGTGACTTGTTGGGGTTTTGCTCAGGTACCATCCAGCTCCTCCAGGAAGCCCTGCAGACTGGATGGCTTGTGCCTCATAAAATGCTGAGCTTCTGGCCAGCAAACTGGCTTTGAGCTCACCTCAGCCCAGAACTGGTCTTCATCATTTATTAAAACAGTGGAAGCAAGTAGTGAGACATCTTGATGATCACCAACCTCTGAGTTTAAACAAACAAAAAACAAACCAGAAAACGACCATTGTTATTAGCTCGTAGGTCAGGGTGTGTGGTGGCATGGAAAGCACTGCTGACTCACTTCTGCTGCATTCAGAATACAGTCTGGGGGAACTGACCAAACTCATTTCCTTTAATACTGATGAGAGTTAAACAGCCTCTGCAGCCCACAGGAGGAGTTCATTGTGTCAGGATGAAGAAGTGATGATCCTTTCAAACACTTGTAGGCTGGGAATTCCATTGACTGTTGCATTCATTAATAATCTTCAGACTTCCACTTCTTGGCTCGGGTCTAATGGGCTCATTAAATGAGAGTCCATTCAGGTTTCATTCAGCTGTGTAAAGCCTAAATTGTGATAGGGCTCTAAGAAGATTTTGCTTACTACCACATTATGTAAGTTTTCCAGTTTCTTACTCATTTTGCAGTCATTTTGACCTTGCTAAACCAGATTAAAACTATCTTCAGAGGCATTCAAGTAGCTTCTTTTAGTGCTATATCCAAATCTCTTAAGCTAATACCCTCTCTACATTTCATTCCCTATATATTTATTTTTCTGGTTCTCATTAATTTAATTAGATTGCAGTCCTCTTTTGCTCTTTTCTGCGATATTGCTCTGCTGGATAAATCCATTTTAACTTTGATGGCTTGTGCTAGAGGTGCATCCTCATAGGTATCTACTCAAATAAAAGTGCCCAGAGTAAAGTATTCTCCTTTTCCCATAAACAAAATTCCCAATACAGTCAGTAAAATTGCTAGTTTTTGATAATCCACGTCTCTAATGAGAAAGCCATCTCTTTACTTCAGTGGTAGCTACTTCAATGATACATAAAAGTGCTTTAGAACAGTGCTGATTTTGTTTTTGAAATCACCCAGCAGCTTAACAACCAGCTTGGATATAAAATTCAGTTCTCTAGTTCTTTGTAGTAGTCCACACTGGGTAGAAAAGTTTATGGGCATTTATCCAACTGCCTTTTTCTATGTTACATCCACCTGTTTAGACATTAATCCATAAAAATAAACTCCATATGTAGCCCAGAAAATGGTCTTTGTGGGTCCCAAGTTACAATGGCAATAATTAAAATGATTGCTTTCATGTCCCAGATGGTGACTGTGGTAGATAATTGTATTCTCTGCAATTATTTTGGACTAAGTTTAGCAGAGGAAGGTAAAAATCCAGTATGGTTTTGAGACAGCACACAATATTTAATTGGTTTAACTGAAGGCTTAATTATTTCCAGGATCTGGAAGTAAGGGGAAAATGGAAATGGATTACAGGTCCAAAAGAGCTTTATGGAGCATTTAGGTGTTATTTACTGTAGGTTTATTGTCTTCACATTCAGTGTGGTGGGGTTTGGGCACGACCCTGCAATGGTTACACTTGGGAAGTTTGTAAAAGAGTCTGAAAATGGGTCATGGAACTCAATTCTTCTGTCCACATTCAGACCAAGCCCTCTGAAATGTCTGGCAGGGCAGCTACAGCCTTGGTGTCTCTGGGTGAAGCAGTCATCACTTGATACTTTTAAAAAGAGATTGAAAAATTGAGTAATTAACTAACATCCTGATAGTTGATGATGGGTTATGCAATTCATGATTTTGCTTGTGTTGTAACAACCCCCTGGTCATTTCAGGCTGCATTTTGGTAGTAAAAAAAATCATTTTGTGATAGAGGAGTGCTTTGTGACTTCCCAAGTTTTACATTTTTGTGCCATTTACCTAACATTTGGTCTCAAAACAGCTTTACTTTTAAGTGCTATTGAAGATCATTTATTTTTAATACTGCCCCTGTTCATAAATAAATTATAAAAGCTATGAGACATGCTTAATATAGTTCACCATGTTTCTAAATACCCTTAATACATAAAAAAAATACAGGTATGTCCTATGTCTAAAATACAGGGAATTCTGTCTGTTTGCTGTTGGAGGGAAAGGAAAAAAAAAAAAGGAAGAGCATTCAGATTTTCAGTCTTCAATTTCTGTTAATGTACAAACTGTTTTCTGATGATGATTCTTGATTCATTTTAATTATAAATTTAGTCACTCTAAATTTTTCATGAGCTTGGGTGACTTTTCACTAGAGACTGATTTGCCTCTTTCCTTGCTGTAAATCATGAAAAACACTGTACTATGAAGCTCAATGGAAGACATTTTGCTGTAAAAAAGTAGTAGAAATAAAGGAGGTTCTGCTTCTTTTTTGATTTGCATGTCCTGATCCTCTTCCTCATGGGCATCTTCTGATTTTGTTTATTTTTTTTTTTCCCCTGAGCTTGGAATTAGGTCATGTATAAATAAAGCTGATTAAATTGTTTTGTGAGGGAAATATTCCCACTAAAACCCTAAATTTAATAAAAATGCACATTTTTAGTGAGGAAATGTTTGTTTCTAAGAGAAATTATTAACATGTAAGGTAAAGCAGAGCATGTTCAGTTTTGAATGACATTTCTGGGGAAACTGAAAAATTTCGTTTTCATTTCTTGAAGTCAAAGAAAATACAGATCCTTGTGGAGTTTAGGATCTGTATCCCTATTTCTATATTTATTTTTTTTTCTTTAATTTGTATTTCAAAAGGGAAGAAAGGCAGGAGAGACCAGGGCCATACTGAGAGTCACTACAGTGATCTAGACAATTTCCCAGGGGCCTGCAGAGAGACAGAAGCTGCATATGAATGATAGTTGGTTATACATTTGTTTATTTTATGAATTCTTCTCTTCTTCCTTCAAGGAGACATCTAAGTATTATAGATAGAAAAAAAGGCTGCCAATTGGACTGTAATTCATATTTTGATCAAAATTATCTGTATAATGTTGAAAATGCTAATACAGTATTTTGCAGAATTTAATAGTTTGTATTGTTTGGAGTCACTGACAGTATGTTTATTGTGAGTCATTTTCAGAGTCAATTATAGACAATATTTTAATGAATATTGCCAGGTTATGTTCTTTGGAAATTAGCTTATTGATTCTCGTTAATTGGAGGGTGACTTTTTCAGAAGGCTGGTTTCTTACCAACTCCTGGCTCTGCACAGACGGTGAGAGCTGGTGACTGAGATTAAAATTAGGCTGGGAATAAAATCAATAAAAAGCTTTATAACTTTGAAATTTCCATGAAGCTCTCAAATCAAAAGCTTCTAAAATGAAGCTGTCTGAAGTAGCACAGGTTTCCATTTGGTTATGTCACTGGAAAGGTGCAGCAGATGAAGCCCAAGCTAGGAAGCAATTAAATGTATTAACTGCCAGATGAAGGAAGGAAAACCTAAATCCAGATGGTTTTCCTGCTTCAGGCTAAAGGGTTCATAGATAGGATCTCTTCAGAAGGAGAAGTCTGCCTGGTCAAGATCAGGTCCTGGTGTCCTGCTCAGCCTTGCTATAAATCCAGCTGTACTCCTCATCCAAACCTGCAGAGCTCCTGCAGTGAGTCCTGGTGGGAATTCTGGTGCTTCCATCCAACCCAGCTGCAGCTCACTGAAGGGTTTTTTGGAGATACAGGAGAGCAACAGTGAGGCATTGTGCCAGAAGCATGTGTGACCATGGCTGGGCTGACACAGACCTTATTTGTGTGTTTATTCTGTGCTTTCTTCTCTCCTGAGAAGTTTTGTCCTCATTTTGGTGATGTGGAAATTGGCATCAAAGGCTGCAACAAATACGAGACATATAAATGCTTCATTTATCAGCAATTTGGCAAACCTGCATCATTCCTGTGCTTCAAGGGTTACAAGTCAAGCAGTTTTTAGCAAGCTGCTAATCTGCTGTGCTTGCTCTATAGTTATAGTTGCTTGCTGTCCCAAGAGTTTCCAGCAAATGCTCATACAATCTGATTAACATGGTTCACATACAAAGGGCGCTGGCCTGGGGACTACCACGTCTCATTAATGGAAATGAATTTTTCATGCCATGGCTGCTATGTCTATGTGTTAAGACTTTTCATTTCTTTTTCCAATTCTGTCTCTTTTCTGTATTGTATTTTTTTTTTTTCTTTTTTTAAGCAAAAATGTCTGTATGAATTTTAACAACCGGTTATATGACAGGTCTGAGAGTTTTTATGTTTGCACGCTGATGTTATTTTTACTAAGAAGCGGATGTATTGGCAGCAGAGGAAAGAAAAGGAGTGCAATGGCACACATTTGTGTTTATATTGAACCCTTTAGCTCTGATTGAATGCTTGATGAGTTCAGCTTAAGGATGAGGTGACTAGATCTGTTTTTGGCAGCAGTCCTGCTTTGTGTGGGAGGTTGGAGCAGGTGACCCTGTGAGGTCCCTGCCAGCCAACATTTTCATGATTCTGTGAATTGTAAACTTTTCAGTGTAACTTTCCAGAATTAATTCCAGTATTGTAATTGATGTCTCATCACATCTTTTTTTAAGAGGCTCTGACTTGTTCTACTGTGATACAAATATGGACATGTTCTGGTTTTTAGCTGAAAGCAGTGACAGAAGGTTTAGTCTTCTCCTAGCACTGTTCCTTGGGGTATTTTGGATTAATGGTGCTTTTTAAAGAATAGCAGAGAGGAAGCAGTAGCACATATTAAGCCAGTATGCAAAGTGTGCTCTGTGACTGGTCATTCACAGATGCTTTCCTGTGGCATTTATTATTTAACATTTTTTGCTATCAGCAGATTGTAATTTTCTGATTACAGTTACTTCATTGAAAGTTCCCAAACATCACTGGCTGTCTTTTCCAGGGTGTGTAGCTGGACATGGGTGTCCAGCATCTTACAGGATCATCAGCCCTCATTTAGCTGATGGTATAGAGCTGAATTAGCAGAAAATATCAGCCCTTCTGTTGCTGCACTGTTCCCACTTTAGAAGGGAATTGCTGCAATACCTCTAAGCATCAGTTACATGGTTTTATAGCCTCCTTTAGCTCAGTGTACTAAGCTATATGTTTCCTGAATGTGTCCTCTTTGTTCTTGTCATAATGCACACTTTGCTTCTGTTCAACTGCTAATGTCTCCAAATCAAAAAGTTCTACAGCATAAACCATTTAAACTGTAATAGCTATGCACAACCATGGCCAAGTGTAAAGAAGGTTTATGAGAAGTTTTTCCTCCACAGTTGCTGATGTATTTTTTTAGATTATAAGGTGTCTATCACACTTCTCTAAGTGGTCAAGAAGTGTTATGGTCGCTTTTTAAGAAATTATTCCTTGAGAAATGTGTATGGACTAACAGTATTGATAAGCTCAGACTGCTGCCAGTCTGTGATATGTTGTGCATAGATGGAAGCTTGACCGTCAACCTGAGTGTGTCAAAAATGACCAGATCAGGCTGAGACTGAGAACTCAGATAGTCTTCAGGATAATGGACTTCTCCAGTTTATTTTTTGCAATGCCCTCATCTCCATACAGCACAGCAAGGCTGAGAGGTTTCCCTAGATAATGATGGGAAACCAACAAAGAGAGGCTGAAGATTAAACTATAGTCTAAGCAGCTGTGCCTCTTCTCCAAGGATGTGGTCACAGTAGGGTAGGACTTGGCTGAAAGCAGCATCAGACCTGGCTGCTTTTGTGGCTCTGTTCCAGAAGGGCTTAAGTGAAAGTGTGAAATTCTTCTGGAGAGCTACTGAAAGCACATAAATTACTTATCTGTGAAGCTTTACATGAAGATGTACTTCATCACACATCTTAAACCTGTGGCAGAGCTGCCAGAAGATAGGTGTGCAGAGGAAACAGCAGAAAGAATGGGTGCTTCCTTTAATTTTTGTCCTGAGGAATCCACTGAGGATTCCTTTGTTGACCTGAGCTAACACATCTCGGATTTTCTTTTTAAGAGAAATCATAAACTCATTTCAGCATGTAGACATTGGCAGATTCAGGATGCTGAATGTCACACCATGTTGACTATGTGTGAAAAAACATGTTCTGATAAATTCACAGGAATTGTACACCATGCAAAATTACACCTCCAGGCGGACTCAAATGACCAAACCCTGACATTTCTCAAACCTGACAGCTTATTTCAGTGGAGATTTAGGAAAGGAAAAGGTCAAAGGACACCAAACATATTACTTCTCTACTCTGCCTATAGCTATAGCAACACTAAATCTTCTAATATTACATCTTGGGGCAAATGAAGGGTTTCTTATTTAGGCCCTAGAAGCAGAAGTAAACAAGGCTTAGGAAGAACAGCTGAGGGAGGTGGTGTTGTTTGGAGAAGTCTTAGGGGAGACCTTATGTTCTGTACAACTCTCTGAAAGGAGTTTTAGCCAGGTGGGGTCGGTCTCTTCTCTCGGGAAACAAGTGCTGAGACAGGAAGAAATGGCTTTAAGCTGCACCAGAGAAGGTTTAGATTGGATATGAGGAAACATTTCTTTACTGCAAGCCCTGGCACACCTGCCCAGGGCAGTGGTGAAGTCACCACCTCAGAGGTATTTAAGAGCTGAGCAGTTGTGGCACTTGGGGACATGGTGTAGAGGTGGCCTTGGCAGTGCTGGGCTAATGGCTGGACTCGGTGGCCTTAAAGGTCTTTTCCAGTCCATCCAGCACTGTGGTTGGGCCCTTGTAGGGATCATGTGCAGGGCTGTGACATCCTGGTGGCTCCAGCAAGTGTCCCCTTGGCTCACCAGGAGCAGTCTCAGGGCTGCTAATGCCTGAGCAGCTGGATTGTCCCCTGCCAGGAGTGTGGGGTGTCCGTGTGCCTGGGCAGGTGTACAGGGGACACAAGAGTGCTTTCAGAAACACCGGCTCATCCTGGGCTGCAGCAGCAGTTGCCACGGCAACGTCACTCGGTGTACTTGAGCTTTAACATTTGAGAGTTCACCCAGAAAATAAATTTGGCATGATTATGAAGTACACTTGGATGTTTTCTGAATTCTTTGGATACAGATTGTTGGAAAGAGCAGAAAATTATGTTACTGCCTTACTGTTTTCTGCCGTAAACCATGCACAGAATCATTAAAGCTGTCATCTATCAAAATATAGTAAAATTCCAATAAAGCTAAATTGTAAATGTTGCCATCTTCAGCTCTATATTATATTATTTTTAAGGGCTCCCTGTCATTGTTGAACTTGATAAAAATGAGTAAAACCCCACTGAGAAAGAAATGAAACAAAAAACAAATCTAGAAGATGTCTTGAAGTAAGAATTTAATTTTTTTATACAAGTACTGACCTATTTTTCTACAGCAAGTTAGAATAACACAGGATGGTGACAGCAGGAACATAACTGTGTGTGTCTATCAGTATTTTAAATATATCATTTAAAGTCTGGTTTTATCCAAAAAATTACTCTTGACATGAGACATTACAACTTTGTATTTCCTCTGTATCTCTATTGAGATATGAAATATTTCTAACAGGAAGATTTGTCTTCTGGGACCAGCTAAGTTTGAGAAACTGATCCTAAAGTCTGAGAACTGGAGCACTTGGAACAGATTTGCTCAGAAAGGGTGCAGAGTGTCCTTCACTGGGGATACCCCAGAACCATCGGGATGCTGATCTCGTGCTGTGTCCTCTGGGATGACTCTGCTGTGAAGTTGGAACAGTTTTAGATAAACTTGTATCCCAAATGGTCCAGAGTCACCAGCTTGTTTGTGGGTTGTGGTTTCTTTTTTGTTTGGTTTAGTCTGGTTGTTTTTCTTTTCCCAAACAGAATGTGTTAATATTTTCACTGCAAGATTTTGTCAGTGATGGTTTAAAATCAGGAATGGAGCTGATGCCTATGTTGAGGCCAGATTCCCGTTTTTCTTGTTTGTAGCTCATCCATAAAAGTGACCTTTTAATTTTGGTTTTCTTTTGTTTGTTTTTGTTATTAGTTGGCTGCTTGGATGTGGTGTTGGGTTTTTGTGGGTTTTGTTTGTGGTTTTTTTGTTCTTTCCAAGGTATGGGTTGAAACCACGTGGTATTTTGCAATGTTGGTTTGCATCTTTTGAAGTACAGCAGATTCCCACTAGCACACTTTATTACTGTGTAGTAGCTTGCAAGTGTACAGTTTCCAAAGTTAAAATGACTTAATTTTTAAAATAATAATTTAAATAGGATTGAGTCTAATTAAAGAGAAAAAAGAGTTTGAAAAAATCAAAGTGAAATGTGCCCAAGCCAAAGACTGGCAATGTAAAAATTTCTGAAGCAGAAATGAGTCATATAAAATTAACTTTCTTAAGAACTGCTATGGCCTGTTAGTACAGCTATTGCTGTCAGCATTTTCAAGTTAAACACCATTTACAATGATTTTATTTCACATCAAATTCAACTATAAGCTTAAATGCAAATGCCCCAATAATAGTTTTTGTCCTGGTAAAGCTTTTTATTTTATTTCTTTCAGAGGTAATTATAATGTCTGGGGGGATGTAATGCAAAATATATTATTGATGAAACCTTGAAGTCAGAAAAATATATCTATGCAGGCAAACTGGATATTAGGTTAGTGTACAGACAGTTGATGTGAGGAAAAATGGGAAAAGGGAAAGACTGATGTTTTGGAAGAAGAGCTTTGGGTGGGATGGGCAGGAGCTCAGGCAGAGTTTTGGGAAGGTGGAGGTGGAGAGATGGTTTGGAGGGAGGATTTAGGTGGTGGGGCTGGGGGCTGGTGCAAATGAAGAGATGTGGGATGGAATTTCTTCTCCTTACACCCAGTTTAAGAAGTGTTTTAACGCACGTACACAGCACATCCCGACTAGCCCTGGAAGTCCTGGTTCTCCGTCTGCTTCTCTGCATTTAGAAACACTGAAATCCTATCAGGTGCCCTTCTCAAGGAGAACAGCAGGATCTGAGAGTTTATTCCAGTGGAAAAATGAGTGATTAATTCATGAGCTAAGAAACTGGAGTGTGTGTGTGTGGCTTCTCTCTCCTTGTTTGGCGTTGTCATCCTGATGTTTGCAAGTGAGCAAAAAGAGTGAACAGTGAGAAAACTGAGCTGTTTCCACCCTAATGGGAGGGAAGAGCTGTCCTGGGAGCAAAGCAAAGGCAGCAGCACAGCACATCCCACAAGAAACACACAGGCTCTGTAACAGAGACATTTATACTGATCTGATTACACTGCAGTTTTAATAAACCTCCTTGGCAGACTCTGCATATATCACAGATGCTGTTAGCTCCTATAAGGTTAGTAGATATATCTGAGTTTTGTTTCAGGCAAATAGGTATTTGCAAACTAAGTGTGTTTGAGAATGGAAAAGCTCTGTGTTAGTAATACATGCCCAGCATATTAGAGACCAGCTCAGGCTGCCTTTTTGTTACCTGATACTTCTCTGCTGGGGAAGAAGGAGCTTCCTGCAATCTTTCTGTGAGCCCCAGGAATTCTGAGATTCTGAAAAGGCAGCAGGCAAATATATCCATGTACCTATGCACATTGGGATGGCCCAGGATGTTATAGCTCAGATCAAATGTTATAGCATTTGATTGTAGGAAATTAATTCCTGTTCCAGCTGGATGTTGTTGTGCACTAATCTTTTCCATCAGGGTGCTGCACAGACCCTGTCATGGTCGTGTGGCTGTCCTTTGTGTTGATATTAATGGTATCCTGGCCCACAGGGCTGTTCATGATACAATAAAATCAGTGAGAGATTTTGGAAGAGGTTAAATACTCCCTATCATTCGTCTGTGCCAAAAAGGACTTATTAATGAAGAGACAACTTTAGATTCAACTTAGCTGTGTTTCATAGGCTGTTCTCCAGTCTGATCTCTCTGTTGTTTCTGCTGTGACACTGCTCAGTCTTTCAGGTTGCATTCATCTGAAGTGAAATGTGAACAACTGGTGAGTTTTGTCATCTGTTTTTATCTGGTGGCTCTATGGAGTGACAAGGTATTTAATTGTCCTGCTGTAACTGAGCTGCTTGCCAAGCCCATATCCCAAAGGTGAAGGAAGGGAGAAATCATTACTGCACAAAATTAAGGCAGTGCTGATGGAAGTATCACATTATTATTTTTGAATTACAGGGTAGTGTAACATTGCTGTTGACAAGGGCATCATAATCTCTTCTGCAAACAAGTTTTGTCAGGGATTTATAACGCTGAAGAAATTTGTCTAGGCCTGAAACTTGGCATGATCTCATTTAACAAAGTACTAATTTGTTGTCATACATACTTTAAAGCCTTGCAAGTGCAGTGGGTGTTGAGTTCCATGATCAGCACGGCTATTGGCCCTTTGAACAGGTGATTTTCCATCTATTTTGGGGGCTTTCCTAGGCACAAAAAGATTACAAGGACTTAGAGGAAAAGGCCTTTGTGTAGAAGATACTGAGAATGAAAGACCCCTTCAAAATGAGATGAGCCAAAAACCCTGGAATTTTGGATTTATGACTGTACAAAGAGGCCACAATGCCTTTAGGAGAGTTCCTGGGTGAATTTTGCCTTTTCAGTGCTGAGTGGCCTGAGCAGGGCTGGCTGTGGGCAGCCTGTTAACACTTGCCACACTTCCTGAGGAGCATGAGCCTGCTAATTGTCTATTGCTAATCAGCTAGTTATGAGCTGCATTTTACTGCAGTCACAAACAGGTGACAGTAGTATGATCATATTACTTTTTCCTTGTTGGTTTCATAAAATGTTTGTGTAAACTCACCTTTCTGTTATGGAGGTATTGGGGGCTGGCAGGACCTTTAATGAAGATCATATTCTGTAGTTTCCAAAAGCTTTGCTGATAAGGGATTGAAGCAGGGGAAGTTGTCAAGAAAAGAAGTTTCTGGTGGTTCCATAACAAGATGTTGCCATCAGGCAGGATGTAAATGTGTTATTTTTAAGGTCAAAGCACAGGCAGAGAGTTTTGAAATGGGCTCGTTAAGGCAATAACGATCTGATAAAGCTGACTCTCCTGATTTCTTGTGTACAGTTACTTGAAAGGACATTTAGCTTTGGTTTGATACCTCTCTACAAACATTCTCCTCACAAATCAGTGGAAGTATAGAAATGTACATCAGCTTTATTGGTCATCAGCTTAGCTCTGTCCAGTATTCCAGAGTTTATGATCCCCTTTGCTGTCCCTATACAGTGGCTTTAAAGCTCACTTGGTGCATATTCAGACTTCTGGCATTTTGCAGTTGCTCTTTTATCTTTATAATAAAGCATGTATTTAACAACAATTAAATGTTGAAACAGCTTGCTGGCAGATGGGGTGAATTTTCTATCTCCTGAAGTTTTCAAAAATGTCTTTCAAAAATATGTTCTTTTTATGGTCTGTGTTATAGAGAAGACTAAATGAGAATATTGCAGTGCTTTTTCTTGACTTCAATTTTTTTTCTTTATTCCTATTGTCTTTTTTTTTTTTTTCTTTTCACAATTCACTATTACTGTGGATATGTAGTGTTTTCTTTTCCTTCCAATTGCAAGTCAAAACTGCATTTAATACATAATGTTTAAGTCATGCCTACTTTCTTAACCAGTGAGATACCAAATTGCAGGGCACAAATGATCTGTGCCTTGAGAACTTTGTAAAATTCCTTTTGGAATGGTTAAAAGCAGCACAGGCCCTGAGCTCAGATACTTCCAGGTAAGTTTTGTTGTGTCCTTAGACTGAAACAATGAGTTCAGAAGTATTAGTGGAAAAAGTGAACAACTGCAGCTACTCTTGCATTCTTTGCATTCTTTAACTAAAGGACGTGTGTTGCTAATAAGATTCCCATACTCCAAAGACTGGTCTCAAATATAAAACTGAATTGAACATTGATTTTTTTATTTTAGGTCATTTAGCTGCTTGTGTGTTTCTTGTTGTTTGGTTTGTTGGTTTGTTTTTTTTTTATTTTCCTGAAGTGAGGAAACTGGTTGTGTTGCTTTGAATGAAAATTGACTCTCTGAGATGCTAAGCGGTGAAATGGGGTTACTGCTCATCTGCATAATAACCATTACTAACCATTTCAAGATATTTCATATGAATTTTTATTATGCATTTATATGTAGATTTAAATAACCTTTATTAATACACTCCATTGAACAATAGCACGCTTTTTTTTTAATATCATAAATATGGGGTAAACATAACTACCACAGATAGGCAATGGTCAACATTTATAAGCTCAGCAAGATTAATATTTGCCATGAAACTGCATCTGAAAAATTGCCTTAATTCTTGTTTATGGCTAGTACTGTATTAATCTGCCAAGGGTTTACTTATTTGGCTAAAACAGATTGTTATATGACATCAGGAATTCTAGAGCCAAAATTATGTGTTTATGAAATGCAGTGATGATTTACTTTGCTTAAAGGGCAAAACATCAGTCTTTAATTTCTAATAAAAAGCAATATGGAGTTGGGAAGATGAGGTTGTTGGGCAGTTGATATTACCTAGCAGTGATCTCTGTCACTGACGGTTTGCAAATTAATCCTTCCACTAACAGAAGAGGAGACGGAGTGAAAGGGCAGATAAATAGCTTGAAAATGAGTTATCTCAATTTTTCAAAGAATATTAATACGTGGTTTGATGTCCAGTTGGTGCTTGGCAGGAAGCTCAGTGCAGCAGGCATCATTTCTGGGGCTGGCATTATTGAATATCTTCCTGAACAACCTGGATGGAGAGGCAGAGTGCTCCCTTGGGAGACCTGGAGGTGATTCACAGCCTGGGGATTGTGGTGCTGAAGTTCAGAGCATCCTTCACTCCTGAGGGCTGGGCTAACAAAGTCCACAGAGGGCAGCCACAGCAGCTTTGCAGCTGTTTGACTTTGCAGCCATTTGTGGACTCCACTGGAATTTAAAGACTAAATTTGCAGTCGTTATTTAAATGAATAATCCAGGCTTTCACACTAATTTAAGGGGTTTTAGTTCATCTCACTCTAAACTCTGTTGCTCCCACTGCATGTGGAAGGGTTTGGACTGCAGGGTGAGAATTGATTTGCAAAGGGACTGGAATGGTGACTTGGAGCATGTGGGCTCTCTTGACTGTTCCCAGGCTGACAGTTATGGGTGAGGGAAATTTATAGGGCTGTAGGGGGAAAATAGGAACTGTAAATTGGTATTGTATAGAGGCAGATAGCCTTTCAGAGGACAATAGGCTGTTTCATTATATTGGAGCTTGCAAGCAGTTTGCTCTCTTCAGAGAGTTTCAAAAAGCTGAATTCCACTTTGCCATTACAGTGGGTTCCTCTATTACGTGGTAATGTTACTTGGAGGTGAGTCTTGGAGAGTGAAAATGCCTTAAAACATAAAAGTGGAGTGATAATGCAGTGTTGTAGGTGTCAGTCTAGCGTTCATCACTAGGAGAGGTTTCATATCTTTATCTTCATTTTATTCTAATTGAGAAGTGAGTCTGATGTTTGAAAAGCCCTAAATTACAGATGCTTATGTGTTGGAATGGCTATTGTCAGAGTGTGGGGGAAAAGGCACCCTGTTGGTGCGCTCTGTCAAAAATGATTTGTTGAAAATTGACTTTGAGTGTTTGTACTGGAGGTCAGAGTTCCTTTTAGAGGGCTTCTACTTCCATAGAAATATCTAGAAGTGCCACAGTTATGCCTTGCTATTAAAAGAATGATTTCGTTACAAATACTTACCTGGCAGTGCTTTTGATTCATTAAAATGGGAAAAATAAGTGGAGCAAAACAGCTGGGACAATTTCTAAGTAAATTCATCAGTCATTCAGGAACTATGCATTTAAAATACCTATAAATAATAGAATGCTCCATCTAAATGGAAGCTTTTTATTGATATGTAAGTACAGTGTCACCCTGAAGTTTCTTTTTTAATTTATCATTTCCTTGTGTTTAGAAATCAGATCAGGCAATTCATATTATTTCCAGCTTTTCAGCTTTATTTTAGCAGCATTATTTTGTATGGTGTGTGAAATGAGATTGGTGCACACACTTGTTAAGCTTTAAAATTACTTTCAGGTAACAAATAATTGTTTTGGAAACTCTGAGCCTTCACTCAATTTTTTAATATTATCTCGAGGACTGACAAAATAATTGGATAATTTCAGTGGTTTGCCATTGGCATTTTAAATTCCTTTTATTCATATTCTTACAACATATTTCCCATGATGATGTTCATGCTGATCCTACAAAAGACAGGACAATGGAAATGGGGAGAGTGAAATACTGAGAACTTTTGGCTTTATTGCCTCTTTCATTCTCTCAGGTTTGCAAAGAACAAATAAATGGATTATGTGTGCACATAGAAACAAACATTTAGGTATTAAATTTTGTTTTAATAGATAAAAAGATGGCCTATCACAAAGTGAGTGCAGACCAGAGGGCACAGGGGCACTCTCCATACCTTGACAACGATGAGCTCCAAGCCACGGCGTTGGAGCTGGAGTGGGACATGGAAAAAGAGCTGGAGGAGCCTGGATTTGATCATTTCCGCCTGGACAGCGCAGCCCAGCAGCACCTGGGGAACTCCCAGAGCCCTGACCTCGACCTGGAGCCCATCCAGCCTTCCTCTTCTCCAAAGGGAAGATTCCAGAGGCTTCAGGAAGACCCTGACTACATCTCCCACTACACCAGACAGCCAAAACCAAAGAGCAACCGCTGCAGCTTTTTTCGGATACTGAAACTATTTTGCACTGCTTTGATTTTATTTATTTTTGGAATTGTGATAGGATATTATGCACGCAAGAAATGCCCTTCTCCCCCAACATCTCAAAAGCCAAATAATCTTCATATCTACCATGAAATTCTCAAGGAAATCAAAGCTGAAAATATTCAAAAGATTTACAGGTATGTACCTTGGCAGTTTTTTTTTTGTCTAAATGCTCTCAGGTGCCAGTGTTATGTCTTCTCCTGATTCTATTTTTTTTTAATATGGAATCTTATTTACAAAACATGACTATTTTTTATGTTCATTTTTATCATGATGCTTGGGAGATGTTCATAAGCATATACAGAATTCATTTTTAATAATGCAAATTTTTGCTAATCGTAACAGGTTTTGCTTTAATAATGTTCTGTTGCTAAATACATTATTATCTTTAATGTAAATTAATTGAAAACCACAGATTATTCAAATTGAATTGAAATATAGACAACAGAACAGCTGTCCTAGATCCAGCTGACTGCCAAATAACACTGTTGAAAAGCAAGGTTGATATGATGTTTTGCAATATTTTGTGCTTTAAGAAATCCCCATCTAATTTTTGGCATAAATGTGAACTCCAACTGGTGTTTTTTCTCTATATGGTAAATGAAACCTTATATTCAGGTTTAGGATGGAAAAATCAACCTTTGCACTCTGAAAGATGGTGATTTGATTGTTTGTTATTCTTTATTATCTGTTTTAAGAATGTAAATTTTTGTAAAATACCTGGGCTTGACTGGGTTCGATTTTATTATTTTTTTGAATGTGAAATCCTTTCACTGCTTTGACAGTCTATAAAACATGTTTGTATCAGAGTACAGTCACTTTTCTGTAGCAGTGAGTGTGGAAGAAAATAGGTTTTCCTGCCAGCTTTTGTAAGTTACTTTTATAAGGTGAGTGAAGATGAGTGAAGTTTTTGGCTTCTGGAATGCAAATTTGTTTTTGATGTTAAAGGTAATGCATTACAGATTTTTTGTTTACTATGAGTTCAGAAGCAGCAGAACTCCCACACCTGAAGTCAGAAAAGATTGTTGTCATGGTCATCCAGGTGTGTTACTGAATAGAACAGAAATACATCAGAAGGGTGTTAGAACAGGGGTGTTCCAACAATATTTGTCTTTTGTTATATTGGCTAAGCCAAGTCTTAAGTCCTGTAGTGGGTAATACCATGTTTTGAGCCAACACTTACTAAATTGAAGAGAAAAAATAAATATGAAGGGTTTCATGTCAGTTTCATATACTGAACTGATTCTACTTCATACAAATGTAATTATTTTCATAATGGGAAAGAGTACAAGTCATGAAAAATGTTGATTTTTAAAGTACAAAGATAACTTTTTTGTCTTTCAGAGAGTAAATTGAACTGAATTCTGTCATTAGGCTTTGTCACAACCAAAGTATTGGAGTAAGCTAAGGCTGAAGATTGGGTATTATTCAAATTACAGCAAATTGCTGGCATGTCTGTCAGACTCAGGATAATTCTTCAGTTCTTTGTGTTTGGGGACTGGGAGTAACTTGCCATTCTATTATTTCAAAGGGTGGTTTAAAACCATCTCTTTTAAAACCCTTTATCACTTGTCAAATGATTTCAGCTTGCTGTTGGGATACTAGTGAGAATCTGGATTTTAGGTAAAATGAATAACATAAATGCTTGGAAACTTAAAAAACTTATGTAGTTGCCATCCTGTAACATAATTCTTCATATTTGTTTGGGTTTCTTTTCTATTTAATAGCATGATTTCAATGAAAGCGGTGGAATAGTAATTCAGCTACCTATCAATTCTGTATATAAATATAGAATCAATGCTTTTAGTATAATGCATTACCCACAAGGCTTTTCCTACCCCAGAATTTTGTTCTGAGACAGCTTTTATCACATGTTGTGTTCTGTTTCTTTCCCCCAACATCTGTTTGGCAGGAGTCAGGAGTGACTGCAATGAAACCTGGCTGTGTGTAGGCCTAGGAGGACAGAACATGCAACATATGTTGCTTGGGGAGAAAAAAAAGAAAAGCCCAAACCTGACAAAATCAATATATGTTATTGGAAAACTTCCTTCAATAAAATACTTTGAGTTACTAGGAATAAGTGGCAGCTGCTTAGCTTGCAATTTCTAAATGTTACTGAGCATGACATTAATTTAATTTTTGTTGTTTACTCCTTAGATCAGGCTCAGATGGTATGGGAGTTTGCTAACAGTCCTGTAAAGGAATTAGGAAGAAAAAAACCTGTTTAAGGGACACAGAGGTGCCAATCATAGTTCTGGAACAGACATCACTTTAATGTGCTTGAAGGTCTGGGGTGGGAGTGAAATCTGCTCGTGGTTGGATGAAGCTTTGAGGATTTGACCCTTTGCAGTTCTGAGGAGGTGGCAGAAGTGCTCCAGGGAACTTGTGTTGGCTCTGTTTGGATTTGGACTGGATTCTGTGTGAGTTGAATGAAGCCTGTCTACCAATCCCTGTTAGGAATGGAAGGGGCTGAGTCCCCATCCCTGGAGGGATTTAGAGGACACGGAGATGTGGCGTTTAGGGACACGGTTTAATCACCTTGTCACTCAGCAGTGCTGGCTTAATGGCTGGACTCAATCTTAGGGGTGTTTTCCAACCTAAACAAATCTGTGATGGTGTAGGATATCTGCAGTTTGTGTTCATGGATTGCTGAATTGGGATATTCAGGTGTTCCTTGTGGCTTCTCCGCTGCAGGCTCCTGGTGAGCTCCTCTTTTGTCAGTCCCATCCTGGCTGTCTTTATCACCCACATTAAGGGGTTTTTTTCCTTCCCAGTGGACACTCTAGAAATCATTAGGTAAGAAGACTCAGTGCTGGCTTTTATTCCTTCAACTTTGCACCTTGTTTCCCGTGAAATGGGAATGCTATAGAATTTCTGTGTAATTTAGCACAATTTTAATTACTGGTCTTGGCCAAGTCGCTTAATCAATGGTGCAGCCTAAGTCAACATTATCTCTGTGAGCTTTTTTAAACAACTCTCCCCACCCCATTGTTGATGATAAAAGGTAGAAATCACTTCATTCCTGATGTTTCAGAGATTTCAAGACAAGTTGTCAGAGGTGCCTGAAGAGGAAAAGTCATTCCAGAAGAAAAATGAAGAGTTTTTCCTCACCTAGCACGCTGCATTTTAAACTGGGACAAAAAAGAAAAAAGGACCAATATTGTTAATAGGATTCAGTCAGTAAATCAAACAGTTCAGGAGCGTGAATGAGACAATTGTTCAGATATAAATATATATTTAAACAGAAACAATTTGCTTCACAGTGCAGGGAGATTCAGATCTGCCTGTAAAATCACTCCTGATTCTGCAATCACTGCGCTGATGGGAATCCAGTAACTATATCTGTTTGTGCCATGACTTTCCACAGTTTTCTTCTGGAAGATATATGACAAAATTTAAGTTCAAGTTAGGTGTAACTTTTCTCCAGAGGGCCTTCAGAGTGAGTATGAAAAGGCATAAATCCTACATCCAAAAGAGGTAGAAGGTGAAACACGGAATACTTTGGGCACTGCTTACATTTATATCTGTAACCAGCAGGGCTAAAGCGATGGATAAAGGTGGTGAAATCGATAGGAAGGAAGCAGGTTATGTCCTGGGACAGGTGGGATGAGTCCTTGGAGCCCTTCTGGAAAGTGTCAGGAGGGCAGGGCTGGAGGGGAGTGACCTTGAGCCACATTCCCCAGGAATGCCTGCAGCTCCAAAATGCCATCCTTACACTGGGAAGGGCTCTGCTCTGAATGCATTCAATGTGGATGCCTCTACACTTTATAATAAATGCTGAGGGTTGTAAGAGGCAGACCTACAAAGGTACAGGAACACCCACTGCCAGCTTCAGTAAAAGCAGCGTGCTGCTGAATTCTCAAAAGTAAATTTGCAATGAAAATATGAATGATTTTCAATGAGGTCTGACTCCTTAAAGCTACTTTTTAAAATGGCACTCAGATTTCTACTATCACTTAAGTGTTTTTGAATATTTCCTTTTTTTCTTTCTCACTCTATATATGATACATACAGTATATGATGTATATAAAGTTATTTCAATTTTATTGCTTCAAAACCAAATGAGAATGAAACAGTCCTATTTTATTTGGAATATGTTGGGCTATCATAGTTTTTAGGAGGTTGTAATTTTGGGGTTGGCTTCTGTAAATTAAATGGATAAACAAAGATTTGTGTTGAATAGGAAGAATAAAAGAAATAAGCAGTCATGTTGATGTCAGTGATAACTGGCTGTGAAATATTCATCAGATTAGCTAATTGCTCTCATGTTTTTATTAAAGCTCTTATTGAGCTTTAGTCAATAATTACTTTCCAAAATTGTACATCTTGGTTATTATCAGATCCACAGGTTTTTTTAGATACATCTTCACATGATTAAAACTGGGATGGGGGCACAGAGAGAAGAATCTTTGCTTTGGTCTCCAGCCATTCTACAGAGAAGCTTCTACATTTCATTTCCTACACTGCTCTGCTTTTCATCCTGTGTAGCCTCACTCAAATGCTTCCTCCACTATCATTTTTTTTCCCCCTCGAGCAATATGGAGCTTTAAATCCCTTCATAATACATCCAGCTGTAACTAACTGTCCTTTAGAGGTGTTTCTGTTCCTTATTCCAGCTGGTAATGTTACCTGCAGAATCTCCCAAATCCATCTCTGGCAGGAATTGATTTGTCACTGGTGCCTCCTGCCATCCATAACTTAATTCTTCAGAGGGTTTTGGGGGTGCAGGCAGCAGCTGCTCTCCTGTGTCATGGCAAGGAACAAAAGTGCCAGCACAGTAAGAAAATGATTTTTACTTGTTTTTTTTCCTCAAAGTGAGAAGCTTCCATATCCAAGTGTTTCTTGTTTCCTGGTTGGTTGTAATCAGTACTGTTAAAACCTTGGGGCTTCAAACCTTTTTCCCAGGTAAAGCCTGTGAAATGCATACCTAAGGAGCAAAGAGAGCCTGGAACTTCTTGGAAAATGGGAATTCTGGAGATTTGGACTGAGTGAAATGTACAGCTGGTGCTTGCTGAGTTGCCTTTGTCCCAGGAATGAGGAATCCCTGCAGGAGCAGAGGCTCCTCAGGAAGGGTGTGAGGAAAGGAGTGCTTGTTTCCCTGGGCAGAGATCCATTTAGTGCCTACTCCGGTTAACACCTACTGTTAATTAATTACCAGCTGCACTGACCTCTCCCTGTGCTGACCTAGACCCCTGCTCACTTCACTCATCATCGGTTTTGTCCCCTATACACAAATTTTGGGGGTTTTTTTGTCACACCAACAGCTGAAAAGAGCATTGCAAAAAGCAAGTCTCAGTGGGAACTCATTCTGTTTCCTCCTGGATATCAATTTCAAGTATTTCTCGTGCTGCTATCAAAAATGCAAGTATTAAATCTAGCTAGGCTCGGTCTGAAGCCAGACCTGCTTCATCTTGGGAACGAATGTTGGCATATTCCCAGGGAACCAGGAGCTAAGTGAGCTCCCTAGATCTATTTCATTCCCACTGCAGAATCACTTGGGATTCTCTTCATTCACATGATAATTTTTGAATGTGTATTTATAAGTACAAAGCCCCTTTTGAAAGGAGATAAGAGTAATATCAAACAAGGGAAAGTTCCCACTTATCCCCCTGCCACCTCCCCATTGAAGAATGGCTCTGGGAACATGGGGAGGTGTCTTTTGTGGAGGAAATATGCCCTGTGTGACCCAAGTGCTATCTGTGGAACAGAGACTCGATAAATTTAGGCTTCAGATACCCACTTATGTCAAATATGATTTCTTTTTAAACCAAAAAATAGGTTATATCTGTACTTCAGAGGTGTTAATAGAAAGGCTTGTCTGTTTTATAGTTTTCCTGAGTTTCATTCTTTTTTAAAATTTTGTTTCTTTTCCTTAGATGAAAAAAGGATGCATTATATTGATCTAATGCATGAGGAGGACATGTAAGTTTGATCCTGTTAGGGTCAGCTTCAGCATTTGCTTAAAATACTCCTTTTCTTTATTGAGGAAATGTCTTAGGTTATGTTTACCTACCATTGAAAGGACATGTTTCAAGTTCACCAAGTATTTCACTTGTGAAATTTTTCTTTTCACTTGATTATTTTTTTTAACAGTAACCATAAAAATATATTGTTTTTTAGATGTTTGATTTGGGAAATAGTTTACAGTAAAATCTGATTTTTTGTATTGTAACTGTATCCTTTGTAAATTAAGTACATAGTGTTTCCTTAAAATAATTTTCCTAAGCAATGCACGTTCGATTTCCTAAGCAATAAGTGTGATATGTTAATGAATTAGAATCAATAAGCTATATTATGTCACGTCAGCATAATAAGTAATAAATCCCTTGATAAATTTACTGTCTGTCACACCTAGATGAATGGCTTTAGTCCTGCTGCTGTACAGTGCCTCGTGTCTTCCATGAAAAAGTGACAACAGTTTTTGATAGGCTATAAAGTATAAATTAACTTTGCTCTGATCACTTACTTTTAAATTCCATAATCTTACTTATTTTAAAGTTAAAGATTACCTTGCTGGAATTGCTTCACAGTCCTCATAAGAGGAGTGTGGTTAGGGTTTAGAGAGAGAACCAATTTCCATGGCCATTAGCTGTCTGCTTCTTTACCATCGATGCTTTAAGTGTGGGGCAATTTAGTGCCAATTAGAACAGCAATTCTGAATGGTGACAAGTGCTACTTTGCCTAATAGATGATGAAATGAGCTGTGCCAGCCTGGCTGAGGGAGTAATTTGCTTTTTAAAGGTCTGGCATTCCACATTCCTGCCTGTTTGGGGTAACTGAGGGATGGAGGAGGGCCTGATGATGCCTTGAATCCTTCTGCCAGCTGGGCTGCCCCAGCACATCTTGCTCTCTAGGTGTCTGGTGCTGTTTGGAAAGCTCAGATTTTCAAGAGATCCTTTCTGTTTCAGAGACAAACTGGAATGGATGGTGAAACATCTGTGGATTTAAAAAATCCATCCATTTTAAGAAACTTTTGGTGAATGGTAGGCTCTGTACTTTACGTGAAAAACAGAAATACTTGACTGGAGATTTCTGTGCAGCTCTGACACTAATGCTGGCTAAAAGGCAGTATTTAGAAGTTAAAGAGTTATTTACTTTGCTATCTATCATTTTTTATAGATTTCACCAAGTCACATTTTTCCTAACAGGAAGAACCTGAAGGGAAAAAAGCACACAGCCTGCTGAGATGACAACCAGTTTTCATTTCAGTTCCACTGGTAAATGGAACACACACTTCCATTTGGTAAATACCATAGGGTGAAGAAATTGGACAAAGTTGTCCTTCACTGCCCAGTCCTTGCAACTCAATCCAAGGAGGATCAGCAATTTTGGCTGGTGGTCCCAGGAATGTGCTTATAACAATAGTGAGGAACAAACCTTGCAGAACAAACCTTATTAATAATTTCATTAGTGACACATGGACTGTCTCCCAGTTGCCTGAACGACAGCAGGAGTTTATCCTGTCTCTGCTCTGAACTTCCCAGTGTTACAGTGTGCTCAGAGGGTGGCTTTTTCCTCAGAGGAGCTTGTGGCAGAGGGCATTGCAAAGAATCCCTAAAAAGCACCAAGCATGGGTAGATTCCTGTTTAGGATGCATCTCTCATCAGCACGGCGTGAAACTGAAGTCCATGAAAACTCCTGAGATCCAGCCTTTCAGTGGAATCTGCAGTTCCATGGTAGGCACTGCAACAATGAGCAATTAGTTTCCTGCTTGTATGAATAAATCAAATTAACAAAGCCCTGAGGGGAAGAAGTTTTCTCAGCCCTTCTTGGTGGTGCTTTGACGTGCAGCTCCCTGCCATCAACACCTATGACAGCACTTTGCTGGAAGCCTGATAAGTCAGACTGATGCTGAATTCAACTAAGTGCAATTTGTTGTACTGTATTAAGTTACTGTTCATGCAGCATTTGTAACTGAAGGTTGCTGGGGAACGTTGCTCAGGATCGATCAGGGATAATGAAATTGATATTGTCTGAATAATAATCAATTTTAATGGTGGTATTCTGCAGTAGTCTTCCATTAAGGGGCTTCTAGTCTCAGTTCAATTCTCTTTGAAAGCTGATGAGTCTCTGGAATGAAACAAATATGGATTGCATCGAAAAGTTGGGGTTTTACTTTGCAATATGGGAACTTGTGGAGTGTAAGATTTTAAAAATTAAACAAATTGGCTTTTTTTAATTTCTAGAGTACTGTTTGTGGACAAGAAGTTAAATAATGTCTCCTGCTCTGTGTGTGTGTCGGATTTCTCTCAGTCTCAGTAATAATAATCTTCAAATACACATTTTCAAGACTCATCCTTCATGTAAGCTGATGTTTCCTTTGGATGCATCCAGTTGCCACAAATTTGCATATGTTCCTGTCCAAGTTAAAATCCCAACTCTTACTCTGCTTGGTTTATGAGTATTTCTTCAAGTCTGAAAAGGCTATAATTTTCCAGTTAGATGGAATTTTTTCTTTCCATTCTTTCTTTCTTTTTAGGGAAACATAAAACTTGAGAAGTGAATTGAAATGTGACAGTGTTCAAATAGCTCAGCAGCAAAATTGTTTGGAAATCTTTTTTCTTGGAGACCTCACAATTTTGGTTCCTGTTTGGGGAATTTGGGGTGTGTGTCCTGATGGTTCCCCACAAAGCAGTGTCTGGTCCTTGATCAACTTAAAGTGTTTATTTCTCTTTTGTGAAATTTTTTTAGGTAACAAAGTAGAGAAGCTAACAGAAACAAAACTGAGCGTTAAAAAAATAACGCTTTAAGATCTTATTTGTTTTACTTTTTTTCATGGGTGCTCCATCTTCATTAGCCATCTGGCCAATTAAGTGGGTTGTGTGAGGCTTCAGGAGAAAGGTCACTATTGATGAAAGGGTCAGGACCTTATCACAGATTGACTTCTCTCCAGGAAATTTGGGAAAGCTTTACAGACAGAAGTTTGCAGTAGCTGCAGGATTTTGCTGAGATTTGGAATGTCTTTCCTGTGGAAGCTGGGACATGGCTGCACACCCCTGCAGTAATCATCTCTTGTAACACAGAAGTGATGAAATGGCCAGAATTTTGAAGCACATCACCCTGATTCAGTGGTCCAGCACTGGTGTCATGCTCCAGGCAATATCACATTTTGCTGCTGCTTCAGGTGACTAACTGAGGGCCACAGACTGGAGAAGGCCAGGACTTGATCAGAATTTGGTGAGACAGTGAGAAGAGGGATCAATAGGTAAGAATGCATAAGGAGTCCATAAAAAATGTCAGTGTGCCTTTGATGGACAGAGTTTTCTTTGTTCCAGCAGGGCAGCTGTGCTTTAGCAGAGAGCTCAGATATTTACAGTCACAACTGGAAGGTGTTCCCAGTGCTTCTGGAATCCCTTTCCTGTCCTGTACGTGAGCCAGGGCTGATGCAGTGAGGATTGAGAGCATTTAATTATTGAAACAGTAGGCTGAGTGCTATTTGTGACTAAAAGGTGGTAGCTCTGGGAAGTCACTTGTTTCATGGTCATTTGTTAGTAATCGTTATTGAATGCTTTTATTTTTAATAAATGCCAGCCTGGGTGATGGGCCTTGTGATGTGCATTATTAAATAAATAGGCAGGCTTCAACAAAGGCCATAAAGGTCATGAACAAAGTTTCTGTTCCCTGTCAACTGTTTAGGGAATGAAGCAAGGAGCTGAATTATTCATAACATGCTTAGTGCAAGGCAAATGGAACCTGCTGCTGTGTTGCTAGCAGTGCAAATAGTGACCTAAAATATACAAATGGTTTTCTTCTGTATTATAATGCCTGTTTTTCTATACTAATATTTCTGGAAACTATTTAAGAAAATTAAACCCTGTGACAAAAAAAACCCAAACCAACTAAATCTGCATGGTTCCTCCAGATCCTAGCACAGACCCTGCAGGGGATATTGTTTCTAAATTATTCCATTTATGTGCTAGGAAGATAGATAAGGCATGGTGCTAATACAGACATTCATTTTGTTCTTGTGGAAATTGTGTGGGTTCTTTAAAAACAACAAAAAAAAATTAATAACTTTTGAAAAAAAAGGCTGTTTCCTACAGACAGAAACATATCTATTTGTGTAGCTGTCTATTTCTATATGGGATTTTGTGCCTACATTTGTGAATACATAGGTGCAGTTTTGCATAATAGCTGAAGTTCTGTCCTTTACCCAGCACTTCTCAAAGCTGTTCTATATTCCAGTGCTTGGCACCACTTCTCCCAGTGGTCATGGCTGAAGCCTGATTGCCTTCTAATCCCAGGGCCAGAAGTACTTCTTGTGTTCATAGCTGCTTTGAAGTGGTAAACACTGGAAGTACCATGGTGGCTGTATTATAAATGCCCAGAGTGTTATTAAGGACACAGCCCATATATAAAAATACAGCTTGGGGGGCTGATCTCGTTCATATCGACATGAGCATCACGTGGAATGTAAGATGAAGTTAGCTGATTACAGTGCAGCAGCATTTCCACATAAGAATAGATACCTGGGGAAGAATCCAGCATTAAATTACAAGTAGAAGTACACAGCACAGGAAGGCTGATGGATGGAGCCAATTCCTTTATGGCTTTGTTCTGTTGTTGGATGTTCTTTAACCAAACTGTTGGAGGGTTCAACACAAGGCAAAATATGTTTGTGGCATAGAAAAGGTGAGATGATTTAGTGATTTCTATTATTTTTTTTTCCCCTGATCTCTGTGTTTCATCATCTTTTCAGAGCTTGTATTGAAGCATACCAAGATGAATAAAATTTGCAACTAAATTTTTGTATTAATGCTTTTTTCCCCTTTCTTCTTGAGCTGTTTTTGCTAGGATGGATATTTAATAGTGTGTCCTGATTAACAAATTGAAGTAAAGCAGAGGGTTTGGGCTCTGGTGGCTGCAGGAGCTGGGGTGGAGCTGGGTGCTGTCACAGAGCTCCTGGAAGGCACAGGGAGCTGTTCATGGCACTGTGAACAGGCTGGCATTATTTGGGATTTGCAGCTCTTTGCTAGCAAAACTTTATTTTTTTTAAGAAGCAGGCTCTTTTAAAACAAGAATCATTTGGTATTATTCTAGAAATACAAAGCTAAATAAATTAAATCCTCCTTTAGTCTTGTGGATTTGGAAATTGGTTTTACATGCTTTTGTCGCATCCTGCCTGGATTAGTCTAACCCCCTTTTCCCAGTTTTTGCCAGCACTGCCGCCTCAGCAGCTGTGTACAGATCACAGATTCCTGAGGAGGAATGAGGCTCATGGAGGGCTGGGTCTCTCTTCTGTCTCTCTCATTTCCTCCTGACTCAGTGTGTCTTGACATTAAAAAGGTTTCTCTGTGTGGGAAACAGTTAATCGGATCAGGATGAGTCATAGCAGGATTTAATGTTGGTGGTAGGATTGGATCCCTTCCCCTCAGTTAACGTAATTAAGACTGACATTAAAGATCAAATTATCCTCTATCAAATTAGGTAAGTGAGAAACTCTTCAGTGACAGTGCTGTGCAGTGCTGGCCCTGCCTTGCTCAGGAGGCTGAGGGCAGAGGATGCCCAGGGTGTCCTGGTGCTCCAGACTCTGGGTCTGGCTGGTGGAAGGTTCCTCCACCACCCTCATCCCAGCTGGGCTCTCTGCCTCCCCAGCATCGGCAAAACTGGTCACTCACAATTCACAGCAGGACTGTGGAACTGCATGTACCAAATCTAAATGCTTTGCTGCTTGGCTTTTCCTCAGGGACCTTCCTGCACTGCCTCAGGGAAACCCCAGGGCTGTCCCAGGGCATCTCAGCTGAGCTGGGCACGCCTGTCCCAGCAAAGGGGGTGATGACACCAGCATCTTCTGAGGGACTTGATGAGATCCTCCTTTGCTCATGTGTTTGGTTTCTCCTGAACAGCTGAATCTCTTTGAGATCTGGTCCTGTTTGCATCCCCTTAGACGAGAGTAGCTGGAATTCCTGCAGCACTTGTTAGCATAGAAGGATATTCTTTAATGGTTTCCTTACACACTTGCTCCAAATTTATATTATCCCCCAAAGAATTCAGAATGTTTGCACTGAATTTTGGTTATTGAATAACCCAGTCTACCCAAAAGAAATTAACTTCAGCATTAGTTATATACTGGATCTCCTGGTGCATAAAGACATTTTAACACCTTTTATTTATTGTGTGCTAGACATTGGTTGTTGGCTGCATTATATTATGTGACTCAGTTCAACAGAGGTAGAAAACAGATTTATCTAAAGATGAGTGTTAAGTACTTGTTATGTGCTGTTGTGCCACTCATGAAGAGTGACTTTGGGACAAGAATGGTGATATTCCATCAGTAACTGAAGATCTATTACCCCAAAGGAAAAGCAGTTTCTTTGTCCAGGATGAGAGGAAAGCAATTTCATACACAGAGGGATGGCAATAATTGCAATAAGGTTTCCTATAACACAAATAGTTTCAGGTTTTTTTATGCCAGATTATGATACAGGATGTAAATAGTACCTCATAAAACTACTAAAATTATAATTTAAAAGAAAAAGTGTGACCTTAGCAAGAATTGTAGGGGCAGCTATTCCAGAAACACTGAAAGTGTATTGTAGTACTGTGTGTAATCCTTTAAAGAGATGACTTGATAGTATAAGAGAATTAATGTTCCTTGCTGGATAGCTAGGAGATGTCTTCCTGCTTTTTTGTGTGTGTGTTACAAACAGTGTATTTACTTCTCCTCAGCTGTGAGTGCTATTAAAATTTGCCAGAAAAGCTCTTATTTTGCTCAGACCAGTGTTTGAAACCTTGGAAACATTTGTGTGTGCACAAGGTTGTTTGGTTGTTGTTACAGCTGAGAGGGAGCTGATGGATCTCTGTCAGCACGGCTTTGAGATGGTATTTGAACCACCCTGGGAATGTGTGAGAATACAGTAAAATCAAATGGTTTTTACTTACAGCATTGCCTGAACACTAGCTTTGAGAGAGACCACAATTCTACTGATATGGAAAATTACAGTGAGTACTTGCTCACAAGAAATGGCGTGGCTCTGATTTTCTGAAATGGAGGAACGCTCCGTGGAGAAGTCCTGGTTTGATCTTGAAGGCAATGTAACAAACTTTTCAGTTGCTTTTCCCTATTTACCAGAAGAATTTCATACCCACTGGAAATATTGTCTCTCACTAGCCTTGAGCACATGCAAATGTTAAAGCACAGCATCACAAAATAGTTATCTCTTTAGCTGAAAGTCTGAATTATCAGAGAAGGTTTAATTATCTAGGGATAGTGAAGATGGAATGAAGACAAGAAAAGCTCCTTGATGGTATTCAATTTGCCTTTCAGAGTATGTGTTCTATAATAATGTTTTGATTTAATCAAATTCATTATCTGTGTTTTATTTTTTCTTTAAAAAAAGAACAAAAAATCTAAACAAAAGATAGGCATGAATTATTACACGAATATTGTTATGCACTGGGAATCAAAAGTTTGAGCTAATGCTGTTTAGACTCTTCTTTAAAGAAATAATCAAATACATTAAATTAATTTTTCCATTAATATAATGTGAATTTTTTCTCATCTTCTTATATTAGCAGATCTGGGCAGGAGGGACTAGTTGGCTAAATACAGATTCAGCACTTCAGTAATTTAGTAACTCAGTAAATTACTATGGTTCCAGTCAGAAAGAACTCAAAAAAACCTAATAAAAATAATTTGGAATTAAAATGAATTATCAGTATCATTTTAACATTTTATTGTCAGTCATGTTAGTGGAGCTGTGTTTCTTAGAGGAGAATAATGCCACATGATGAAATCAGGCAAATTGTATCCTTTTTAAATGCTTCTGAACTGTTCTCCCTGTTTTTTCCACTGAAAGGAAGCCCCTTCAGTTTGCAACTCCCCTTGTAATGGTCTATATGTATAACTAATTATTTAACTAATTAAGATCTCTTTCAGAACAGATTTAAAAATTTTTAATTATTATTTTTTCAGGCATCCTAGTATGCACTTATTTTCCTGAATTTTCCATAATGGTTCTGAATTTGTAATTGTAAAACTTATCTCCTTTATTTAAATTTTCAGTATTTATAATTAAGAGTGGGAATATTTTAATATTTTAATATTTTAATTTTGTTAGATGAGATATCTAGCATGTCTTGGCACATCTGAGGAATATGGAATAACACACTTGGATTTAAATTTTTAACTCATAAATAAATAAACTAATTCTGATTGTACATAGTTTCTCATAGACAAGCCCCAGCAAGATTGAGTTAGGTTATTTACAGCATTGATAGGCACCTGTTTTTGAAGTCTTCTTTAAAGAAGTAACTCTCTGCATAAAGGGACCAGAATAACTAAAGTCCACGAATGTCTGGATTTTTAAAATCTGGTTTATCAGGTGTCTAGACTGGGAGCTCTCTGGGAGAGGGGGTGAGTGATTTTATTTGCTCTCCATACAGCAGCTGCTGTTCTGGAGCCTTGAACTCAGATTCCTCTGTTTTGAGCCACTAAAATGCCAATAACCAGTACTAACACTGCCTTTGTTTTCCTAAAAATTAATGCCTGCATGTGCAGCTTATCCTCCTTAATTTTGAACGCAGCCTTTGCCATAATTGTCGAAAATGAGAAAATAGTGAGCACAGAGTTTGAGAGAGGGTGAAGGTATTGCTGCTAAGGAAACCTCAATTGTTGAAGTTCAAGTGAAAAGGCTGAATATTCAGAAATGTATCAGACTGCAACCCCCCCATAGAACTTACTGCTTATGCCATTTAAAAATGATTGGGCACTTCAGTTTAATTTGCTTGAAGGTGAAGAGCTTATGAGACATATTTGAACCTAGAAATAATTCTGACAGCTAATTTTTACATGCATGGAGAAGAAGTTTTATAGTGGAAACCTTGACTTTTAGTGCTGTAGAGCTGTCATAAAGGCCCTAATGATTTCTGACTTAATTATGTATCCGAACACTTAGGTTGATATGCATTCACTACCCTTCAGAGATTCGTGTCCAAGTACCAAATACTGGATGCAGTCTTTGGCTGTGAAACCTGCTTTGCTTTACCTCTCAGCCTGCACAGCTCTGCTGAGATCTAGCAGACAGATTATGTTCTTGTTAGTATTTTACATCCCGTTTAAGCTCCCACTCACACCTCCCTAATTTATAAATAAACTGCATAAGCACGTTAGACCTCGCTTGCTGCTTGTGTAAAATGCTTTGGGGCAACTGTTAGGAAAAGCCCATCTGTATTTGTAGCAACACCCTCTGTGTACCCATCAGTGTGTTGGGTGAGTGATTCCCAAAGTGTTTTTGCAGCCCTAGGGATCCACAGTGGGTTATTGAGGAGGAAAGGAGGAGCTGGAAGTTGAGCAATGCTGAAGGAGGGATGCTGCAGCTGCCCTCCACGAGCCTCTTCTGGGAAAGGGATGTCCTAGGCTGACTTGAGAAACCAAAGAAAGTCTGGCCACATGGGATAGGGCAGGCTCATCTCACCCTGGTTGTGGAAACAAAATGGTGAAGGAGTCGTTAGCAGAAAGCGACTTTCTCTTCTTACTTGGTATAAATCTGTTGGTTTCATAGTTAAGGAGTGTTAAATGAAAAAGGTTCAGCATCCAAGGGCTTCAGGTACATTTATGAAAGATTGTTACCCTTTGGCTACAGTTAATTCCATTTTAAATATGTTTATTTTCACTTAGAAAGTTCAGCTGGAGTTTGGATTGCTTCCCTGCTGAAGATAATTTGATTTCAGATTGCAGCAGTTTAGACGTCCATAGACAGAAGAAAAATCCTTCCATAAAAGCTTCACTGTATGTAAATCATCCTGTTCAGGCAAAGAGTTTGGTGCTAAGATGCCACTTATGTCTTAAGAGTTAATGATTTATGGGTTTGAGATGATATTTTAGGATTCTGCTGCCCATGCCTGTTTTTTAATAGCTCGTGTGTCATCCAGCTGGCACATTCTCTGTCTGTGTGTGAAAGTCGATGTTAAAGTTAAAAGGACTTAATGAAACTGAATTTTCAGACAGAAGCATTTCGTAACATTACTGCTTTTTGTGTCAGACATGCTAAATCTCATCTCAGTTCTCCTTGGGCTGGCAGAAATGTCAGTCCCAGGCTGCAGCGAGCCTGTTTGGGTATGATGCATTATATGCTGATGCCGTTTTCTTGTTTACACAAGTGGATTTGCATGGATGGCTTGGTGCTCCAGATATTGGACCACTGAAAACCACCGGCATCTGCTGAGGTATTCAGACTCTGGAGGCTGGCCAGGTTTCTGCAGTGCTTTTGCTTACGTGGTTGACAGTAACATCTGGTAACGCAGATGTTGAGTTCTGGAGAGCCATAATTATTCTGAGAGCAGGGAGAAGTTGTCACACATAGTTATTATCATGCTACTATCACAGGTATTAGTACCAAAGAGATCATTTTGTTCTTTGCTGACAGCATATGTTTTCTCAGCTTTGGAGATGTGCTAGTTTGATGCCATGGAATAGGCAGAGTAAAAATTATCTCCGGGTTTTTAAGCAGTTTGAAGGTTAAGGAAGACCAAAAAGACTGTAAATGCAAAATATTTTGTTTCTTGAGAACACCAGTTTCCCTGAAACTGTAATTGCTGCCAGAATATGTTTCACACTGTGCCCTGGAGCATCTCATAAATAAGTGGGATGAGGGAATAAGGGAAGTGCCTTAGCTCTGAGCGTCTCAGGTGTGTCGGGGTTTTGGATTTACTTTGGTTTGGTTTTGGGTTCTTTGGGGTTATTTGTAAGTTTGTGTTTTAAAACCCCAGACACATTTTCAGGCACAGGATTATTGGAAGGAATAAGACAGCTGAGATGTTGGGAATTTTTTGTATTTACAGAGGTATTATGGAACTAATATTTGAATCACTACTAGGAGAGAGATTTAAACTGTAGTAACAGAATAATTCTTGAAAATTTAATTCAGTTGGTCAGCTTGATATCAGGAACTAATCTCATTTTTTTAAGATACAACTTTAATTGAAACAGGAAAAATTGTTACTTCTTGATTTATTATTTTTAGAGTAAATACTGAATTTTTATTTAAAAGCTTTTTCTTTGAACATCTGCACACGTGGAACTGTGCATCCTATTAAATCCTTCCAGTCAGTTTGATGCACAGTACAAAGTTTGTTTGCAGTAGTGACATGTAAAAATTACTTAGCAAACACAACCTTCTAATGTGGTTAGAAACAAAAGTCTACATGAGCCCAATGAAACGTGCTCAGAAAATCTCTGCCCTATGTAGGACAAGTTTGGGTTTTTTTTATCTTACACTTGCATATGACAGGTGTGAAAAGAATTTGAGTAAGGGACCAAATGAGTAGGAGTCCCAGGCTAAGAATGTGAAGAACCATAAAGTTCTTTTAATGTGGTATTCTGCATAATCTAAATCTGGAATTAGTGGCAGGAATTTTATAATAATCTGTATTTATTCAGCATTAGAAATGGGTGGGTTTTTTTTCTTTAAAACACACCTTTAATGATATTTGACAAAAAAATTGAGGATTCTTTATTTGAACATCTGAAGTTACTTAAAATGTTCTGGTATTTCCCAAATTTATTAGCTTTCCTGTCTGTGTAGCTCTGCAGGTGCTCAGGCAGCCCAGAGGAAAGTGAGATCACAAACAGGTCGTCATGGAGTTGTTTCTCACATTACCTTACTGTGCTGTCCAGACATTCGCTCTTTTAACTTTTGTCCTCAGTTCACATTTACATTTGAGGCTGTGCTGAGCCCTGGAAGAGCACTGGGAGCTGCTGACTGTGCTTGAAAATCACCAAAATAATGGAACTCTCTTTGTCACCTGGTCAAATTTAGGTGGTTTAACCAAGCCCTCTCTGGTTCCTTGCTTTTACACAGTAGTGCTTGTTTTGCTTTCTGCTGGCTTTGTGGTCCTCTCACAGCCACATCTTCCTTCATTTCCCAGGGTAAATCATTTTTGTGTGTTCAAATTGACTTTGGTGGCAGCACTTAGTTATTTTGCCACGTGTTGCACAGGAATGGTTACCCTGAGACACAGATTTTGTAACTCTCAGATACGGTTTGTTGGTGCAACAAGCGTAAGCGATTTAGCGTCGTTTTCTGCCCTCTGGTTTTACTGCTGCTGGATGAAAAGGGCTGTTTGCTTTTATTCTGGTGTTTTATTTGTTTAGCACCGTGTCTTTGAACTGTACTCACACAGTGCACTAGGTCAGTGTTTAGTTTCAGATGCTTCTCAGTTTCCCTCCTGTAACTGCATCGGTCAGCCCTGGATAAAAACTCGGGTCATTTTTGCATCTTCCACAGGATGTTTTTCCCAGGATTGTATAACTCTGTGTAACCAAGGGAATTCCCATGCCACCTTGCTAGCTGACATGTCAACTCCCTTCTGCCTTGGTCCTTCCAGGAATTTTTTACCAGTTTTTCTCCTAGAAAGCTTGGTGGACAATTCTTACTCCCTTCCATAAGAGAACAATTACTTGTGATCCTGTCTGGCTGGACATCTCCATGAGGAGCTGTGCTTCTGGGAAAATCTGACTTAGAAAAGAACCAGAGCTCATCAGAGCTTTGTTCTGGCGTGGCACTTTGAGTCTTACTAACGTTTTTCAAAGTGAAGTAGGAGCTCCTTCTTTGTAAACTTTTCTGTGTGTGCCAGAGACCATTGCAGAGCTGTTTTTAAAGAGTGGATTTTGCCGGCCTTGCTGCAGTGGGTCTGCAAATTTATCAGTTAGCTTTCCTCAGGGGTATAATTGCCAGATGCTCTCTGATGCTCATTAAACTGGAATCAACATCCCTGTAAAATCTATAAAGACAGACTAAACTGCTGCTTCAAACAGGTAAACAAACCCTATTGTCAGCCCTAAGAACTGCAGTGGCTGTAGCAGCACAGGAGGCATCTCCAGTGCAGTGGGCTTCTGTGGGGGAAACAACTCCAAACTAGCGAGGAAATTAAGATTAAAAAATTAAGATTTCCAAGCTAGAAAAATTTTTTCCTGCTTATATACTCATAACACTTCATACTTAGGTCACATTGATGATGCAGAATATTGATTTCCAGAAAATGTGGATTTATATTTTCAACAGTATATTGCAGCAATATATTGGATAGAATGGTAAATTCTGCCCAGTGAGCATTAGTCTTGATATTACATGTAAGACAAACAAAAGAGTACTATATATATTATATAGTGTGCATATATATATATATATATATACACAGTTTTTACAATTATATATACCTGTAATTTCTATTTTAGTTAAGGAAGGTGGGTTCTGAGAGTGTGATAGCAGAACAAGCTCTCTTCAAGCCAATTTTATATTGAAAAAATGTTCTGATTTCAAAAATTCCTTTAAGAATCTTAAAGCTTAAAATATAATGCAAGGTTAAATTGTGTAAACAGGAAAAACCTTTGGAATATTGTACCTTTCACATGAGAAATTAAGAAAACATTGAAATCTGCATTTCATAATTCAACCGTGCCAAATTTTGTAAAATCATGGACAGCAACCCATAACCCTGTTAATTAATTAAAAACATCAGCAACAAAAAGGCAAGAAGGTAAATGAGAGACCTTTTTAGCATCATCTGAGCTTTCCCAGTTAAGACTTAGCCCTGCTTCTGAAGATCAATAAACTTCACAGATCAGGCATGTAATTGAAACTGCCTCCTGTTCTGTGCCAGTGCCAAATGCAGCAGAGCATTCTCTGGGAACTCACAGTCAATAATTACAGCTCACTTAATGGTTGTATTATGCCTTGAGGTGTTTCTGACTCTTCTGGAAAAAAAAAATCTGTGTTTTTTTGGTCAGGCAAATGCATATTTTTGTTAACACCTAACGCATCATTCCTTCTTTAAATGTCGCTTAGTTGTTCTTCACAATATTTTTATTAAAGGGGTGGGGGGAAACTTTCATCCATCATTTTTGTGATATTTTTGTATAAACAAGGGGTTTAACTGGGTGGAGAGGGCAAAGAGCACGAGATTCTTGTGGTGGCAGATGTGACATCTCCTGGGCACTTGGGACCTTGCAGTGCCCTTTGCAGCATTTGCAGCAGCACTGACCAGGTCACTGGAAGCCTTGGAGATGCTTCCTTCACACAAAACTTCTGGCCTTGTGTCACAGGAGTTTTTGCCCCTTTTAGACTCCATTATTGCTTTTCTGTCATGCAAAACCTTTTCAGGTTTGTTGAATCTTTCAGAGCCAAAGCTGGACTTACCCTGGGTGCTGTTGGAAGCTGTTGATCCATGTAGCTCTTAAAATTATTTCTTTCCAGAACTTAAATTTTCAGGCTTTATTAAAGATACTGGTGTAGCTATTTCCCTCTACTTTGACTTGAATTACAGATCATGTAGAACCATAATTTAATACAGAACTTTGTTTAATGAAACAAACCTTTTTTTATCGCTGACCTGTACCGTGCTGTTCCTTTAATAAGCAGCTGTTCCCTTTTGAATTTGTACTGATTGGTTTATTACTGCTGATTTTAAAAAGACAGCAGATATGTCTTAATATTCCATTGAAATTCAGCTTAAATTCAAACAGATTACTTAAAAAGCAGATGAGAAGCTGCATATTCAGCTCATGCAGTGAGCAAAGAGAGCAAAACAAAGTCCAAGAGACTGCTTGTTTTGACAAAAATAACCTTTATATGCTCATTTGTAATTTTCTTTAAACTATTTCCTTTTATCAATACACATCAGGTTTTTATGGATTTCAGAGGGACTTGATTTTACTTTTTAGTTCATAACATAATTGCTAAACTACCTTTGGTGATCAATAAATCTGAAAATGAGAAATCTCTCCTTTTCCTGTCTTTAGCCACATTGATGTTATTAATTAACAAAAACATTGTAATATGGAAATTTGAAGTTATGGTGTGACTAAAACCTGGCTAGGATGTTGCATATCCTCTTCCAGTTTAATCCTTACTTTTTCATGTGTGTGTCTATAAGAGTATTATTTTGTTCTGGTTTTAGTTTTAATGCCACTTTAAATGAGTACACTTATTTAAAGCTTTAATTTTCTTTTTCCAATATCCAATCAGTGGTATTGAATGTTTCATATTGGCAGATTTAGAAAATTACAGCCTCTATGAAAATTCTCTGAAATCGTTTATTCAGGTAACATTCTTGCTTTTCTCTGGAAAACCTCTTAGTCACCAGGAGAGTTTTGGTAATTTTTTTTCCCTCTGCTTCTTTACTGACTTTTGATGATGCTTTTGTGAACTTCATGGGCAAGAAAAGCAATTTTTGTGCTGAATTGAGAATTGAGTTGCTTTTTGCAACTTTCTGATGACATACTGATATTCCTAAACTCTTACTTCACTCCCTCTTTACTCTCTGGAGTAATTATTAACATTTTTTGGTAGACATTATTAAGTCAGTCTGGGGTTTTGGGTGCCTTTTTTTTCAGGTGTGTTTTTCACTTTGTGTTCAGGTGATCCTGAATTGAAATGAGGAGCACTGGAAGTCACAGCTGTTAAAATGGTAACAGAAGTTGATTGTTCAGCTCCCCTTTGATCTCCTGGGTTTGGAAGTTGGAGTCTGGATTTAGATGGAGTGTCAGACAGGAAAACACTAATTTCACCAAGTCCAAGAATGAGGACTGTGTGTGTCAGAGTTTTGATGTGATTGACCTTGATTTCCAAGTATTCTGAGAGCAAGGGGAAACAATGGTTTTCCCTTATTTCTGCTCAGGGAAAAGCTGCTTGAAAAATTATATTTTGGAGGGTAAAAGGTTGGGCAACACCTTTTTTAATAATAGTCAGTTGTTATTTCCATTTCAGTTTTTGACTGAAATTGAGACTTTTGCCCACCTTTTGGATCTGTACTGACTGACACACTAACACATTCTGACTGTATGAAATTGGCTCGTAATTTGTGTTTAGTGGAAAGGTCACAGTGGAGATCTTCATATAAAAGTTAGAGAAGTTTTGTTTTTTCTTGTTGCAGAGTCCTTGGGCTTGCTCAGCTGCAGTTGTGTGTATGTGTGGTGGTGATGTGCTGTCAGCACAGGTGTCATAAAAAGTGAGGCCAAAGCTGTCAGACACACACACGTCGAGGATATATCTGCCTTTGAAACTATCAGTCTGGAGGAGGCTGATAAGACAACCAAAAGTAATCTTGAGTTGAGAAAAGAGAGAGAGAATAGCAGGATTTAAGCTGATAGGGGAGAGGTGAGGTAAACAAGAAAGGGAAAGCTTGGGGATGACAGGTTTTTACTTTTGGTGTTAATAAATAACATCCCACCTCCCACAGCAGCGTTTCTCCTTGGTAATCCCATAGTGGCATCCCAGGAGCCCGGTCTGCTCCTGTGTGGCCTTGACCCTGTTGGTGGTTTTTTATTCTGCTGGCAGCCTGCTCTCTGGGAAAGGGAAGCAAGGAAAGGGAATTTGGGTCACCCCTCTTGCTGCCCCACCTTGATTGTGGGGTCCCTGCCTTTGCAAAGGGAAGAGATGCCAGAAGACAGGCTGATCATATCCTTAGCAGGCTCTAGTGTGTGATGATGGTCAGGGATCCCAAACTATTGTTGGTGTCATGTCCTGATCTGTCCCTGACTTGATCTGTCCAGGCCTGGAGCTGGGTGGGTATTTGTGTCACAGCTGATGGGACAGTGATGTGTGTGACACCTGCATCAGCCCAGCACCAGCATCTCCAAACAGCAGCATTTCCTTGGCTGCTTCCTTGCAGATCCTCAACCTCCATAATGGCCTGGATGGGTGGTGCTCACCTAAGGCCTGTTTGGGGTTTTGGGCAGGGCATCAGATTGTTTTGTTTTACTAATTGATTTCTGTATTTGCCTCCCTATGCTTTACTTAGTGCTCAGAGTATTTCTCTTAGGTTTCTATTTACTGGGTAGTGATGAGTCACTGTCTAGTGCTGGCCTATCACACCTGTTAAAAAATTACACCTGTTTCTTGTAGATAAGGCAAGAAACAAATTACTCCGGGGTGCCTTTCTCTGACACTTCATTTGTCTTCCAGACTGTGCAAGGGTAGTTACCTTCATGCCAAAATTAATTATGGGCAACTCTGGAATGCTTAATCTGTCAGAAGCAACAGGAGAAGAAAACATTTTACTCAGTTCCAAAGACTGGGTGAATAAAGAATAGATGGGAATTTTCCAGACATAAATAGGAATTTTCTCACTCCTATTTTCAGCTGATTCTGAGTTTCCACTGAAGTTGTAATAATTTTTGCCTTCATCAGAATTGCTTTACCAAGTCTTAAATTAGCAGGGTCACGCTATAGCAGATGGCTGAAGAGTTAAACTGTTTCTCCCTTTTCTGCAGTAAATTTATTCACAATATATACAATGCCTATAACAAAACTATAGACTCCTTGGCTTGCTCTCTGTTTCAAGGAAGAAATGCCTTTTGAAAGAATAAATCTTGCATTGGCTGGCTATCATCTCCTAATCTAAAGACTGTAACTGGTAACTACATAAATTACTGTTATATTCTCAGCACAGTTTCAAATGAATGACTTTATTCCTCATAAAACCACTGCTGTATGGCTTTTCCAGCAGGAGCGGCGTGCGGGGGACCACTCGCTGTGTCCTCGTGCTGCTGGCCCAAATACTCCCTCCAGTCTCAGTGCAGACAGGAACTTTAAACTGTATTTATTTGTTTGGAGTGAGTCAAAAGCCACAGGAAGGGTCGTGGCTTTCTCTGCTCGTTCCCCTGTGAGTGCCACATGATGTGCCCTCCATCTGGTGGCAGGAGTACAGTGGGAAGGGGAAGGGCTGAGAATGCATTTACAGGGAGAAGTAAAAGCCTTTCACTGACTGTTGATTTAACAAGGTAATATCCCTGCAGTCAGAAATTAAATTGTTAGCCTAGGGGTTTTCCAGAATAGGCTTGTTGTTTAGAATAATTTTCTTTATATTATAGCAAGCGAGAGGGGTTTATCCATCTCTTATTATATCCCTTTCCTCTCCTCAGTGTAAATCAGAGCAAGGTTTGGCTCAGGGTTTGCAGTGCTTCAGACCCCTTTGGTTTTCTCCTCTCCTTACAGAAACACAGCTCCTGTGGTGTGGCACACAGCAGCTGTCCAGCAAGCATGAGGTGTAGAGGAATAAAATATTATTCCAAACACTTCTTTTATTTTCCCTGAGCTCACATGCCTAGACTGGAGGAGTGCAGCCATTCCTGGCAGCATCCAAAGCCCTGTGTGTCTTGAATGTGTTCTTGGGGCTCCCTGCCTGCTGAATCCTCTGAGCTGCCACCAGGGAGGGGACCCAAATGTCACTAAAGGACACAAAATGATTTACATGAACACTTTTTAGTGTTAGAACAGGAAAGAACCAACCTTTATTCTCTGACTCCAGTATTTATAGATTCTTGACCATGACCAAGGATTGGGTAATTAAGTTACCACCTTCCCAAGCACACTGGGCATGTGAAACATCCATCAAAACACGTTTCTTCGAAGGAATGTGATAAACAACTTACTAGAACTATGAAAACATTATCAGAAGGCTTTAGTTTTCAGGGTGACACCCAAAGGCAGCAGGGCTGGCTGGCAGTGAGTGACCCTGCAGAGGTGGCCCCAAAGCCGCTCATCACTGGCAGTGCTGGCAAACATCTGACCCAAACCACACAAGACCATGTCCCTCTGTGTGACTGTCTCACCACCCTAGCTTTTGTTTTCAGTATTGCACAAGGCAGTATTGTCAACACCACAAGGCAAAATGATTCATCTGCTTTCTATTGTTACTTGCTCAAGCAGTGAAAGTGATTATATCTAAATGGGAATACTTTTTAGTTCGTTATCTGACTGCTGAGTGGTCTCGGTTCATTTCTGTTACGTTCTCCTTTGTTATCCAAACAGCTAAAATATATTTTAATAAAAGTTGAAAATCTGACACCATCACAGTGTTTCAGGACCTGAGACTTGACATTAAATGCAAAACAGATTTACATGGCTGGAAACTTCTTATTTGTTGCTGTAGGCACTCCTGCAGGAATTTGGGAATAAAGCTGGGGGAAAAGGCTCCACTGTGAACCACACATGACATTTCAAGTACTATTTGCTTGTCTGAGTAATATCCTATAAAAATCTTGCTGATAGTTGGTCACACTACACAGACATGCCTAAAATGAGAGTTAGTAATATACAGTGGGATCTTGGCATCATATTGTGCCTTTTGCTTCTTCTCCTCTTCTCCAGCTTCTGTTTCTGAAATTACTTTAAAGATGTTTTTTATGTTTGAAGCACTGACTGGACCTTTTTTGGGGATGTGCTAAACTTGAGCTGGGTATTGTAAGGAATAAAAGCATTGATACAATCAAGGATCCCAAAACCCTTCTGAATGTTTAAGTTACCACTTCTTCCTGAGTGTGCCTGGATTAGGAGATGGAAAAAAACCCCAGTGTTAAAATTCTTGTGTTGATAGTCTCCCACTCTCAAAAATAAGAAATTACACATAGACTCCTTGTGATTATATGTGTGATGCCACATTAACAGTGTACTCATTAGCTGACAACTGCTATCTTTCATTTTATTAATGTTTCTAATGATACAGCTAGCAGGAATTATCTGATAATCCAACCTGTTATAATGTGAAATCCTTGATTGGATGTGGATAATCAGATTAAGTTCACCTGTCAGTCTATTTCAGGCTCTTTAAAGCTTTTTATGCAAGTAGCTTCTATGGTTTTGGGTGTAGTGTTTTTCTGGTTTTAGTTATGTAAGGAAGATATCTGAGAGTTCAGTAGCTGTCTACTGAGGGAGGCAACTTAGAAGAAAATATTTTGTACATCAGTGATCCATCTGGTTTTGGAGTGTGGGCAAAATACTGGTTAGGCTGCTTAATAGAATCTTCTACATTAATGGTTCATAAATATATTTTTGGTAGAAACTTGTGTCTCTGAATTGATCACTTCCTGCGAGTACTGCAGAAGAATTAGTCGGTTTTGCATTAGAAGATTTTTGAAGCATATGGCAATAATGCTGTAATTTCTGGAAGCATTTCATGGGGTTTTGTACTGTGAATATCTCTGTCACATTATGGAAATGATGAGTGTGAAGACAGTGCATAAAATGGCTTTGATTAATTTAAACTTTACCCTTTGTGTGATACCGTAACTTTGGGGGCTTCAGTAAGGGGGCACAGCTTTGCTCTGTAATTAACCCACAGATACAGAGTTCAATGTATGGGAGGTGATCCTGAAATTTTGTCATGTTAGGAGCTTACATTAAGTTTTTGACCTTGTTAGAGACTGGATTTTTTATATTTTTTTTTAAATTTCTTTATTTATTTTTAAATTTTTACTGACATTTTTTCTGTGATCATCTAACAGCAGCTGAAAAGCTGTTGTGGGTCTCTCTGCCAGGTTGTGGTGAATGAGTCTGGAGCAGCCTGGGGTAGCTGAGTCTCCTGGGGTTTGTGCTGCATCTGGCAGGAGATGAGTGGAGCTGAGGCTACAGGTGTTCAGGGTCAGGGAAAGCAGGTTGTGTTCCAAACATCTTGCTGTCATCAAGAGTTGCATTGAAATCTTCTGGTGTTCTGCAATCTGCCTTAAACAGGAAAATAGCAGCAGCAGATGAAGCAGGTGTCAGCCTCCTTCCAGTCCCAGCAGCTGATGCTGCGTGTATACACATGTTGCGTGGATTACCAGTTATTCCTGGGGGTTTATATAGATTTTATGTATCTCCCTGACTTCTGAACTAAGAAAATGCAGTTGTGAAAATTTGTTTTTATAATTATATGTTTGTGTAAGAGACCTGCACAGTTACAGCAAGAAAAGCAGGCATTTTCCTCTTGCAGTCTGGTTTGGGGTTTTATCCTTAATCTGGCAGCATGTGCAAACCTGTATATTAACAGCCATTATTTCATGCATCATTGTTCTGGGATATGAATGGATAGAAACAGTGTGCCTTTGACTGCCTTTAAATGCACTTTTTGCCTTTTCATTTGCCCATGCAGATGTGTTCTCCGTATTTTAAAAGCAGATCTTGGCTATTGGAAGCTGATTCAATTTTAGGATATTGTCTACTTCATTACGCACAGACCACTTAGTCTCATTTCATGTCGTCTCCTGGCTCTTCACTGAGCTTTTAACCTGGTTGCTGGAGTCCTGCAGTTTATTTTATCTTATTAATAGCACAGCTTTACAAAGGTCAGGGCCATTCAGCTAGAAGGTTTTGATGTGCTGGTTTCATTTCAGGAAACAGAATAGCCACTGCCTACCGTGAGTGCCCGAAAAATGCTGGAAGAGGACTCGTGTTATATAGTGGCTTGTTAAAAAATTACAATTAGTCTTAGGGAGCAGATTTGCTGCACAAAAATATTTTTCTATCTAGTGGATTAGCTCAATTAACAAATATATAGTGTTTAAGTTGTGTAAATAACCCCCCCACAGTGTTCTGGATGAGGTGGTTTATTGTTCCATCCACAGAGCTGAATAAACAGGAATTTTTGGATGGAGGCAGAAGGAAGAGCTTGGGACAAGGATCCATTTAGGGGAGGCTGGAGGTGGGTGAGTTTATTGGGTGGGTTTGCAGTGCTGATAAGGCAGCAGATATTGGAAGGCAGAGAATTTGGGTTCTTGAGACTTAGGGCTGAGACCTGAGTGGGTAGAAGGGGATGAACCATTTGGGGCCTGTCTTGTCCTTGGAAGTGCCTGATGCTATGGACTTGCCAGTCTCCTATGGGAAAATCTTCTAACTGAGGAGGAAATAATCTCAACTGTACTTAAGCCTTTAATAAAACACCTACGTAGGTGACCTAATTTTCAGCGCTCATCATTTTTAATTCAAGATTTTACTTATTTATATGTCTAAATATGGATCTGAGATTCTAATGTTAATCATCCATTGAAAAAGTAAAAAGATATCTTGGCTGTGGCTAATGTGATTAATTCAGTCTTTCCAGTTGCTGAGAGGTAAACTAAATGCATAGCTAGAGAGGGTAATTTTGTTGATGATTTAAGAAATGCATCCTAGCAATGTAGTGTATAGTAGTGTAAAGCTGTTGTTGTCTTCATATAAATGTGTTATTAAATCACATTTCCTAATATTAGTGGCCAAGGTGAACAGAAGATGATGCAGAGCAAGATTATTCTCATTTTCCATCTCTCAGCTCTCTAAATGTTCACATCTGCCTTGCATAACATAGTTATAAAAAATCTTACAATGACTTTCCCCCCCAAAAAAAACCCCTAACAATCCAAACCTTAAATAAGCTGCTATTTGATCCTCAGAAAGAAAGTTTCTGTATTACACATGAAGACTATGAGTAATAAAATTTAGGACCTGATTATTGAGGTAGAAAAGTATTTTACCCAAATTTGTACCTTGTTGTTAGCTTAGAGAGCAAACCTGTGGGCACAGACTGCCAAGTCACCTCAAGTGACATCACTTTTATCTGAAACTTTAAAATCTGAATACAAGGTGGGAAAACACTTCCAGCAGCTAGGCTATTCCTCTCCCCACTCACCATCTGGATATTGTGAGTAAATTATTTTTATAAGCCAATGCTTCTGGAGTGTTTCTCTTGTGATATGCAGGATGAAAGTCTGGGGGAGGCATACGTGGTCCAGCTCCCCTGTCAAGTTGAATTCTTTCTTTCTTTCTCCTCTCAAGGTGTATTTGGCTCATCAGTCATTCTTCAGTCCCAAGGCTCAAATGCATTGTATTATTTGTTTGCTGATCCTGTCAGCTTAGCACACAGAGGAATATGTTATAGGGGAAGAGTGGGCTGGGGCTGGGAAGGGACATTTCAGGAGTGAAATGTGTTAATGCAGGAGAGCAGATGTGAAGCCACCAAAGACTGGGGTAACCAAAGGACAGTTCGCACTGGGAAGGGGAGGATGGGGAGGAGAAGTGGTAGAAAAGCTCCCAAAAATGGTAAAAAACGTGTGTGACATGAGGTGACTCTCCTCCATGCCCACATCCCAAAGCAAGTCACAAAACCTCAGAAAGAAGAGAAGGCGCAGGCAGGGTTTGACAGTCTCTACAGAGTAGAGTTCACTGAGAAAGATACAGAAGCAAACTTTATCCTAATTCACAGGGACTGGAACATATTTGGGTGATTGGAGCCTTTTTGTGCTCCCTCTGTGTGTGCCCAGACTCTGCATTGATACAGCATTTCCACTGATTGCTAAGGAAATTTGCTGTTTCAGTCTGTAGAAAAGATGATCCCACATGCAATTCCAAAGAGAAGTTTAAGTCTTTTTGCTTTCCTAAATCCTGTTGGTGCTCTGGAAGATATTGCTTACATAAATATCACAGCTAATATTGGATTTTGTTGACAAAACTATTAACTTCACTGAAAATATGCTTAACATCTTCCCTTGTGCTCTCTGTTACAATAAGGTTTTTTTTAAAAACAGAAAAGTTTCTAAGGCTTAACCACATGTGATACTTGTTTTATTTGGAGATCAGATTTAATAAATTCCACTATTTGTTTCACTCAGTATTGCATGCACTTCCAGATTGTATTTTCTTCAGTAGCAAGACTCACAATAATGTGCTTCTCCTCCGTTTTGCCTTCTAACATAGCCCAAGTTGCTCAGGTCTCACAGCAATTGTTGCATGTAGAGTGAAGTTTTAATGCAAAGTAATTTGATGAAGCATCTAACCAAAATTCAGAGGTGAATGCTTGTCCTTGTGTCTGCTCTGGAAGAAACTGAAGGACTTGATCAAAATTTAGGCATATATGTTTTGGCTTAGAAGGAGCTTCTTTATGTGTGGTTTTAATTGTGGCAGGGGATTTAATTTAATTTAATTGCAGTTGGTGCAGGGGTGAGGTGAGTCTGCTCTGTGGCACTGGAGTTCTGGACACTGCTTGTGGGAATGTTTGCAGCCAGCAGAAAATGTGCAGAAAGAAAAGCCTGCAATGATTCTTCGTTAAACAGAACAACTGCTTCAAAAGTGTGTCCACAAATGGACCTGCACTCGTACAATTTCAATCAGTTCATAAAGTAAATGTGTGCAAAACCCGTAACTGCCTATTCCAGCTCTGAGGAATAAATGCACGGGAATTGTTTTGTCTTTCCCAGTCGTGTTTTTCTCTTTGTGGCAGAATTCTGCCTGCAGCAGAAGTGCCAGTGAGCAGGCACAGTATGGGCTGTAAATCTGAACCACTTTGGGGGTGAGTGGAGGAAGAAGTTGAAAAAGGGACACGATGTCCATTAGGCTGCACTGAAACACTCACTGGGTTCCTGCATTTGCTAAGTAATGTAGATTTGTTTTCTGAAGGTTTCCAATAAAACACAAAAATTCAATTTATCTTCAATTTTCCCAAAACACAGACTTTACAGATACCTTTGTTTTAGACTTCAGCTATACCTGCAATTTTTCAATTTTTTTTTCCTGTTCATACAAATTTGATTGTGACTACACTGCAGAAGTTGGGGTTTGATGTTTTCTTTGTCCCCTGCTTAAAAAATCTGAAGCTTCTCTGATTCAGCTTGATTGAATATATTTAGACTCTGAACCCCCTACTGTTTTTTTTTCATTGTGATATTTGTCCTTTTCATATGTCAGTGAGTGTGTCATATGTGTTAATGTCATAGATTTTTAAGGAACTTGGGGGTGAAATGTTGTGTCTGCATAGTCCACGTGGGTAGTGTGTTACCAAGAATATGAGTAGTCACATCATGCTAATAACAAATAGACCATCTGCCTCCCACAATTCCTCCAGTACTTGATAGTTTAATAGATGGTTTTGTCTTCATAGTAGATGTAAGAAGCAGTGCAGCATGGCCACGACAATGTTTTTTTCTGCAGTGGAGATAACTTGAGTGTGTTCTGTATGTGAGTACCCAGAAAAAAACCTGATGAATCTCTGAATCCTGTTTTGTGTCCTCATGTCTGTCTCTGGCTTCCCTAACACACCTCATTCAGAGCAAACTCAGACTCATATGTGCAGAAAGTGAGACAAAAAAAGAAGTTTTCTGTTATTATATAACAGTTCTGCTTTAATTTTTTTTCCCCCAAAGATTTAATTGACATTGCAGCTTTGGACTAGAGCACTTTTACTGTCCAACAAAAGCCATCCCAGCCTGGCCTTTGGGTAGGACCATCAGGGCACTACAGCATCCATTTGTCCTGGCAGTGAGAAGTTCAGGTGATTGTGCACCAAATTGTGCTGAATAGAAGGGGGCATTTTTCAGTCTGGGTTCCAATTCCTGCACATCTGCATATTGCTGTTGTCTTGGGATTTTTCTGGTGCTCTGTTCTCTTAAACCTGGGCTTTGAAATTTTTGTTAGATCATAGGAGAGGCTGAAAGTAAATATTGCCCCCTGAAACCAGCACCTGCTGTTCTGGGAACACTTTGTGGGGTTTGTTTTGTTTTCAGCTAGAGAAAGGCCAGAAGTCCCAGGGGATTTTGCAGTGGGTAAGGAAATGTGGATAAATAGATGGCTTTGGGGGAAGTCAGGTACTCTTGGACATGCCAGTGGCAACAGGGAATGTTGTATAGAAAATGTGCCAAAGGAAGAGGGAGAAGGAGCAGGTCAGGTCCCTTTCCTATCCCTTTACTGGAAATCTCTGCACTGTGACACCTACATTTTACCATGTACACCCAAGGGTTATAAATGTGCTCCTCAGGGATGTGTGGACTTTACTGAGACTGCTGAGAGGAGATGAAGTTGGTAGATCAACCTTAGAAGGGACAGAAAAGACCTTTTTGTGTGGTCTCAGGTGGACTGTGCAGATGGTTTCAAGAGATCTGCTGTACTGGGAGCAAACTGGATTCTCATTGCAAATGGAGTGATGCTTTTGGAAGCCAAATCTCTGATCAGCCCCAGATTTGGCATCAGTCGAGGCTTAGAACTGAGCAAGCAAATATTTGGAATTTCACCTGCTTTAAAAAGTTTATCCTTCTAGTGTCCACACTGGTGTCCAGTGAAATCTGGTGTGAGGCAGATAGAACAATTCTGGATGTCTAGCACTTAAGCTAAGTTGTCTTTTTTGGGAACTTTTTGTGGGTTTTTTTTAGGGGTGGGAGCAGGTGAATGCATTTTTAACAGTGGATTCTCAGCACTTTGAAAATCTGACCTGTTTTATACAGTTGAGGGAGATGTATTCAGGACCATTCCTTCTAGAAGCAGAAGAGTGATGAAACGATGAGGCCCCTTCGAGGTCAGCAGAGCTGAAGGAGTCGATGAACTTACTGGAGAGGTACAGAGTTGAAATCAAAATAAAGGACAGCAGAAGGATAATAATTGAATTTTATGGAGGCAGAGGATAATTGGATACTAATCCTTCATTTTCAGTGCAAATGGCATATTCAGAATGGCCTTTTGTTGGACTTGTGCTTCAAGAGGAGCAGGGACAGGCTGGAAAGGGGCCAGAAGTGGTGAGAGAGGGCAGCTGGAGATTTCAGGAGCAGTATTTCTTAGGAAATGACTGAGGAAATTTGATTTCAAGGCAAGATCAGTTGAGGGAAGGCCATGAGAGCAATCCCTAAGTATGTAAAAAAACACCTGCAGAGAGAAAAAGATTAGTCTGTTCTCAACAGGGGGAAAGGAGAAAATGCAGTGAGTCTAAATACAGCAGGGTGATTATTTAGGATGGACAAGAGGTTTATATCTTTGGAAAAGGGCAGGAAAAGAAATGCCTGGAGTGGCAGTGGGGTGACCTGAGCATGCCTCAAACCAAATGATCTCCTGTGGCCTCTTCCCAAGCCTGTCTTTATAAGATTTTATGCTTGCTCCTTTGGAGGAGAGAGCTTTTAGTTTATCCACAAGCAGTTGGATTTGTGGTACAGTGTAAATAACTTCAGGACAGTGTTTTGGTTATCAGTGCTGATTTCCTCAGCTGTATATTAGAACTGAAGGGTCACTTGGAAGCTGTCAGAGTTTTCAGATGAAAACAAATGCATCTGGAACACAGTTCAGCTGGTGAGATGGAGATTATCAGAACTAAGCCTTGTGATATGGCATTTGTGATAACACTTTCCTTACATAAGCATGTGGAGATGGTATTTTATCCTTCCTCCTTTTTTTTTTTTCCTTTTAATCTGCAGTTTTCATTTTAGCCAATGCACTCTACCAGAATTTTAAATATTTTTGTAAAATATCCAAGCTGACATATCAGCTAGGAATCTTTGCAGTTCTATTGAAATTGCACTAGTAAATTAACATATAGGAAAATGAGGCTGGTTAACAGGAAGGTTACATGGCATCATCTTGTGGTTGTCTTAGGTTTTCCTGTATATAAGGTTAACTTCTGGAAATTAGTGAAAGAAATTAAAGATTTTACATTCTTTTCAAATTCTAAAAACGAAACATTTATTTGGGGATTTACCTAATTCAAAGTAATCCTCAATCTTTAAATAATAGGTAGCATTTCTAAGCATTGCTAAGTTGTGGGTTTGGTTGGAGTTTTTTGGTTTTTTGATTTTGGGTTAGCATGCCCTCTTTAATTCCTTATTGTCCTTTGAGAACTGGGGTATTATTTAAAAGTTAAATCATACAGTTCCAATAAAGATGTCCAGTGCCATCAGAATGACACATTCAGTGTAATTACTTTAGAGTTCACAGTGCAATCTAATGATTGGCAATTGAAAGGAATAAAATACTGCCAGTTGAGCAGTATTGAGATTTTCTTTTTCTTTCTTTTTTTTTTTTTTTTTTATCAGCAGATTTCCTGTATTAAAAGCAAGGTTTCAAAGGTCTTTTTTTTTTTTTTTTTTTTGATCAATAGGTTTTCTGTATAGAAAAAGAACCACTGCTATTCATATCCACACAGAAATGGTCTCTTGCTGGAAGTAAACCTAATTGTCTCCGACAGTAAAAGGAACCACTTGGACTTGATTATGCAGCTGGTCACATTTTATTGAGGCACTGACATATTCCCTGTGGTCTGGGAAGAAAAGAAGATGATATCTTTGTGAGGTTTTGCTGGGTCAGTGCTCTGCCAGTGAATGCAGGGTTATGTGCAAACATTTCAAGGTGAGGGATTGTCTTTTTCCCATCCTCCTTCCGCTGTGGCTCGACATCGCCCTCGGCGTTGTAACCTGCTGGAAAATGCAGGGCACAGCTGTTTGGAGCTGCTGTTTCCCTTGCATTAGGAGAAAACACAGTAAAACTTCTTGATTAAATAATTAGACCTATAATCTTTGAATAAAATTATATATTCCCTTTGCTGTGTTTGAAACAGAGGCTAAGATATCCTTGTATGTCCAAAATAAAGGTTTAGGTTAAAGCATGCAGCTTATTTAAAATGTTTTAGGTGGAACTGTACAAAAGTGCAGTTTGTGATGTTATGCATGCACACAATCATCTGCACCATAGAAGAAAACCTGTCTCCTGTGATTGAAATTTAGGAACTATGAAAATTAATAAGAAAACTGTAGTTGTGGGCATGTTATTGATTGTGAAAGAAAATGGCATCATTTTGAGAGATCATCTTTCAAACAAGAGTTCCTTTAATAATAATGAAAGAGGTTTCCTGTAGATCTCTTCATTGTGTACAAATTCTGAAATAACTTTTTTTGCCAACACCTCATCTGTTGAAAGCCATTTATTGTAATAAATAGAATAAATGTATGAGGAGTAGATCAGTCCAGTTTGTGGTAAGTATTTGAAGTTTTGTGTTGGGGAGAAGCAAGGTCTCCTTGCTTTGCTAAAAGGAAGGTGTCATTCTTGTAACCAAAGGGAACAGTGGAACCTGGCAGTGAGTTCTTTAGAGCTAAAGTACAGAGTGTAAAAGTTACTTTCTTTCTGTAGAATTAGGTCTTAGGATCTTTGAAACAGTCCATTTGTGGACTGGAGCTGTCATTCCCCATGTGCTGTGGTTCATTTACTATTGTTAAAGTAGATAGTGATAACCATCTATAGTTTGTGGGGTTTTATTTTTTTTTTAAACCTGTTTCCAGAATGAGGGAAGAGAAATGCTTAATGACATTCTCATATCATTCTCATGTAGTTGAGTAAGGTGTAGGTCACAGAAAAGTGAGTGCATGAAAAAAAAAAAAAAAGATAAAGATTTAAAAGAAAAAAAAAAAGAAACAAAAATAAATAAAATAAATACTATTTGATAACTGAAGCCACAAGTGTAAACAGCCAATCAAGTTTCTGTTTCTAGCTGTCTCTGCCTACCTGACCCCCTGCTTATCTCATACTGGCCTTCTAATATTCTGACGTGTTTAGAAGATTTGGATGCTGGTTAAATGTCACATAACTGATATCCAGATCTCTTAAAAGGCTTTGGAAAGCTCACCTATGGCCAGTTCATGACTTTGCAATGTTTAGTGTTGGGGAACAAAGAATTGCTTGTTTTCCAATAAACTGGAATCAGAGAGTGAGAGAATCAGTAATTTTTCACTGCCTTCCACCATCTGCCTTGAATGCAAGTTTGGCTTGTTGGGAAGTGAGATTTGAACTATCCCCATGAGTTTTATTTAAAAAATATAAAAGGCATTTGACTGATGTGATGGGTAGGAACAATAAACTTGGCAGTCCTGTAGTGAAAAAAAACATAAATGTACAAAATAGCTAAGCTTGGGAGGCAGCAGGGGCTGAGACCTGAGAGTGTTCTTCAATCCCATGGCAAAGAACTTCTCAGGAAAATGAGAAGTTTTCCCTGGAGCAGTTCTGCATCAATTGATGCTACGATAGGAGAAGATACATTTGGTCAGGTACCCCTGTGGAAGTCTAGTACCCAGGTGAGCTTCAGCACAGTGCAAAAATGCTACGAAGTTTTGTTTAAAAGTATTATTCTGTTTTCTCATAGAATGACTTTCTAAAGAGAGAGCTTATGACACTTTTATTGGAAATACCTGAAAGCCACAGGAGACATAATATTTTTTTAAAAAAAAATAAAATTCCAAAGGGCTTTTTTGCTAGAGAACTGCACAACCAAATTTAGAACCATTGTTCTGTTTTCTGACATTCTGTAATTTTTATGATTTCATGAATTGAATTTATTCTGTGTCTGTGAGTAGTAAAAGATGCCATAAATCACAGTCCCTTTTGTTAAAAGCATGAATTGTACTTCTTTATGTTAAAGCATGTTTAAATGTATATTGTAGGCCCCATGTAACATGGTGCAGATGCAGCACTGTAAATATTCCCTTAGGTAGCAAAAGCAGTATGTTGTTACCCAAGAATGAGCAGGGGTAATTGTTATTATTATTATTATTATTGCTAGAAATATGCCCAGAATATCCAGAATGTATGAAGACTGATGGTAGATGTGACAGAGGACATTTCACAGGTCAGCTTTCTGCAGCAGATGCTGGTGACCTTGCAGTGTAACCTGAAGAACCTGAGGTGCTTCAGGATCCTTTGTGCAACTCTTCACACCATGAACACGTTTCTCTCACCTCATGATAAATATTTATCCTTTCTTGGACCTGAATTTATTTATTTCTGTGTTTTGGGAGCAGCAAATTTGTGGCCATCAGTTCAGACTATGGGAAATCCAACTGGGCAGGTTGGAGACCAGCCCGGTGGAGTGCCCTAATTAACAGGAACATGTAATTAAAATTGAAGCAGATGTGGCTTGGGCAGGTGGTATTTCCTGAGTGTTTCCTGTGTGTGCACACTGAGTGTGATGGACACAAATAATTCCTCTTTCTGCAAGTGTGGGAAATTCTGGTGCATCTGCTGAGTAGTTGGTGCATCCTGTGCCACAGCTCGGCTCTTAATGGACTGAAACAACCTCTGAAATCCTCAACATATGAAAACATCTTTAAAACTCAAAGTCTGAGGTTTAAATAAAATAAAAAAAAAAAAAAGACATTAACATGAGAGGCTATAAATGCATTAACCCCATGTGATGCATTTCCTGCATTCTTCTGTGATTATCTGCTACCAGCTACTGTTGGGAGCATCATGTTAAGACAAGAGAACACTTTGATCTGATGCAGCTTTACAAAATATGAGAGGTTGTTGCAGCTCACAGGATCTGAGAGCAGCCAGTCAGCTGAAAAATCAATCTGTAAAAATTCCAAAATCACATTTATTGTTAGCTCTTACCTAAAATCACAGTAGTTGCTTTATGAACAATTTTGGTGAACTGGAAGAAAACAGTAGAAATTTACAGTCGAAATATGGGAATAAGGCATTTAAACATCTAACTCAGCAAAACTGGAATTTAGATGATTTTTTTTAGTGGGCCAGGAAGTGTAGGCCAGTTCCCCATGCTCGTGGCAATACAGTTGGTAAATCTGAAAAGGAAAAAAACTAACCAAACCAACCACACTTAAAGTTTTATGTATTTGCTGGGATTTTTTGTCCCTGTAGCTTTTTTCAGATTTAATCTGTAGAATCCTTCTGCAATTCCATTTTTATTTTTTTATGGGGTTTTATAGAAATTTAATAGGATTAACTGAGAAGTAATTGTGTCATACAGTTAAATTATTCCATCTCTTGGTTGTTGGAGTGACCTGTTGTAATTTTTCAGTATCTGTTGAGTGGTGTTCAGTGTCCCAGCTGGCTTATTTGCAATACCTTGTTCTCTCCTTTGGCAAATGTGTCAAAAAGTGCTGTTGTAGCAAATGACTTTCCATTAAGGCACGGCAGGTCTGTGTTCCCCATGGTTACCAAATTGAAAATGAAATTTGTATGTTTTGTGTGTGTGTGTGTTCATTAATCTTTTATAATCACCTGGTAAAGAACAGCCTCTTGAAGCTTCAGAGGCTGCAGAACCCCTGGCTTTATTACAGGTGTATCTTCAACATATTTAAAATTGTTTTTCTAGGTTTAGGACTTTGAATCTTCAACAGTGGTAGTCTTTTGGTCACACCAAAGTGGGAAATCTTTACCTTCTTCAAGTGAAGTAGGGTGAACTTTCTAGGTTTTAAGTGCAATTTTACCTGTTTTTTAAGAGTTGAGGAACTGATCATTTTGAGATGGAGGAGAATGCTCAAGAAATTAGTTTATATCCTGTTCTGATGTACATTAGTTCAATCCTGATCTTTATTAGAAAACAAAGGCCAGGAATTTGTGGGAATCCCTGAGAGCATCCTAGAAAGGCACAGGAGTGTGCAGCCTGGCATTGTTAGATTTGTTGGTGTTGATTCTGACTTGAGACCAAATCTTCAGCGTGTGGTGGCTCCACTTCACTGGATTGTGGAGATTTACAACAGAGATGTGCCCATAAACTTTGTGGTTATTCCCATTGAATGAACCTGAAAAAAGCACCTGAATAAAATATCATTTTAATGTGACCAACGGGAGTAAAAAATTTGGCTGAAGTTATCAGAGGCAGTGCTGTAAATGGAAATTGGCAATTGCAGTGGTATTGGTTCCTTCTGAGTGTGCAGCTGCTCGGGGAACTGAGAAACATCCTCATCCTGAGGGGCTGCTCCTCTCCACTGCTGAATTCCCACTGCTGGGAGTTTCTGAGCCCTGCAAGTTCCTAGGAAGTAAATAATTTGAGCATTTGTAAAGAAGGACTGTGAAGTGCATGTGAAGTGTTGATTTTCTTCCAGGCTGAACTGCCAAACTTGACAATTTTCTGAATTTGGCTGGGTTTAGAAAATACTGGTTATGCATATTTTACTAGTTACACAATTAGTATGTGAAAAAATAATGAGTTAAATTAGCTCTGACTTGAAGTTCATGCAGTCAGCATCAAAGGCAAATGCAAGTCAGCTATTGTAATAAATCTGGGAAAAAAAAGCTTTCTGGTGGCGTTTGTAAGATTTATCAAAGTAGTCTAATATGTGCTGATTTATTGTAAAATAATGTGTGCTCATAATTTGCAATTTGATTTCAACATGCTATAAAGAGGTTATGGAGTAAATAGTGAGTGGAATAATTTCTATAATTTAATCAGGTATGTTGTTTCAAAGTTTCAAAGACATGTTGATTTAGTTATGAAGGGGAAAGTAACTTCTATTAGTAAGGGAGCAACTTGCTTATTGTATCTTCCTCTTTTAATGCTTAATTCCTTTTATTGTGGCTGAATACTTCTGATTGCAATGTGCCATAACCCTATTGGCCTGGGATAAGTTTCTTTAATTATTTATTCTATTAATGTTTCTGTCACCTCAGGGAAATGCAAATATTTTGTTAATGATTGTGTTAATCAAACAACTTTCTATATTTCTACACTGCCCAAGTTTGTCATTACATTAGCAGGCACAGGAGAGGAAATTGGAAACTTGTAATATACTGCAGATTGGATTAAGTCATCTGTGTGGTGTAGACTGCTTGAAGACTTATTTTTGATAACTCAAAAACATTAAATCTGCAAGACAGTTATTGTTCCTGACAAGGTCCCTGAAGTTCTAACATAAAGCCAGTGTTGTTGTAAAGATTTTGAACTTTGGGTGTGACCAGCCTCCCTGGAGCAATTCAGCTTGGGATGCAACATATTGCTTTGAACAATTATATCTTGAATTTGATACTGAAAAATTTAAAAATTTAAAAATTATATTTTATAAAAAAAAACATTATTATACAAAGATATATCTGTTTTTTAAAAAAAGCCTTTTGCATGTTGGAACGACCCTTCCACCCATGCAATGTGGTGATGGGCATTAGGCATTTGAATGGAGTATACAATTTCTGAGCCATTTCTAGGAATAATGGGTGTTGCAACTCCACTTTCTCCCTTTTAAGGCCTTGATGTTGTCTAGGCAGTAAATGTTCATTTTTCAAACATTCAGCCACAAGATGGGTGGAGAAGGGAGCCCTTGTGCTTGACTTCCATCCCAAGCTTTGCTGGCTGGGGCTGTCCCTGGGGGCATTGCAGACCCTCCTGGAATGGCAGTACCTTTAGCCAGGAGGTTTTGGATACTCCAGGGGCACCTGGAAAGTGTCTGGTGGGATTCTCAGATACCTGTTGCTTCCTTAAAAAGACTGCACATTATTCAACCATTTATTTTTGACATGTGCAAAACAGCCAGGGTGTTTTTTTGCAGTTCTGTTGAGGACCTTAAAGCAGTTAAGTTTAGTGGCCTTTTTGTGAAGAGAAGGTTGTGCACAAGACTTTCAGGCAGTGTCAGTATCTCTGCTTAGAAATCAATACATCTGTGATCCTTAATCTTCTTTTCAGTCCTGAGAGCTTTGTAGACACACCAAAAAACCAAATAAACCAAAGAAAACCTCAACTTCACAAAATTCAGCAAATATTCCATAAGCTTTTTGTGCCGTACTTGGGCAGGGTTTTTTATTTGAGTAATAAATTTTATTTCTGTACTTCTTTGCTTACATGACTGCTTGCCTGTGTAAGTAGAGAAATCCTGCAGTTGTTCCTTCAGCAAGCCCATCCTCTGAAGTTATCCTGGCAATAGTTTCAGCATCTGGAATCCTTTGGCATGTTCTGGGGAGGAGAGTGGTCCTTTGGTGCCTTCATCCTGTGGCCCCTGTGCCAGTCAGTGTGGAAAGTGATGCAAACCCATGATATGAGCCCAGACCAACCTGAGTTCTCACTGACCCATCAGTGGATAATGCCAAAATAATTCCCATGTTTGCCTTTTATGCTGGCCAAGCTGGTGGCTCAGGTGGTCCTTCAGTGCAGGTAGGAAATGTGAAGAACTCACTGACAGTGAGCACATCATCTGGGGGAACAGTTTCATTCTGCATTGTAAATTTGCTTTCCTTGATGAATTCAAGCCAAACATGTAATTATAACAATGTAATTATAACTAATTTTTAGCATCATGCCCTCCCTGACATCCTTGAGATGTTACTTCAGATTGGCTTCTTCATGTTTAAAGATTGGTTAAATTTATGTTCTTTTAGAAATTTTAACAGCAAATGATGTATGAATTTTGAAACAGTTACTGTGGTAATTTCTGTAGGATTCTTTGTTTCATTTGGATATGTCTCCTATGCATACATTTTATTCTTAATTTTATTTCCAAAAAAGCAATTGCCTTTGTCTTGTACTTGGTAAGAAAATATTTGCCAAAAAATGAAAGTCATATAATTTTTTTTTTGCATATTTGATGATAGTTTTTTTAATAAAGTCATGCACTGATGCATAGAAAGGTAGAAGAGACCTTATGGGAAATAAACTAAACCTGTGTTTGTGTGGGTTTTTTCCCCAGAGATTTGTTAGAGTTCCCCAGAGAAGATGATGCAGACATTGCAATGAAGATCCTGGGTCAGTGGCATTCCCAAGGCCTGGAAGATGTCCAGCTGGTGAATTACTCCGTTCTGCTCGACCTGCCAGGCCCTTCTTCAAACACTGTAACTCTGCAAAACAGCGGGGAATGCTTTTATCCAAGTGGACAACAGTGCAGCAGAGACCCCAGAACACTTCACAGCCAAGACCTCCTGTACTCGTACGCAGCTTATTCTGCCAAAGGAACTCTTGAGGTAACGTGGCCATTTGTCTCTGTCACTTGTGGTGAAACAGACTTAGGAAACATCAGGTTTTCCTGAACCTGACTGGAAAATTGGACATAGAATCACAGAATTATTTAGGTAGGAAAAGACTTCTAAGATCATCAAATGCAATTGATAATATGCTGAAATGCCCAGCCTTGAAATAAGCTTTATGTGAATTTATGATGTGGCCATCATACTTATTTTAATTAACCTTACAACCTTATATTTATGAATAGCTCATAGGAGATATATACAGATATACACTCACATATATCTATGTGAATAATTTCTTTTCAAGTATCTGTGTTTATGAATTGTCACATTTTGCTTGTGTGTAAAAATCTGGAAGCTGTGTCTAGAGTTTCACTTTATCCTTGCTGATGTATGAGTGCTAGAGGTTTGAGGGATGCTTGTAGGAAGGATGAGATGAGGCTGGTAGGAGTGCTGGGCTAATACCTGGAGCCTCTGAATTATGGTTGTGGATCTCACATAGTTTTTTCTGTGACAACTCAGTTGACACATCTGCTCTGTTTCCTCTCGAAAACACCGATTTGTAGTTTTATCTTACTGTAGTTACTCTAGGAAGTTTTGTCAGCAAAAAGATTCTACCTATTTGGATTTGTTACTTGCCAAGTGAAATAAGATCTTGGATTATCTTGTCTTCACTGTCTGTTTTCCTTTAGCTTCTTGCTAAATATTTTGAGAGTGCACAAAGGGGCCGTCATTTCTGTTTACCTTCCTAGCTGAGATAGTGTAAATCTTAATATTTATAAAATATAAATATTGCAGTTTCCCTGTTAATTGCATTATTGTCATCTTCCTTTTAAAAGTATCACATTATTATTATTCCACTGATGCTGGGGGGTTTCCATCTTGGTTTCTTATTTAAAAGATATGTTTGTTCATGGCTTAGAACACTTACAGGCTATAAAGGAACAGATTGTGAACATCTTAATATTTAAGCATGCCTACTGTCCATGCTGAGTCTTGTCAGCCTCCATTCTGGGGCTCTGTCCACTTCAAATCTGTTGCTGAGAAGCAAAATGAAGTAGGCAAGAAAAGGTCCTAACTTGCATGATACACTCTTTAACTTTTCCATGTACTAATGAATGGGGTTGCCTTCTCATATCACTTAAAAACTCCATATTTCATATTATTTTCTCATTGTAACTTAGTAAGAGTAACTGTAATCAGAGAGAAGAATGGTTGTGACCTTTGAGGTTTTATTTCATGAATGTCAATATGCTGGTAACAAATTCATCAGATTGAAGGAAATCCAATGTTCCTGGAAAAACCACTGCTGTTATTCCCAGCAGCACATGTTCCACTTTCCATTATGTTCCAGGGTAGTTTTCTCTTATGAGTTCAGCAGAAATGAGGCCCACAAACACCATCCTCATCACAGGGGCTGGACCTTGGCTTTGGCAAAACTCCAAACTTGCATTGGAACCAAAGAATGACTTTCTGCATAGTTTTACTGTCAGCTCTTTGAGATACCTCAGCACCCTTACAAAACTTGAGATGTGTTCTTCTGTTCTTCAAAAAGTCTACCTGAAATGTCCTTTGATCTAGAGGTTTTGCCTAAAAGGGAAATTTTCCTATTTGTTTAGGCTGCAGGTAAGTTGGTAGTGATCTAACCTTCCTGACTTTCAATCATACACACTAATCTCTACTATTTAAACTAATGGAAGTAGAAAAACTTTAGATGAGAAGTAGCAGGTGGTGGCTGTTGCTGGGTTCAGCCATCAGAAAGTGACTTGATTGCTTGCAGTGGAGCTACAAGTCGCGTATTTTGAATATCCTGCAGTGGTTTGTGATTGGAAAATCATGAGGGTTTTCCTGTGAACAGGTATTTTTATAACAGCTACTCATAACCAGAATAATTTTATTTCAAATGTGGCACATCCTTAGCAGAAAATTCCTATTATGTGTCACTTAATCAGGCGGAATTGCTAACACTGCCTGGGTGCTGCTGCTTCATTGTATCTCATTTGTCTGTTTGGTTTGCTAGAAGTTGGAGCAAATAAAACCATTAAGCTATTGCAGTCTGGCTACCAGCAGAGCTACAGCTCCACTTTGATGTTGACAAGGTTATTTGTAGAACAGCAAGACTCATTTTCTTTGACCACCTGTCATGTCCATTCATCATACAGCCATTGTATATGAGCCATCCAATTTGTGCTTTCTGGTAACAGTCTAAACAGCATTTGTGAGTAAAAATGTGAGCATTTGTGATCTGAAATCTACTTCAAAAACCTACTTAGTGCCATTGTGATGGATGGTGCACTTTACTACTTCTCTATATTTCATCGGGCTGTGAAAAGGTGACAGTGTTTACCCATCATGGTGACAGGCAGGGCAGCTTACAGTTCTGGAGAGGGCTGTTGAGTCAGTTTTGAAATAGATACTGCAGCAGTTATGTAAATAATATATTGTAGGCTAGGTCAGCCTAAGGAAAGAATGACATACCTGAAATATATTTTTATTAAAACTTAAATATCAGCCACCTTTTATAGAGCTTAAACCTTTTGTCTGCTTGATAAAAACAGGAGGGCTGCTCTGGCCAACGGAGTGCACATATAAATGGAAATTACATTGCTTCAAATTTATGCATTAAAGCAAAATGCATTGTCAGACAGTATCCAGCCAGTCTCCAAGGGAGGGTGGTGTGGTGAATCCGAATGTGCTGCTCCTGCCTCCTGGAGCACTGGGATCCAGGAGCTGTGGCTGTTCTGCCCTGGGAGCTGGGGAACGTCGGTGGGAGCTGATGAGAGGGGGCTGTGAACCCCCAAAGTCTGGTGATTCCCCTCAGTTCCACACTGGTAAATGGTGTCAGTGTGTCAGTAGCCCACGTGTGACATGGCTGGTGGTGGTCCCTGAGTGCACCAGGGGAGGAGCAGGGATATATTTGGGCTTGCAGGAGCCTGGGTGGCACTCGGGGCACTGGGCAGCTTATTTCAGTCAGTTCTGCAGAGTGCAGCAGCTCCTGGAGCAAACTCATGGCCACAATGTTTGTCTGCCCCCTCCACTGTTTCTTTAGCAACTGGAAATAGTCCTGGAAGATGTAATAATGGTTGGTGTGTTGGAATAACGTTCAAGGACAGACTAATTAAAGCAAAATGTAAATGTTATTTGCTTTGTATTCACGCATTTTCTGAAATTATGTTTGTGTGACCTGGAGTTTTCCTCACTTTCCTTTCACCTTCAATTTATTAATTCTTTACTTTATGGAAGTGTTAAGGAACTTTTGGCAATCCTAAGTCTGCTTTCAAGCTTTGAGCTGAGACACTTGGTGTCCTCTGTTACACGGCATTGTCTCATGATTCACTACTCTGTCTCTTTTGGAATAATGCACCAAATCCCTCTTGGTTCCTTTGCTTGCCCTCTCTTCTGGTGAGTATCTTGTTTTCACCCTCATGGATGCTCTCAGCAAGCCCAGGTTTCTTTCCTGGACCTTTCATATACTGAGAGTGTTGTGTTGGTTCCGGAGCCAGGAGAGGATGCGAGAGTCTTCTACTGGCACGTTCTTGAAATGGAGATGTGCATGCAGGCAGGGATTATTTCATGGTTTATGGACAGAAATGAATTGTGCTCGTCTCTGAGGCAGTTCTCCCAACACCTATTTTGTATTTTGGACACTATTCTGTCCCTGACTGCTTTGACTCCCCTCCCATGTCACCTCACTTCCCCACCATCATCCACATTCCCAGTTTCTACTGATTTTTCTGCTGATCCGAGGCATTTACACTCCAAATCAGCCAGGGGATGATTGATCCTTTGAACTTTGATGAGTTTGGGAAGGGCTGCAGGGAGCAGGCAAGTGGGAATGCTGCCTGCCTGCCTCTCCCCACACCGTGCAGAAAAGATTCTCTGCATCTGCTGCTCACGTCCCAGTCTGCTCCGCTTCGTTTGTTTTGGTGACATTTTCTCAGCTAAATGAGAACCCACCACAGAGATTAATGCAACCTGAAGCAATCTGGGAAGTACAAGCCCATCTGTTATGCTCACTCAGACATCTTCCCACCATTCTTCAACCTTGCCAAGAGGGGAATAAGGGAGGCAGGACTTGGATTTTGCTGTCAGATCCTCTTTCACAAGGAGGGGAGTTTGCTCACTTCTTACCCAATATCCCATTTTCTTATGGCTGTCTTTAGATGTCTCCTTTCCCCACCCATCCCCTTCTTTTTCAGGTCCTTTGCAGGAAGATGGGAGAGCCTGCTCCTCTAACCTTTCCCACTCCTGCCAGTCCCCAATTCTGTGTCCTGCAGTCCCCTCTGTGCTCAGGTTTACAGCCCTGTTTGCTTCCAGTACTGGCAGCTCTCTTTATTTCCAGCTCTGCACCAAAAGGTCTGGAGCTCCTCTGGAGGGGACAGTGCATCAGGAAGTCCTTGACCCCAAAGCTTGCTTTCGTTTGATTTGGTTTCATTGTGCTGGAAATGTGATTAGTGCACCCTTTTTATCTTTTCTCTTCCCTCCAGCTAATCAGTGTTAATTTCCTTAACAATATTTCAGAATTAAGATCGGTGTCAGCGGGTTGGTTTTAGAAAATTTTAAAATCTTCCCAGGTTATTTTTATCCCCAGGCAAAATTTCTAAATGAGCCTTCTGCAGCATACTCACTCGCACATCTTGAATTCCAAAGGCAGAGAGTGCATTTAATTTAGATTAAGTAATCACAGCATCTCTTCCTAAGTCTTTCAGTCATTTTTGATGGCACATTGGTGCAAAATTCCAAGCTAGAGGGATTCTTGATGCATGTGTGCATTTAATTCTTTTAGGCATGCCAAATTTAGTTCATTATTATCTTTATTAACATTTTTAAAGATTTCTTCTCTGAAGAGACATGCACTAGCTAAAATGAATCCCTAGCAACTGAAATCAGTTTTGCAGATGGTTAGGGCTATAGGTTGAATAACACATACACACAAATGAGAAGAATCATGTGATTTTTTGGTAACATTTAGAAGTTTTAGTGCAGCTTTATTTATCTTTTATTTATAGAAGAGTTTCTCCGAAACCTCTTCCACAAATAATCATAATTTAGACCGCTGCTCTGCATACCAAGTAGGCACAGCAAATTTTCAAGACAATCTCACTAAGAATATGGATTTTAGAATAGACTTGACCTTTAAGCAGAAAACAACATTCAACATTAACTACAGCATAGCTGCCACTCCATTTTAATTACATATAGAAAGCTGTGAAATGCAATGTGAAGGTTATATAATTTAAAATCGCAGGCGAGGACTCCAAAAGCGATCATTGAGGAGATGTCCTGCAGAACATCCTGTCAGTTTTCTGGCATATATCACATAACCATTAATAAATAAAGTTGTACAGTTCCCTAAAAATAATAGTAGTTCATCATGCACAAAGCCCCGATGAATATTGCTGGAAGATTTTTGTGTCATTGAAGGGCAGGGTTTCAAAGATGCAAATGCTGCAGTTGCAGAGCCTTTTTGCTGTTTTCTAATTGCAAGTCAACGCTGTCCTGATGTTTTACTAATAAAACATTAGCAGTGGCATTTTAGTAATAATAACATTAATAATAAATGAGGATTTTTAAATGGTAAAAAAAGCAAAAGGTGAGGCATCTTGGTATCTAGAGACATAACAGATCACTGAGCACTTCCATGCCATTGCACAGAATCAGCTGAAGGCGTTTCTTAGCAAAGCCTCTGTACAATATCAGAGAGGGAGCAGTGTTGAACCATAACAATTATTTATATTCCAACTGCATGGTAAAAACTAAAGGGTGCAAACCCTGAGGGCTTGGGAGGAGTATCTGGTGCCTGGTTTAGGTTTTAGTGCAAGCAGAATTTCTGTTGGAATAAATGGAATGACATCATTTCTAAGCAGAGTTACATTTTGTCTGTTAGTAGTCAGAGTGAGAGAACAGCAGTGAAATTTGTGCAATTGCATGGGTCTCCAAGGAATATTTTTCTCTTTAATTTTTATGGTATGATCAGACCCACTGAGCTGGCATCACCTCTGCAGTTCAGTGGGTGCCTGGGTTGGTGCCCACCCAGTCAGGCTTTTTTCCAGCCCCACTCTTTATTAATGGTGTTTGGTTCAAACCTCAATACAGATGCACTCAGGTCAAGTGGAACTTGCCAAGGGAAGGTTCTGCCAAATCACAAGTTATGTTTTCCTTTGGTAGTGCCATCTTCTCTCTCTCTGTAACTTCTTCCTCACCTTCTTAGTAAATATGAGCCTACCAATGGCATACCTGTGCTTTCCTCTCTGTTTAAGTTTGTAAAGGCAATATTCTGCTCAGAGGAGGAGTTTTCAAGTAAAAAGCTTCTTGTGCTGTGAGCTCTTGGGATTGTGTTTTAGGGACCTTTTTCTTTCAAATTTCTCCAGTATTCTGGAGGTTTAAAACTGCCTCAAAGGAATCCTGCTTATGCTGAAAAAAGCAATAATTTCCTTCAACGGAGGGACTATTAAGTAAATATCAGCTTTAAAAAAATTGCTAGTATGAGAAAAACATCATAAGAAACTACTACAACTGATATGAGAACAATAACAAAAGGTTTTTGTATTTATATAATACTCAATCCTTGTCCCTAAAACTACTTACAGAACTTTATTGTTTAAAAAAATGTAGTTTCATACGTGAACAATAAAGAACTGCTTAAAATGCTGCTCAGTTCTCTGGTAGTTATGAGTGACTGTAAAATACAATATTGATTAAACTATTGCTGCTTCTCATTTTTTAAAATTTGTTTTTCAGGAAGAGAAGCAAGTCCTAAAATCTCTTCAGGGACATTAGCAATAGAAAAGCATCTGTAGTTGAAGGCAGATTCCATTTTACTGAGCATAAACATCACATGTCTGGGAGCCTGGACACAGGGCTCTGACCCTGGCAGTCTCTGGCATTAGGCCTCCGTGAGGATATGGGTTATAATTACTGAAATAAAATAGAGTTTTAAAAGGAAAAAAAAAAAAAAAAATCACTCTTCTGCCATACTTCACTTGATTCTTTTTTAAATTGCAGAAAAAAATCTAAATAATGGTTGTGTCTTGTGAATTAGTGCTGGCAGCTGAAAAGAATCAGCAGCAGCTATTTTAATTTTCAATGCAGTGTGATAAATCTCACCAGTTAAAGCTTCAGCCTTGTTTTATCTTAGGAGTTCTCTCCACCTACAACTGTACAGTCACCACTGGACAACATTTTGTCAAAATCTTAAAACTTACTTTCTTCTAATGTTGTAATATGAGTTTATTGGATGTTTTTCTATGGGGAACTCTGTCTCACTTTTAAAATATTTTTTAATATTTGAAAATGAAAGTAGTGCTGCTAAAACAAGTCTGAAGATTTCTTACCTCTGTTAGGATGTGGTGGTACAAAGTCCAAATACAGTCTTCTAAGATGATCACATGAAAGAGTGGAAATAAGCTCTCTTTAAAAAAAAATAAAAGCAAGTATAAGGCTCCTTGAGAGGTTTCAAATGAAATCTAAATTAAGGATAAAGCTGTTATTGTAAGATTAATTTGGTGAGAACTGCAGTGTGTCTGACTTTGTTAAAACTGTCTGTCTGACTTTTTTGTTAAAAAACTTTGGTATTAAACAGCAAAGGATGCACCTCTCCAGAGAGTGCTTTGAGGAATGCTCTAAACCTGGACACAGCCTTGGTTGGTAGTAGGAAAGACCAAAAAACGAAGAAGACCACTCTCAGAGGAAACCCTTTGAAGCAAATAACTTTTGAAACCTTTCAGAGCAGGATGAAAAAGGAAAAAAAAAATGTGCTGCTGTGATACAGCTGGTTGAAAAAATATATAATAACTGAATGCTTAATTTTTAAAAAAAAAAACACAAAAAAAACCCCAAACCATGCAGCAACCAGTGGCAAGTGGAAGTTTGGTGTCCAGGTGTTGTTGGCAGAAGTGCATTGGCTGTGTGTGGGGACTGTCAAAATGCCAGGGCCTCTTCCTGGCTGGATTAAAATGTCCGGAGAAAAAGCTTTTGTTTAGAAATTCCCTTTTAAATCTGTTTGGAAATACAGCACTTAACGCCTCCACCTACCAACTGCAATCCCAGGAGAGAAGTATCTCTTTAAAAATAAATAAATAAAAAATAGTGCAAAGTAAATAAAGCCAAAAATACATTGGTCTTCTCTCTTAGACATCCTTAGGTTTTTATTCTGATGTGCTGTCTCTGCCATGAAATATAAATCAATCTCCTGTCTAACCTCGTGAAATGAATATTAGTTACAGTGTTTATCTCATTCATTAAGAGGGACTTAATGTGAATTAATTCTGAGCTATATCAGTTTTATTCTCACAATTATTTCTGGCGTTCCTGAGCTCTGCAGTTCAAAGGGAAGGTGTCTCATCAATCACCAGGTTGTGACTGGCCCGAGAGTAGGTGTGCGTGAGAAAGAAGATACTTCAAGGAATTTATCTTCCTTCCACTGAATTATGTTACCATATAGAGTTAGTCCTGTCTGCTGCAAGATTCACTGCCTCTCTCTGCTGCCTTGGAGGGGCAGGCAGGGGTGAATAAGGATGGAAGAGGTCTGGAAATGGCTCCAACTACGGGAGAACAAAGCTGCTTAAACATGCAAGAAAGCTCCCGCCGCGTTCTCATCCAAGAGGGATGTATCTCCTGCTGCAGGTCAGTGCTTGCCAGGCACGATCTTCACCTGGGGAGTATTTTGTGGAATGAATTAGTAGGAAAAATCTAGAAATTTTACGTTGCTGGAAAAAGAATTAATGCGTCACTTTTCTAACAAAACATTTTATTCAAGGAAATTTTATCGTGTTTTTGTCCATGTTGCCCTTTTACCATGGAATCTGTTAGGTCTTAAGGCTCACGTAGAACTTCATAATCATGTGAAGTCACAAATTAAAATCTAGGATGAGAAATTGTATCAGGCTCATCCTCATTTGAGGGTAATACCGACTCTTTGAACTGAGATCTTTCCCTTATGATCTTACTGCTGCTGTTGGGTTGCTCTGTCTGAAGTAAGCTTTTAAAACCTTTCCATTTTCTCTGCAGGCTGTGTAGATGAAGTGTCGACAATATTTGTGAAGTAGGTACCAAAAATGTAGAGGCAATTGGAGAAATATGGAGAGAACCCCTTCAGCAGAAGTGAAAGTAGTGGAGATTGCTAATGGTGACTGGTGTGTGTTCTTGTGTGCTGAATTGAGTCTCTCGTGTTTGTTAAACTCAAGGAAAGGCACCAGTGAATGCAGGAAGATGGATCATTAGTGAAATCTGTGATTGAATCAGAATTTATGAGAGCACACACAGAGTTTCCTGTTTGTAGTTTCTTTTTGCTGATTGTTCAGGATCCGGGGCAGGAAGGATCAGAACAGGTGAAGAGAGAGAGGGAATTGAGCACACATTTCTGTGGTAACTGATAGTTGTCTAACCTTGTCCCTGACTGCTTTTATTGGGAATTGAACCATTAAATGGAATTACTACAATAATACAGAGTGCTTCTGTACTGCTGTGAAGGAGGCTGACCTGAATTCCAGGCTGTGTGGAAGGTGAGGGAAGCTCTGTCCAGCTCCAGAGCTCTGGATGGGCTGCATTGATGGCAAATCTTCTGCTTTAAGCAATTAAATGGATTATATGATGTCAGGGCAGGTTTCTCTCTCCTTCATCAAGCTGTCCAGATTCCAGAGTCTCTTCAGACTTTCCCATATGTTGTAGATGATGTAAACATTGTTCCAGCTTTTCTTTTGAGATGCCACTGTACAAGATGAGTGGTTTACTGGGACCCCCTCTAAAAAGAATCAGATTCTGTCCTTTGCATGGGATTTCCTCTTTTTGTCCAGGTTTTTCCATCCCTGCTGAGAACACATGAACCAAGTTCACAAATGCCCACACTTAAGCAATGAATCCTCAAAATATCTGTGTGAAATTTGGCACAGTTCAGGAGAGCCTTCACCCTAATCTTTGGGAACACAGGGATAAAGGTGAACTACTACTTTTGCTATAGGCAGAATTTTCAAAATGAAGGTTAGATGTTTCTGAAAGAAAAGCCAAATGGTGCTGCCATGTAAAACCTTTAGATTACTGTGCAATGTTGGATGCACATCTACTCCAAGATCCTGAGTGCACTTTTAAAAGCAAAATTTGAAAGCCTGAAAGAGAAAAGAACTTTTTCTTCCCTGTACAGTTTTATTATCTGGGAGACATGAATGACACGCTACATGTTTCTTGTGAAATAAGTCTGCTTCCAAAGTGTTAGCTGGTTGAAAACCAGAAAAATATTCTTGTTTAATCACAGAGATGAGCTGTTCTCAGGTTCATTTCTGTATCTACAATACTTGTCCTGGTCAATCATTTGGGCCACTTGAATTTGATATTACTCAGGAACATTCCCCGTTTTTATTGGAGTCCTTTTCTTGTCATCTGAATATATTTTTAGAACTTATTTTTCCCCAGTCCTTTTTCTACAGATGTAATTTAGAGATCTATAAATCTGTGCAATGACTCAAAACAGAATTCACAGGAGATGGGAAAGATGTCATTTTCCTTTTCACAACTGCATATTTGCTTCTGCAAATTGTTTGCTCAAATGCTGCTTTAACACTCAGATTTGTGTTTGCATCATTACATGGTTGGGCATCTCCCTGATTATGTTGAAGTGGATGATGTTTGGCCAAGCAAAGGCTTTAAGTACTTGGTGAAAGATCATTTATTATAATCTAGAAAATAGAGTTCTCCCTGAGATTTTTGAAAGTTCAAGTGTTCTTTTGATGCAGTGGATGACCTCCTTTTGTACATATGAGTGATTATTTTCCTCTTTGAGGTAGATGTCTGTTTTATTGTTATATGTGCCTGGAATTTCCCTTTGGTCAGTTTGGGTCCCCTGTCGTGGCTGTGTCACCTCCCAGGCATTCCCAGCTTACCTGGAGTAGGGGTAAAGAAGGTAAAGGGGTATAGAAGCAGAAAAGACCTTGGCTCTGTGAAATTCCTGCTCAGTAATAACCAAAACATCCCCATTATCACCCCTGTGTTCAGCACAAATCCAAAACACAGCCCCATAACAGCACTTTGAAGAAAATTAATTCTACCCCAGCCAAAACCAGCTGTTCTGAATCACGAATTCCAGTGTGGAAGACTGAAAATGGTAGGCTGTTTTCTGGGCATTTTGTTTTGATGCAGCCAAACTGTCTCTAAAATTGAAACTATTGGACAAAGCTGGAGCACCTGTCTCTAAGGAATTAAAATATCAGGTGTATCATATGGTATAAAATGAAACATTTTGATTTTACTTAGATTCTAAAGCACATGGAGTGTTTCAGTCCTGCTGACCACATTCTGTCTGGTGGTGTTTGCAGTCACAGGATGTTCTTTTGAGCTGGTATTTCAGTCAGGACATGGCTTTGTTTCCCTGGCTGTGTGGGCACAGCTCGTGTTGTGCTGTTGCTCACACTGAGCCCCAGACAGGTTCAGGGAGCTCCCCCAGCTCAGTTTGGTCCCTCTCCTGCCCAGCTGAGACAGATCCATCCCTTCCACAGCTGTCCTGCAGGGCTTGGCTGTGGATAAAGTGCTTTTAGACACCTTGTGTGAGCTTCAAGCTTCCTCTCCAAAGGCTTAATGCTTAATTGTATCTACTCTAGGAGGGAATGCCTGGTTTTAATTCAGTGTGATATAAACGACTGAAGGAAATTCTGCAGCCTCTGGGTGTCCTGTGTTCCTTCCCTGTGTTTCACAGAAGGCAAGGAAACTTCCACCCAGCCTTGAGAATCTGCTGAGTTCAGACACAATGGGACAGGATTCTGACATAAACCCCATTGACTGAAAATTTTAAGGCCGAGTTTAAATCACACCATTATAATTTCCTGTGTACATATGTAGCTTATGATTTATTTTTTTAAGATACCACATCACAGCTGAGTAATTCTGTTTTGTTTAGTTTATCCTCAGTCTATGTAATTTGTAAATGTATATTTGCATGACTAATTACCTCTGAATAAGCTAAACTAAGCAGGCTGGCAAATACAGATTACTCCTTTTTCTTAGGAAAGTATGAGCAATGTGACTTTATGCCTTAGGGACTAATGCTACTAAATAGCCTTGCAGTTAACTCTTAAATAGAGGAGATATAAATAATTTTAAATACATGCAAGAAACAACAATAAGGATTTAACATTTTGTCTCTAGTGAAGTGACAATCAGCACTGCTTAATGAAAGTTTGAAATAATATTTCTGATAGTATTTTAAGCATCTAATGATCTCTTGTCCTTCAGTCTTTTGTAACAAAAGGCATTGTTCTTAGAGATTCTAAAATAAGTAAATATCAGTTTAATGTGTCTGAAAATAACAGTGTTTTACGTAAAAACTTGAAAAGCTAGAAAAAAACAAGCTAATATGTTGTTTGGATATCTTGCTGGACATCATGAGTTAAGAAGTAATATTTAAACACTAGTTTTGCCTTCTGGGAAACACAAAGAATGGGACTGGAAACAGAAGGGTTATGAAAATTAAAATGAGAAAAGATAAAGTGAAAAAAAGAGAACTGAGTTGTGTCAGTTCACATTTATTTTGGGCTCTGTAACCATAAAATACAGAAGAGCTCTCTTCTGTAGGCTATAAAAAGGCTTCGATCTTGATTCAGTCTCCCTCGGAGTTGGTAGGAAAAAAGCCTTGCAATAAACTGTAGGAAGCAGGGAAGCAAAGAAGTTTAACCTCAGTGTCTTTCCAGGAATGTTCCTGCAGCAGCCAAAGGCAGCTGTGGGAGCAGCCCCTGTGTGCTGGGGCTGTGTGAGCTGGACGGGTGGCACCAGGGGGAAGGCTGAACATGAGCTGTGTCTGTGACTGAACTCCGTCTGCAAGGCCAAACTCCATCAAACTGAGCTTAAGGGACATCTTTGTTACTCTTGTTTTAGTATAAATTACAGCTTTAGCTGTCTCTGTAATGCAGCGTGCAATTTTATGTAATAAAAAGGCACAAAGAGCCCTTTCTGACTGTAAGCTGACACTGAGTCAGATTGTGTTGAAATGTTCCAGAATCCCATTGTAGGAGCAGGAATATTGAAGCAAAGAAAGCCTCTATAGAGTAAAGTGCTAGCAGCCATGACGAGAAGATGTCATGAATCTGTTTGAGGAGCAGGGCTTGTAGGTAAAACACCTGGCAGGACTGAAGTTCTCTGATTTAAATCTTCCCTGACATTGTTGGTCAGAAGCATTTTTCAGTCTTGTAACCAAGAAAAATAATCTTTCATTAATCCAGATATATAATTATTTACATTTTGGCCTCTACCACTCTTTCTGCCTGGAAACAAATAAAGGGAAAAGGTTGAAAAACAACTTTGGATGTTAACATTTCTGTAGAAATAAAGTATATAAAATATAGTTATGAGCGGGTATTTTGTCTGTGGTGTGCCCAACAGGACCCTGGTGGTGGCAAACACAGGGAGACAGCTGTGGCTCCCTGATTATTGAAGGATGCTTTTGGCTGGAATGGGAACAGCTCTGGCCAGAAAGCGTAACAGAGTTTACACCAACAAAGGATTTGGCACAACTCTCTTATCTCCCCCTTCCCTTTCTTCCTTTTCTCTAATTTTAGAGATCAGCTAGTTTTATATTTGCAGCTTTCTTCACGTTTGTTGATGTCCAGCTTTGATCTACAACCAGCTTGAGTTTACTTTTATGCTCTGCTGAATGCTGCCTTCAGCCTCAATTTCAGAGCTGTGCAAATAAATTATAGCGATGTGTTTAATTAAAGTTCGCCTCATGTCCTGATTGCAGACTGTTGCCTTCTCAGATACAATTTGCAAATATATTTTGGAGTTTTATTTTAGGCAGGATGACTTGTTGAAGGTTATTTAATTGTGATTGATTGTGCATGGCATGTTTCTGCTGCCTTTATTTTGTGAACAACCTGAAAATAGTAGCTGAACGTTGAAGGACAAATGAAGGGCATTGGCCTGGATGGAAGGAGCAGATGTAGTAAGTCTGAACAGTCACAGAAATGAGGGTTGATGATTCTAGAATTGCATATGTGCTTTTTGGAGAAACTGTCTTAATTCTAAGGAATGAACAATATTTATTAATATTAAATATTTTGTTTTCTTCAATACTTGGAGTGTCTTTAGGGAATCTATTTCTGAAACCTTCTGTGGGTAGGCAGAACTGTGAATAGGAGAATATGAGGAATATGAGCTTGACTGTGTCATTTTCATACCTGAGTTCCCCAAGAGTTTGTGCAGGATCCATTCATTAATATGGGTCAGGAGCTTGGTATTTGATAAAATACATTCATCATTTGAGGTTACTGAACTGTAGCACTACCAACAGGCAGCATGAAGAGGAGAAGACTTTTCACCACAGCCATTCTGTGTGCTGCCTTGGGTTTGTTTTCTGCCAGGCTTTTAAGGACTCAGTTTGAGAGCTGCTTTCTTACCTGTACTGACTGCATCCTCATTTTGGTGGTTGTGAGAAACATCCCTTCCTGGGTGTACCACCTTTGAGTTTTGTGTTGGGTTTCTTTGATTGGTTTTGGTTTTGGTTTTTTTCCCCCCCTCAGTGATTTCTTCCCTGAGTCTTTTTGCTGCCTTTTGTGCCCCTGGCAAGTGAGCCACAATCTGCCTCTCAGGCAGTGTGTTCAATACAGGTGCATAATGCTGGTATTAAATCCTGCTCCTCAGTCAAGTGGTCTGATGAGAATGTGATAAGACAAACATATTTCTGTTATTATTTTCAACCTGTTTATCTTATTCTTTTTTAATTGCCTCAGAATTCACAAGAAAGTAAAGTTTAAAAAAAGTATCCAGCATCTTTAAGACCCCAGCTGCCACCTGCTTCATGTAGTTATTCATATTTTTCCTTCACAAGACCTGTTTTCCTCTGTGTTATCCATGACTGGATGAAGTATACTCTTTTATTCTGGAGATAATTGATAATGGAGATTTTATTTGGAAATAAGTGGAAGAAATTAGGATAAAAATCCATGACTGTCTTGATTGTGGCATTTTCAGAGTGTTTATCTTTTCTGTTTTGGGGGGATTCTGTTAGAATTTTTAAGATAGAATGTTTACAACTCACTGAGCATCACCTCGGGATTTAGAAACTAATAAGTCGTCTAACATAAAGTAATTACTTTTCCTAAAAATGTTTGTTTTATTACCTACCCCTACTTCATTTCATGCATGGGGGAATACTACTGAACTCCACAGTGCACATCACAATTTGTTCCTAAATAGTCATATCTTTCAAACAGCATAGCTTGAAATGATTCGAGGAGTAAGTACCTAATTCAGATGGATAAAACAATTCATTCTTTAGCAGTTTCCCAGTTTTAGGGTAAGAGGATTTACTGTGGCATAGCTAAACCAAGTAGACAAGTGCTCTTTTTGGGCACCTGATAAAAGGATGAGTCCTCTTTTGTTTTTGAACAGAATTATCCTACCACAGGAAAGCAGTTTATCAAAGATGGGTAGTTGGGGGTGGGGTGCTTCACTTTTCAAAAAGCTGGTGTGTGTAAAATGAGGATTATGTCATGTTGTAAGCATTTCTAAAAACAGGAAAGAGAAATAATAGGAAATTTAATCTTTATTCATTTTTGGAGGTATTAGGAATGTTGTGACTAAAACAGGCCTTCATGCATCATAAATGGTCTGTCAGCTTCTGAGTGGGTTATTAAGAAAGTAGAAAGTCTGGATGCAATAGGATTATTTTGAGGCTGTATATTTTCAATATTTTATATTATAAGTAAGGGTCCCAACTAGGTGAGCCCCAATCCACTAAATAAAACCAAAACTGGCTATTCTGAGCTAGTATTGCTGTACTGTATTTCACAATATTTCATTAATACTGCAAACTATTCTGCTTTTTATTACAAACTTTACAAGTATTCAGGTGCAGAATACAGGAATGAGTAAGAAGAATTTGTGTAACAGTTCTTACTTTAATGTATACCTATTACTGTCTGGATTGTATTGACAGAATGTTACTTTGTTTTAAACTCTTCCAGTGAGTTACTGGCTTCATTTAGCCAGAGATGAACCATGTGTAATTTTACTCAAAAGAAGATTTAATTCAGTTTTTGTTTGTCATTTTAGCTGGAATTAGAGGTGATACAAGCTGTGCAGACCTCTGGGTGCTTGGCTATACATGCTGTTTCCAGAATGTGATAACCTTTGAGCTTTGACATGGATGTTTTTCATGTTTAAGGTGTGTGATGAAAGCCCATGAAGCTCTGTAATATTACACCCAGCTGCTACTTCATTATGCAATTTCTTCCACGTACTCTCAATATATGAATGTACTTAATAGCTTTGGCATTGGGGCTAACTTCTAAAATTTGAAGCAAAGCACATGGTTTGCAGAGTGTTTGGGGCAGCAGGGAGTCAACTTCTGTTCTCCACATAATTAAAAAATGAGCTGTGCTTTTGCAGGGCCGCCTCTTCTGCCTCTCTCTTGTTGAGCACGTGTTGCCTGGGAAAGACCAGCGAGCCGCTCTTGAAGCTGCAGTTTGCATCCATAAATTAACTAAGAACATCCAAGGGCAGTTGCTAAAGGCATTAATAATTGTGCAAACATGAAGTTTTGTTGTTTACAGAGCAGTGGATAGCACCCTGGAGAAGCAGCGAGCCAGAGGGATGTGCAGAGGAGCAGCACATGAATGTAGATGGGCAGGGAGCTCATTTCTACACAGGCATCCTGGAGAAGCAAATGGCCTGATACTTCATTATCTTACAGATTTGGGTATTGATTTTGCCTCAGGAAAAGTCAGGGTGCTTTCTCTCATACAAACAATGACAGCCCTGATTTTGGCTTTGGAGGATAAGTGAGGAAGGCATCGGGTCCGAAGGAATTAGAGGCATCCCTAGAAATCAACCCAGATGTAACTTCCCATAACCTCTCAAGCCTCTGAAACACCAGTAATTATTGTGTCTAATGACATATGAGTAGGCACAAATTAAAATAAAGGTGAGAGCTGCAGAAAGAGGTAAAAATTTTATGAACTTAAGCACCCTGGTAAGTACCCTTTCCATATCTGAGGTAAATTCTTTAAAACTGGAGGCATGAGATTCTGTAAAACATAAAATACCTTTCTCTAGTATGAAATCTTAACTTGATTTTATCCTAGTTTTGAAATACTGGTGGCCATACAGGAAAAAAAATATATATATTGTCTAAATAGTTTTCGAGTTCTTTAGGTATCAAACCCCCCCATGTATTTCAGAAGAAACAGTGTGAAGTATGAGTTTTCCTGTTCTACATTTCGTTATTTGGTATTAAATCTGATGTTTGCCTGTTCACAAGTGTCTTGGAACTTTGGCTGGCCTTTCCACATATTTGGTTTGTACAGCACTGATGACATGTTACAGACTTGGAAACTCATCTGAAGAATTCAGAAGAATTTAATAAGACAGGAACGCTGGCAAAGTTTTTGTGTGGTTTCAACTTGAATGTTGAGATGCAAACTCACACAGATACAGTTTTTTTAAGGGTAAATACTTTCCTAAAATACTCATGTTCAGGAATCTACTAAAATTTCACACATCCTACACATCCAGAACAACTGTTGCTAGAATTTAAACAGTTTGTGTAGGGATACCCAAAATCAGATCTGTTGCCTTTGGCAATGAATCCATACTTAAGTTACAAAACTGAGCTGAAAAAAATTTCCATCTTGTACTGCTCCTCTTATTTTAATTTTTAAACACTGATGTAATATTCTTGTGTCTTCTTGTACTTGTGTTTTATGTGAGCACTGTGTAGGGATTTAGAGGTTCCAGAATGTCCTCAATGATGTCCTGAGAGCTTCATAACATTCTAAAATAGTAATGTACAAGACTGATTATCCACTTACTTTGTTTTTGCCAGAATTTATTGCTATGAATATGTGAGAAAAATGCCCTTGGTCATTCTTAAATTATATATTTTTTAAAAAATACTTGAAAACTCATCTTGAAATATTTTTCCATTACTGCCAGTGCTTGACATTTAATAATGACTTAGAACTTGTACTATATTTTCTTGCACAGTCCTAACTGAAGAGCTGAAGGTCTTCACATTCTAAACACTTTTAGATCAAGTGACTCTAAATAATTTTAAAACTATGTGTTAATATAAAAGTATATATGTCAGAGCATAGTCTGTTATCATTTTAGTTATATGAGTATGATGCTTGGATAACTGGTGGATTAAAAGAAAATACTTCAGTAGTTAAATAAGATTTCTCAGGAGTCATGTGAGACCACAAAATAAAACTATATTGGTGGAGTTTGTGTTATCTGTGTATTTTCAGAAGTGGCCACTATAATCACTCATTTCCTGAAGTACTTTACAAGACTCTAATTCTTTTTAAGAAAATAAACAGAAGTTAATTAGTATCCCTTACACAGTTTTAAATAAATTCCTGTAGCTATTGAGGGCAAATTCTCATCAGAGTCATCATCTCTTATAACCACTGGGGAAAAATAAAAGGGCAAGGTGGGTAGTTTAACATAGCTGATGAATTGTGAATTAAAACCACCAAAAATTATCTATCAGATTGAACTTTTAAGGTCTTTGCTATTACAGATATTGGGGTAAGGCAGTTGCAGGACCATGCTTGTTCTTGTGCAGACAACTTTGTTTCCAGGCAAGGAACACCCTGAGTGATGTGTGGTTGTAGCTGTAGCCTGAATTTTGTCTCCTCTTTGCAGGCAGAGCTCGTTGATGTCCAGTACGGGACCATGGAAGACCTGATCCGGATTCAAACCATCACAAACGTGACCAAAAAAATTGCACTTTTGAAGCTTGGCCAATCACCTTTGCTTTATAAGGTTAGTTACACATCAGCAGAATTATCCATTTGCTGGGTTGGTTTTTTGTTTTGGGTTTTTAGGGGTTTTTTTGTTTGGGTTTTTTTTTCATTTTCAAAATACAAAAAAAAAAAGAGTTTCTTATTTTTCCCCAGTAAGTCAGGACTTCCTGACATTCACATTCTTCCTCAATACTCACCACTGCCACTCTGCAGTGCCTTTTATGTGTCTGAGTTGTTTATTTTGCTCCATATCTTGCAGTGCCCCAGTACTGTGCTGTATTTTCTCTGGGTGTACTAGAAGCCTTTTGACAAACAAAGAAATCACTGGAAGAAATAATAAAGCAGAAGGGATTGTGTCTGGGGAGGGTGTAGATGGGTGCATGTCTATCCATCTTCTCCAGCTCTGGCAGAGAGCACAGAGCAGGAGCTCACTAATCCACTTTTGCACTAAACATACAAACCACATTTAAACTCTAAACGTCCAGGAACTGCCTTCTGTTACAAATAACTTATAAACAAAAATGCTGGTTTGACTTTCAGCAAATACAGGAAGTATAGGAGCTCAGTAAATGCTTAAACAATTCATTCCCAATTCACAAAAGCAATTATAAAAGAGCAGTGACTCCAGATCTTGCAATTAAGTAAATCGGGACCTGCTCTGTTGGCCATAGAAAGCACAGCCGGGACTTCAACACAGATTCAGAAAATAACCACTTAATGTTTTTTCTATAGGAATAAGATTTGTCTCAATAAAAATGCCATTTTCAACTGAGTAGCTTTAGCTGTTTATTTAAATTATTTAGATGCAATGTAATTGTGCCCATGAAAGGTCAGTTGTCATTGCTGGGACTCGGTTGTTGCCCATCATTTCCAGCAATAGATCTGATCCTGGATTTCACTGCTGACAAAGCCAATGAAACAGCAATCAGGGCTCATAAAGCAGGGATTTGATAAAGATGTAAAGTTTGCTGTAACAGCAGTGTCTGTGAGATGGACTTTTACCCATTTGTGTTCCTGTGAACGCTCACTGTGTCTGAATTGCCAAGCCCAGCAGCCTGAAGGAGAGAGAATGGCAAACCAGGAGGTGCTGAGGACAAGGCACATCTCCAGAGCTTTTTGTGTGGGTTGGCTGTAGCCTGGTCCCAAATATGTGCTATTTAATGGCTGAGGTGCATTAGCTACATCTCTGGTGCTCCAAAAGAATCAGTTTTACACCTTCAGAGTCTGTTATCCAGCACAAACCAAAGTGTGGTGTGATCAGGAGACTGACTCCAAATGTGTGCTCAGGGTTTGATGTAAAATTATAATCACCCAAACCTACTTTCCCTGTTCTCCTCACACAGGTAGAAAGTTTGCCCTTTTTCTTGAGGCTGTAAACTAGCCTTTTTTAGAATATAATTTGTGATATAATTTGTGTCTTTTTGGCAGTGAAATAATTGTGAGCTTTACTTTGGTCATACCTATCAGAAAAGGTGTAGAAAGATTATCAGAAGTAGATTCACCTTTCCTGAGGAGTATTTGGTGTGAAAAACTGCCTTAAACTGCAAGTCCTGCTGGTTTAAATGGGCCCAGGATCTCTCTGCTGAATCCACTCTTTGTATCTTTTTCCCACCCTAATGTTTATGTTTCTGTACTTACTGAGTCTCACATTTCTGTTTCAGCAGATATTTCCCTCTCCCTATATTTTCCTTATCTCTGCCTTCCATGTGCTTGGTTTTACATCGCATTAAAACAGAGCACTAGTTCATAAGAGAGCTCTGGCTATATATACATAGATACTTAGTGGGTTTCTTTCCACTTTTTTGTATTTAACTTGTATTTTTCATGTGTTAATTTCCTTAATTTTTCATTATTATTACTTTATATTATGCAAGTATCTCACACTGGATTTGAGTCTTATTATTATAGACCCTGCACTGAGGTTCCATCTTCATAACAGTTTCTAATTATGTCTCTATTTTTCAGTTGTATCTCCCTTGCACAGTTATGCTTTTTGTCTTTTTCTCTCTACTGCTGTTTTTTGTGTGGGTTTTTTTTCTATTTTTCCCTTTTTGTGTATTTAATTTGCCTTTTAAAAAAAAAAATTGTCTGTTCTTTCTCTCTATACTGAGTCTTTTGCAAAAAAAACCTGAAAGAAATAATAAACTACTGCTGGCAGAAAAAAAAATTACTATGAAAACTGAACAACATTTCTTTTGTCTTTGCATCACCTTAAAAGAAAGGATGTGCTGGTAAGAAACAGCTTCATGTTCAAGGGGGTAATTTACAGAAATAAGTCCAAGTGATGAAAATTTGAATATTTGGAAAAATAGTTGTATAAATGACAGTATTTTTGCAGTATAGATGTAGTTGCTAGAGACTGGATAAGGTACAAAACTGGGAGAGGATTAAGGTTGAAAATAATTTGGAGCTTCTACTTTCAGCCTTTCAGACTATGCCCATCTCTCAAATCTTTAGACATTGAAAACAACAGAGTTCAGAGCTTGGAGCAATTTGAAATTGGAATGTACAGGGAATTTGGAGTATGCAGAAAAGCCTGAAATTAATGTGCTGTTAAAATATGCAGTTTAGTCTTAAACATGAGTAATTGTGATTAAATTTCGTAAGGTTCACAAATTTGAGCTGCTTTGTGAGAAGAAGGTTTGCAGAAATCTGACCTGGAGTTATTTTTGCAATTGGATATGATTTTCAGATTTCTCTGGGAGTGTTGTATTTCTGTTTCACTGGATCAGAATGTGGTTTCTGCTCAGGGTGAGAGGGGCCTCAGCCAGGGCACCTGTCCAGAGCCACAGAGACACATCCTGATCCCTTAAGCTGGACCTTTTCAAACAAAGAGTGTGTTACCTCAGCCACATCATAAATTACAGCTGTAAAGAGAAAGAACCTGCACCTTACCTTTATAGCAGGGTATCAAAAACAGCATTGACTCTGGTGGGGGAAAAAACCCAACACAAAATAACAAACAAAGCAGTTTACATTGTTGTGATTGACAAAAAAAAAGAAAAAACAAAGATAAAAAAGTGCAATGTATTATATATATTTATATATATATATATCAAAGTGGAGCAAGGGTTTGAGAAGGGGGTTTTGTCATTGTTAGGGCAGTAAGATAAGTTATTGAGCAAGACTCCATTGTAAGATTAATATAAAAGGTGGAAGAGGAAGGATAGAAATGCTTCAAGCAGCAAGTAAAACTATTGCAAAGGCAGAATCCTTTTCAAATGCAGCTGAAAGGTTCAGGAATTTACTACACCCAGCACCTGGAGTGGCAATTTCCTATAGCAAGGCAGACTGAGGCAGTGGAGTGAGCTGTGGGCACCTGGGGAGCACTCATGTGCCAGGGAACTTGGCATAACCGAGTCCTTTTGGTCTCGTTAGCCAGAATCATTCACAGTGCTGAAAAAGTGACAGAAGGAAAAAATTCAGACTGTTTCAACAGCTCCTGAAGGGATCTTGTCACCAGTCTGAGGCACTAGTAAGATCTGGACTGTTGCTGAATAAAGAAGGAGCTGGATTAAGGAAGAGGAAAAATTTTCTTAAGCATGGAGCTGAAATGAGACAAATGCCAAAGAGAAGTGAGGCACAACTTCTGGAGGGAATTGCCATACAAAGAACATTTGTTTTCTCACACCTTGAGATTGAAGGTGACTGTCTCTCCTGGTATCCTGGCTAGAAGGAAAATTTGTGTTTTGGTGGAACTCGTGTTCTTGGGGTCACTGGTGAGGCTGAGTAGCCAGTCAGTCACAGGAGGTGAGAGCAGACTCCTGATGTCCTTCAACCAGGAGGATCTATAATGAAAGATGATGAAGTTTATCACCAGTGATTAAGTGAATTGCTCATGTGGTGTAGAGCACCTTGAGTTGCCCACTGTGTTTGTAGACAACATATTCTAATAGCATGAAATGTGTGGTAGCAGAAAGATTGGCAGAAGCAGCTGGAGAGCAGCCAGCCCCTGTGCCCAGAGCTCGTCTGAGTGTGTGTCACTGCTCTCAGGAAGGCACAGGAGGCTTTTTCAGGGAGAGCTGCACACTGGTTTCACTATCCAGCCTCTGGAAATGTCATTAACAGATTCATTTTTTGAAAAATGTTGTGTGTCTTGATCATGATTTAATCTTTAGGGGTTGCAATTCGTGGAAAAGCCATAATTTTTGTCCTAAATTAACTTTTAATAGAGTAACAAAAGCCCTGAAGGCCAAACCACTTCATCTTTAAAATGTTCACATATTAACATTTTTTCCACATCCGTGAAATGAAGATGTTGTTCTACTGTGTAAATATCTATATTTATTTTAATAATTTACTGCCTTCATAAATATTCATAAAATTGCTTTTTAACTGTCATAAAGTTTAGGAATGTGAAGGCTTGGATGTTTATGCAGAGGTTATTGGCAGGCCCTAATAGATAGGGGTTTGCTAAATGGAAAATATTAAGGATTCCTGGAATAAAGGCAATTTGCAAGAAGGCTTCAGTTTAATAACTGTGTTAATTTTAAATAAGTTTGCTTTGGAAAAAGTAATTTCACTTTTCTACAATGTCTACATTGTTTATTTTCTTCCCTCTGGTACTTTTTATGGCTAGCACATACAGTTGTGAAGATGATAGTTTACATTGTAAATCTCCATTTAACGAGGACCCTTCCCCTCCTTCCATCCCTTCCTCCCTCCCTAGAGATACACAAATATATGTGTGTGTGTTTATATACATATCTACAACATGTGCATATAAATATACAAATAAAAACCATGTTAAAAAACTAAACATCTTTAAGGGAACATAAACACTTTATATGCATTTCAGTGTTTTGGTTGGGGTTTTTTGTGGCCTTTTTTTTGGATAGTAGAATTTTTTTCCAAGGCTCCTCAAGTCTTTATATACACACATTTCCCCATATGAGTGCTATGGGACTTTTCATGATATTGTATCCCTTCCTAAAGCCCTTCTTGAAAAGCCAAGCCACAGATATACACAATAAAAATAAAAATTATAAAAACATGTGGAACTGTTCCTGGGGATCTGGATCTGAAGGGATTATCTAGTAACATCCACTGGAATAGCATCCTGTTTTTCAGGTTTTCCCTAATTTACCATCCACTTAAAATCTCATCTCATTTCCCAAAATCCTGAGAATTTCTTTTGATAGTCCAAACTGAATTCAGAGTTTGCTAATTAGCCAGTTTATATTTGTACAGAATATGCTATTTATTTTTTTTTTTTTGTCTTGAAGGAAGCACTAGTTACTTTGTGGTCCTTTTTCCTTAGAAATTTCCTTAAATTCCCCTGAATTTATCAGAGGTTCTCTCCTTTGAGTTAGTTGCTTTTATTCTTTATCCTTTTTCTCTTCCCCCCAAAGACTGGATATAGTGTAATCATGTTCTTAACCTTCCCCTTCCTCAAACAGCCTCTTTAATCCATGATATCACACAGTCTAAAATAGTCCCTTTGCATTTCCTCTCTACTTCCTACGTAAACAAATTCTACCTGGGCCTTCAGAAGAAGTGCACAATAGTCTGTGCCAAAAAGGTGTTTATGTAATTGAGGTTTCACACTCATGTGTTTTGTGTTTTGAATGATTCTTTCAGTCACCTGCTTGCCTCTTTCTGATTTTTGATTCGTGGAATCATGCAAAAGCTGTTTTGCTCTTCAGTGAATACTGAGAAATGTTATGTTTGTTTCAAAGAAAGACTACTGGCCTTCCTTCTTCAGAAAGTGAGACATTTGAGAGATTGATAGACACAGTTCTCAGTTACATTCCTCCTGCTCTGACTGATAGCAATGCTTTCTTGTTCCTTTTTCTACAGAAGGAACAAACCATAATAGAGAAGCCTGGAGACACCCTGCCTCCATATCATAAATCTGATCTGGCTTGGGTGGACTAAGAAATGCACCCCAGCCCACTGAAGAAATGTACCAGAGTTAAAAAAAACAGGTCTCTCTGCATAGATTTATCACCTAATGCTTCATCCTGAACTCATATTTCATTCTCTATTAGTAAACTTAATTTAAACATAGCTGGGGAAAAAAAAAGTGCCAATTGTGGTACATTTTCCCCTCAGTGTGAGGTAGTATGGGGAAGAAAATCAAGAAGTCCTAATAACATGAGAAATCTATAGCTGATGACTAAAAAAGAAGCCAAACAGAAAGTCCCAAACAGTTTTTTTGTATTCCTGGTTGAACCAAGTCACACTGAGCTCCCGTGTTCAGCTCCTAGAAGGTTTTTAGTATCCAGAATAATTTTTAGCTGAGCATGTCAATTTTCCTCCAACTTCATCCAGCATTTGAAGGATGATGTACTGTGACCTGTGCCACCTAAAAGTGAAACAGTGCCAGTGCAGTTATAAATCCAATCTGTATCTGTCCACGTGAGTATGAAATAGTTGTCAAAAATTTGCTCTCTTATCCCTTTAGTCAAGTGTACTGCAATAAATTAAAGAGGGAATTCTCACTCCACTTTTTAACGTTATAAATGGGAAAAAGTAATTTGCTCTTGTAAGCAGTAAGAAGAATCTAAGGGGTGGGGTAGGAGAAAAGCAATTGATGTCTGGAAGGAAGCATAATTATAGCACAACTTGTCAATATTCTCGAGTAATTAACATTTTGGTTGCATCAGTAAAAGGACTTCTGGTTATTACTCATTTCCTTTTTGCTTACAAACCCCTGGATTTGATTGCATGGAAGGAGAGATGTGCTATTAGCAGAGTAAACAGGGGGAAATGTAAGTTAATGACCAAAAGTAGGTATTGATTATTCTGCATTTCTGATGCCACACAATTTTCCCTGGATGTTTTGAGAAGGCACTGCTGGTTTGCAGACTTATTTGTGTTCCCAGCTGTAGTTCCTATTCTCTCTCTTCTATGTTGATACTGAAATTTCTGAAGTCCTGCTGGTGAATCAAACACTGAATTCACAGTTTGACTCGGTGCATAGTCCTGTTCTTTTCATTAACCCTAAATGCTTATATTTCTCTTGAGGAAGTGATTCTAAATATTCATATACTCAATTGGCTGTTTAATTGCACATTTCCTGCATGTATTGAATGTAGCCTTTGAAAAATTAGTGCAGCTCCCATAATGGATTGTATTTCCTGAGGGGAAAGGCTGACCAGTGTTATGGGAGGTCTCCTTTTAGTGCAGTAAAATTGACTGAAGCACTAAGAGGCTTCCATTCAAACAGGGACAGTGGCTGACTCATAAAGAATTCATTGTGGAGGCTTCTGAAGCCCTTGTCTGATTTTAGAGGTGTGAAACTCAAGCATAATTTTCTATTTTACCAAGCCCTTAAAAAGTGAGTAGTAAATACTATCATCCAATTTACTGTGTGAGTGCTGTGTCCTGATAAATGGTGCAAAGTCAAGTGAAATGGATTTGCTGTGAGGCAACTGCTCTGAAGCAGAGCTGAGCAAAGATCTCCTTTACCTCAATTTGTCCCCTAAATCCACACATGATCACTACTTGTGTGTAGGGCAATGGGAAACACCACTTCGTCTTTCGGTCAGAAAATCTTTTTAATTTGCTCTTTTAAAACCTTTTTAATTTGCTTTTCCATCACTGGTCTTGGCCCTTTCTTTGTTGCTTGTGTAGGGAATTATTTTTTCCTACCCAAGCTGTGAATTGAGCTGGTCTTTTGCATCAGTTGAGCTTGGATTTCACAAAAAGGGCCATTGACTGACAAATTATCTGGGCCTTTTCCCAGCTCATGTGTTTCCAGCACATTTCAACAACAGCTGAGAAAGGAGGAAAATAAAATGGAGTATCTAGGAGCTTTGAGTAGGGATGAGGGGTGAATATATAAAATCTCATCCTGCCAGAACAGATCTACCTTTTGGTTCTTTCAAAGTGTCAGCCACTGGACTGGGTGAAGCAATTCCAGGAATCTTCAGATCTGCCACCTCCAACAGCTCTGCAGAGGAGAGGCAGAGACCAGCATGGTCCATCCTGCTTATATTTGATATTTTCTGGACTAGTGATCAGAGGAAAAGGTCATCTTTTTCAGGCAACAAGTGTTGTATAAGTACTGCCCTCATTTTGTAGTGGCTTTGACTTGTATGGCATGTTCTACAGTAGCTGCTGGTTTATTATTTTTTTTAAGAAGTTATGATTCTTCTTGGATATTTTATTCTCTTTTAAGTCTTTTCTCCTCATTTCAGAATGCTTCATAAAAATTAGTTTATTTACATAAGTGTGAACTGAGAAATTGAGTTGAAAGGTATCAAAAGTCACTATTCTTGAAAAAAGTATTCATGGAAAACATGATTTAAGAGATTACAGAATCTTAATATTCCTAGAGTCAGTGTAAACCAGGATGTCACAGATTATCACCTGAAGAGTGATTTTCATGCCTTGTGGCTCTTCAGGATACAGAGCCAGGTCCAGACCTTGGTTTGATTTTTGGATTGGTTCTATGTGGCTTTAGAGACTCAACTCTGAGAATTGGTTCACAAAATCAGCACTTGAGATTTCTGCATGAAGATCTGAATTCTCCCTTTTCAAATACACCTGTAATGGTCAGAACTCTGAGTAGAAACATTGACTTGCTGGATGCTGAAATCCAACCTTTTTTATTTGCATCCATGGAACCAGGGGTTTATATTTTACATTCTGTAATGACCAGACTATGGAAAGTTTTCATTATTTTCCCTGGGATTACTCGAATTGCTCCTTTCAGATTGTCTGTAGCTGGATTTTGTGGAGCATAGATGGTTAAAATATATAACTGCATGTCCTCCCTGGAGAGGGAAGAGGTGGCTTTTAACATTATATTTTTTAATTTTCTCTTTGCCTGCATAATGCCATGGAATACCAAAGTCAAAATTTCTCTCTTAGCCATTTGGGCCTCTTGATGCCTGTGCATGAATATGAAAAAAAAACCCACCAAGTCCATCATTACAAATATAATTGGCACCCACTTTGCAAGTACAGCAATAACCACTTGGAATATTTTGTTTCGATTGCCAAAACATTAAACTAACCTTCTGTGCAGAAGGCAATTCTTCCACAGTGAACATATTTTCACTTAACAGGAGAAGATTGTGCATTTCAATATGAGAACTCAGGCATTTTAATTTCCTCTTTAGGTCTCAGTGAATAATTCACAAACAGCATGTGCAACAAAGTTAGACTTATGTTGTTTTCTCTTGATCTAGGCCTAACAAAATGGCAGCTTCCTTTTTATGTTATCCTGCTGCATTCTCATGTTTTTAAGTTTTTGTATTTGGCTTCTGGGGTTTGTCTTCGTGCTTTTTTGTTTATTTTTAGCATTGAACATACTGAGAGTAATTCTCTGTATTTGGAGTTGTGCTCATTCAAGGTAATTGATTATTTTGTTTGGTGGTGTGGTTTTATTTTTATTTTGTTTGTTTGTTTGTTTTGGTTTTTTGGTTTTTTTTTTAAGTATTGACTGGGATGCTTTTTGATATATATGGTCAATCAGGGTTGTTGCAAATAAAAAGATTCTTGAAGTTCCTTATGGTCATTGGGAAAGAAAACAAAAAATCACATGGTCACAGTCACTGGAATCTTAAGGTAAAAAAGTTGAGGGCTACTTTTTTTGATTGACTTAAGGTGCTGTATAATAACTAGTGCAATTTTTCATTATTTTTTTCAAATTTCACACCACTCTTCAGCTTCAGATTTCTCTAAAAAATCAGGTTCTTCATCAGCTAAAACACCCTTAACCAAACAAAGCCAAACTCTCCCAAAGCTGCCCAGGAAAGCCTTGTAATTGGGAATAGATGTGTATAAGAGACAGGCCTTGTAATTGGGAATAGTCAGAGAATGTGCCTGGGCTGAGATCTGTCAGGGCAGCTCAGTTTTGTGCAGATACAGGTCATATTTTAGATGGAGGACAGAGTGTTTGCATTTTGTGAAGGCTGGAGGAGTGCCTGCACTGACAGTTTAACCTGTTATTTATGTTTTTCCACTGTCAGGTATTATGCAGACACAAGAATTCTTAGCACACAGCCTCAGAGGTGACCTTGAGGTGACCTAGAGTCCTCCCTTTCAATAAGATGGAAGCATATATTTCACTTCTGAGTCAATCCTGGTTTTCCCTGGAGTGGGAATTGACTATATTGCCTCTTATATCAGTATTCAGTTGTATGTGATGGCTTTATGTTACAAAATGTCCACTGGGGAACTGACCTGACAACTCATTTCAGTCAGGCCTCCACTGTAATCTCAGAGGAAAAATGATAACATTTAATCCATTTAACCACCTGGGCATGTCCTGTTCCTGTTTCTCATATTAGAGGGTAAAAGGCAAAAATGGCAAGCCCAAATCTGCTAGTTCAGGCCATTCTTGGATTACAGCTGAAGAAATCTTTATGAGATACTAGAAATTAATTAGTCTGCATCACATGTGTAGAAATTACTGTCCCTTACCATGATAAGGTGCTGCAATGTTCCTTAAAAAGGAGGTGCAAGGAAGGCATTTGGAATGTATTAGGAGAGCTGGGATCTGGCCTCCTCTTCCTGCCTGAGAACAGTCCCATTCCAAACAGAATATGGTTTTTTTCTCAGTTTGAAATACCTGTGAGGGGTCCAAGAATATTATTAGCACTGTGCTTCACACTTGACATCAATGGAATCTTTAAAAGATCTTTACTCAGCAAAGTGGGGTTGGGAGTGTGATACAGCATGTGATAAAAGTACAGGAATTTTCATTACACAATATTCAATTTAAATTTCGTTCCTTTTCAGTGGAATGTTATTCATTAAAAAAAAAACAACCCAGATAATTAGGAAAGGTTAAGGTATTAGTATTTAAAAAACTGTATGTGAAACAATCATGCACAGAAATCTATTTTGCTGTGATGTGTGTACATGCAATAGAATCTGTTTGCAAATGCCTTTTGTTTTCATGTCTTCTTTTTCTGAAAAACTTGAATTCTTTGGAAGTGCAAAATAAATCTTACAAAAAAATTATTTTTTTAATGAATTCTTAATTTAAATGATAACTTACTCATTTATATTATTTGCAAGTTTACCTGACTGGATGAACTTTGATGTGTGCACTGTACAGATTCACTGAAAGTTGCAAGGACAAAATCTGACATTGTCACTCAAAGTGCTTTATTTTCTTTGAAGGTGAAGTCATATCAAGGCATACAGAAAATTCAGAAAATAAGATTTGCTTCTGACCTGCCAACAGTGCAGAATTGTTCAATACTTGGTGATAGCAGTGGTAACAGGGGAAGAGAAGCTTAAATTGCCTGTTTCTCCCTTTTTCTGTTCACAAGCAAACAGAATAAAACTGCAAGTATGTTATATAATTTCAAGAAAACCTAAGTTTTCACATCCTAATTAGCTTGCTTGTTAATACAACAGATCTTTGTTCTCAGTAAAGAAATAAGCTTGATGCAGTGAGGTTTCCAGAAGAATATAGAAAAACACCACTTTCTGTTGAAGCACATTAAAACTCCCTCTATTTAACACAAAAACCACACTTAAATGTGTTTCACAGTACATTTTACAGAACAATTCCCCTTCAGCAAAAGTAGCCACGGGTGCTGTTTGATCAGGTAAAACTCTTACACCACAATAAGGTCAGGGCCATCACAAGGTGCTTCTATTGTTGAAATCCTGTCACCATGAGCTGTCTTGGTGAAGTGCACACACAGTCTCTCATCCAGATTGATCAGCTGCTTAGTCTTCTGTCAAGAAGCTCTTATTGACCAGAAAAATCTCTCCTCCTTTCTTTCACTGTGAGAACATCATGTAAGAAATGCCCTCTGTCAGCCTGATATCCTTCCTTGGCACGTCTTGTGCTTAAGGGAAGAGGATGGGTTGCAAAGCAAGTAGAAAGAAGTATTTTATTCCCCTGGTATCCCTTTTCTAGAAATGGCAATCACAGGTGTCTTGACTCCCTGAGGTGGAGGATAATGTCTGGAGCAATTTAATTATAATCATGACTGTTCTGTGAAATGGGGTATTTCAGTTCTGAGTCTGTTTATCTCTGCAATAGCTTTTGGTGATGAGGTGCTCTATGCAGATACTTAAACATTTCTTGATATGGAATTGGGCATTGGAAAGCAGGTATATAAAACTCTGCTAAGGCTTTACCATTTATTATGAAGTGGGGAAAAAAAAGAAAGATAGACAAAATATTCCAGCTTCAGTCTAAATCTGAACAGCCCAGGGTAGATGCAATTCTGAAGGTACCACCTGCATACTAAACATTAATTGTCACCCTTTAAGGGTATTAGAAAGAGGTTTTGGTTTTTTTCCCTTGGTTTCAAGGTTATTAGACAGTGTAATGAGTTCTTAACAAATCTGTGCTCCTTAAAAAAAACCCAAACAAATTTTAAGTTTATATTCCTGAATTAGGCTTGTCGGTGTCTCGTGGTCAAGGTATGTTACACAATGATTAGTTTAGCCTCTGAAGAAGCTTGTAAATGTTAGTAAATGATAAGGAAAGAAGATGTCTTTAACATTACTGTAATCCTGTTCTCTAATTAAACTTGAAGAGGAAAAAAAACCCAACCCAACATAACCCAACATAAAACAATGCTCCTCCAAAAGAGTGTTTTCTAGAAAATTTCCATTATTTTGTTCCAGAAAAGGTCTTAAATGGTAAGCCTGGAACTTAACATCAATGACTGTGAGACTAAATTAATATAAATATTTCTAAAACAGCCTTCAAAGTCTTGAGTTGTTTTCTAATAATCAAAGATTATTGTATTGGGAGCAAAGAGTTGATCTGTGTCAGAGGAGGTTTTACTGTCAGAGCTGCCCCTGTAATTCAGTATCTTCATGGAATGGCATCTGAACATCATTCTCCTCAGAAATCTTGTATGGAAGGACAGTTTAGTAGATGCTGGCAAAACCTCAAAAAGGTAAATTTGATTTTAAAACCCCTGTCACCCTGCTCTAACAGGACCTTAACAGAACAGTGCAGGCCCCTGTTGGAAAGATGAGCATTTATTAGTTTCCCTGTTTTTTTTTAATTGTGTCTATTTCTACAAAAAACTATTTTTATGTACTTTCTCTATTTTAGGATTAATCTGTTGCATTTACTGTCAAAAAGAATCATAAAAATTATGTGCATATTATTTTTCCATCCCCTGAGAGAATTAGGTTCATACACAGTGAATCACAGAATCATTTAGGTGGGAAAAATCTTTTAAGATCCTCAAGTTCCCTCAACCAAACCCAGCTCTAAACCACGTCCCCAAGTGCCACATCTGTTTAATCCCTCCAGGGATGGTGACCCCACCACTTCTGGGCAGCCTTTTCCAATACTTGATAACCCTGTTGGTGAAGAATTTTTTCCTAATATCTAAGTGAAACTTCCCTGATGCAATTTGAGGCAGTTTCCTCATCCAGTCACTCGATACTCAAGAGAGGAGACCGACAAAGGTCGGAAAGCCTGACTGAGTTTCTTACCAATCAAGGTTTATTGACATTGAGGGTGTTTCTTTGGTGTAAAGCTGTTCAATGTAAATGGTGTAAAAGCTGTAAATGCAGTTCAGTGCAGGCTTAGACATGAGGATTTCAGTAACTACCAATTTTCTAAACAGAATGGATAGAGATGCATTTTCCATTAATAAGTGATGCAAAAGTAAGCTAGCCCTGTAACCCTGAACTGGCTGCCTTTTCACCTTTTTAGTTAGAATTAATGGTAAGTACAAAATTAGTCACCAGTCAGTTGCCAAAGAGAAGAAATTAATGGCTGAGAACAGAAATTTCTGTTTGTGGGGGCTTTTTTCTACTCTCTCTCTTCTGCAAACCTATTGCAAGAGAAAATGCTTGTTCTGAACATGGAAATATTCTCTGCTTTTCTATAGATTTCTCTCCTGGGCTAAACACCAGGGGCTGTGATTGTCATCATTCTGTGTCAGACCATGCATTCATTACATGGTCCTGCAGTGTGACTTAGTGTTGAGATGGAGCTTTTATTTGGGTTTTTAGGTTGGAGGCTTTCAGCTTGGCATTTCTTTGGTTTCATGTTGGTTTTTGTTTTTTTTTTGTTTTTCCTTTTCCCCCAGAGTGAAGTTGTGTATTCTTTAAAGACTTTTTCTGCAAGTTCTGTCTTAGGACTTACAGAGGTGTAACAGATGTTGATTGATCATGAGTTTTATTGTATTTCTTTCTCATTAATCTTATAACTGCAGTATTCTGTCATTTAGAAAGTTTAGTGGAGTTCTAGGAGCTGTAAGTGGTGTTAAATCTTTTCAGTGGGCCCATCAGAGGGAACTGTGGTTTTAAACTACAAGGTTTCAAAAGATATTTTCTTTTGGTCTTTCCTGCCCCAAAAATTTTTCAGAGAAAGACAAAAATAATGTGCTGTCAATGACCTAGTTGAGAAGAGTGACAGAGCAAGGGTTTTACTGCCACATCTTTCTAGGCCACCCTTGGTATGACCTTGTTTTGATATTGGGGTCTTCCTTTCCTAATCACTGCATGAAAAAGATCTTAGTGACAGAAAGTTGGACCTATTTTTCACATTTTCTATTTTTCACTCTATTTTTTAAGACAAGGGAAGAACATAATTTTGGATTGATGTTTTGGAACTATTTGTAGACTGGTGTTACTGAAGAGGAGCTGGGGGTTGTTGGTTTGGCTGGGTTTTTTTCCTAACTGCTGGTGAATTAATGACTTTATAGTGCTTTGTGACTGCCAAACTAATCCAGCTGCCTTCCCTGCTCTCATCGAGTGCTTCAACCTTGGACCTCCTTCGTGTAGCTCTTTCTACTATTTCATTTTGGTGAAATGGGCTATTTAGTAGGTCACAGGAGGAGGCAGAGCTCTGTTTTACTGATGTGCTGAGTGGAAAGCAGTGAAAAAGAAAGGACCTGGGAAGACACAAAACTGCACATGTTGGCTTTTTCAGCTGTTGTAGCTTTTGTGTAGGTTGCCCGCAGTTTTGCTGTACCAGAGTTACACATTAAGTGGTGCTTCAGTTTATTGCATATTCCTCTTTAAACCTTGATGTTCAGCATGAAAGATGAATTCATGATATGTCCTGTGCAGCACAGTTCATGAATAAGTTCATGTGGAAAAAAATTCTGGTTTCTGAAACGTCAGTGAGGAAACAAAATCAAGACTAGCCTAATTTTTAATTTTGGAATTTCTAGGGGAGCTTAGGAGCAGAAATCAGTACTGATAATTTATAAAGAACTTTTATTGCTAAGGTTTGTAATAACTTCTTTAATATTTATAGTTCTTGAAATGACTTTATGCACTGGGGCGCATTCTTTACGATTATTTCTTTTATCACTCTTGGTTTGTGACTGTTTTTCTAATAAGGAAGGTAAATAAGTTTATTCTGAGTATTGATTTACTTAAAGGAATGCTAACCAAGTAGCTAAACACTGCTCTTTTCCATAAATGAAGCTAAAATATTCATTAACCAATTAATAATACTCAGTTTTCCTAGTTGATATATAGATATGCCTGAGGCTTACGTATAGCACACTCTATATCATTATATGTTCTACTTGGAAACATAAAATTAAATAAAATGTAAATTTAAAAATACATAACAATGTTATGCAGTCTCTAAAGATACTATTATATTACATTCAAGGTGTTATTTTGAAAGAAATGAAACCTGGATGCAATGTAATAGACCAGGAAAGAGTTGAGCAGGGGAGTATGTTCTGTACTTAACAGAAAAACAATGCAAAAGACTAAAATATTCCAATAGTAGTAATTGAATAAGAATTGAGAAGATAATAAAATAAGTGAAAGGCAGCTGTTTTAACAACCTAACAATTGTGTTAATATGAAATTATTTGGGGCAGCAAATGTGCCTTAATTTCAAATCTCTGATTGCTGTGTGGGTTCTGAGAGTATCTGCTGATGCCTTGGTGGATCCCATACAACAGCTACACTCTTGGAGCTAGAAAAGTCATAATCCTACTTTTATCTTGGAGACAGAAGGATACCTTGGGCTGTTTTCATTTCAACACTGCTAACTTCCAGTGTTGGTACTGGAAAATATATATTCCAGCTCTTCTTGCTGATATTTTTATTTTCTTGCTGATATTTTGAGGGGGATTGGAGTGAGACGAGCTTTAAGGTCCCTCCCAACCCAAACCATGCTGTGGTACCATGGCTGGGATATCTCCTGGCTGGGAACTTGCTGCTGGAGTCCAGAGGGAGAAGAAAAAGCTTGCAAAGGTGCCCCAAATGTTTGTGGTGAGCAGAGTGGCTTCTGGCACAGAGAACTGCAGGGGAATTCGGGTTTTGTGCCCTGCACAAGGTGCAAGAGGGTGAGGGGAACCTTTCACCACAGCTTCCTGGGTAACCACTGCCCTGTGCTGGGAATGGTGCTTGAAAATCGGATCTGCTCATCTTATGTCATTTTTCTAGTGGCAGGAAAACAGATAAATAAGAAAAAACCAAAAAATAAATAAGGGGACATTGGCAGATTTGACTCTGGTCTGTGACTCTCTTGGCAGTTCAGTGAATTTTGGATTAAAAGTTGGGTAGAATGCATAAAATGCAACAAAGAGTCTAATCAGTTTATTCTTGATGATTTAGCAAGATTATAATTATATCTTTGTGTAATTGTTTTTTGTATGATGGATCTTCAGCTTTATTCTCTCTGTAATAGAGTCTAAACATAGACTGGAATAACCATAAACATAATCAGAAACAACAGTTTCAGTGTGAACAGGGAAATGCTATTGCCTTTCTGGAGGTTGCTCATCTGGACATTCATACAGCCTGTTTCTTTTTAATGTTTACTGAATATTTAATTATACTTATTATGCACACAGTGTTCCTGTACATGCTTATTTAGAAGTGAGTAGTATTTCCTGAAGATGTAGGAATGCAAAAGCAATATAAAAGGCTTTGTATTATATACTCATCAAATAATGAAGCTTTTTTTTCTGGACTGTAAGCAATTCAAATATTTTGTTTCTGAAATAAATTAAGTAAAGCTTATTGAGTCCAATCAGCCCTTGTTTCTAGGGAATTGTAGTTCAATTTCATTTTTAATTAGATTGAACATTGTGAATTTCTTAGCAGTGGTAAGCAAGATCTGGCAATAAAATATGCACTCAATTTGTATTAAAAGTTGCTAAAATCTAGTACAGGGAACTGGCAGTATATCTGGCTTATGTTTAATTGTCCAAATATCCTATTGTGAAAAATTCCATTTTTAAAAACTGCTGATGTGTAACAAATTACTTTTCTTTGATAAAATGTGTAGAAGATGAGCAGGCAGAAAACAGGAAAAAGTATGGGACAGAACATTCAGTTCTTGATAAGCTTAATACCACATGTAGCAGCAGGATGTTAAAATTTTTTCTGTGCAAGATTACAGAATTAAACCAAAATGATTTTTTGTTTAGAGAGAGTGGGTGGGAGGAGGGGAAGGGAAGTCTCCAAAGGTTTTTCCTCGACTTCCACAGCTGTCCAGAGGTCAGTGTGTGGATTTCCAGTTAAACCAACACACAACCAGTGCTCGTGGAGAAGTCTGCTGTCCTTGGATAGCACTTACCTGACAGAGGAATGTACTTAAAAATATAATGGGTGGCAAACTGATGTACAGAGTAGCTGGTACTCATCACTGCCATACACCCCCATCGCTCAAAGGCAGATTTTTCTGATTAACATCCTCAAGTTTCTGACCCTTCCCTTCTGCTTCTCTTCCCACATTCCGTAGGACATCCAAGAAATACAGAAGGAGACTCTCTCTTCCCTAGAAATAGTTTTCTGGATATTGAAAAAAGGACAAAATTTTGAAAATTTAAAAATGTGAAAGCCAATTTTAGTTTGGAAAGTGATTACAGAAAATGTCTTAAAAAAATCTTAGATATGCTTGTCAGATTCTTTCCACAAATAAATGTACTTCATTTTATCATTTCTCTGGTAGTAACTACATCAAAGTCTGAAGGTCTTGCCATGATACAGAGCAACTCTTTGATTTTGTATTGTTCCTATATATGTCACTGTATGGCAGGAATAGTTTGATAAATTCCATTGCAATATGTTTTCCCTCTTCTAAGACCTTTATGGCAGTAGCCTGTCATTTATGAGACCACTGTTGAATGCATTTATAGCTGTTTGAAGTTTTATGCAGCCTAATCCCTTTGCCAGCCCTGTTTGTTCAATACAGCAGTGATGCCACTCCTCAGGCAAGGCCAGTGTTTGAGCTGGAGAGGAAAGATGTGTTTCTTTTCATGGTCCCCATGAAACTGGCTGCATCCTCCATCCCCTTTACAGCCTTAGCACAGCACCTTGAGGGTTGGTCAGCAACAGCCAAAACCTCTTCAGACACTTTTGACACCAAATTCTTTTGAACATCACTCAGTCTTTGTGATGGGGAGTCCTGGAACATGATTAAACATCAAGTGCAGTAGTAAAAATACAAGGTGAAACCAAACCTTACTCAGTTAAAAACTTGCAATTTAGAGGAGTGGAATATAAATGAAGGTATGTGCATTTAAGTAGATTTTTTTCCACCTTGAGTTTTGTGTTACCAAGCCCCTTCCAAGTGTTTTGTATTACAGCAGGTAATTGAGAGGACAGCAGCATCTGATTATACCTAATCAATCTATATCTATACTAAATCTTATTTTCTACCCAATCTGCTTCAGAAATATAAAGATTTGTATTAACAAGATCTTCCAACTGTTCAAACACACTTTGCTCTTGCTTCATGATTTTACCTACTGCCAATTAGTCAAATTAGAGGAGAGATCCTTTCAAAGCAGCATGATTTTAATTGGGACTTCAGTACAAAAGAGTAATTAATAACTGTCCAGTAAAGCTGTGTCACAGATTAATGAACCATGTCTTTTGCACATTGCACTATGAATTGAAAAATGCAGCAGTTAAAAACTGATTACTGTTATTTGTCTAATTAATGCTGATCATTGCACTGAAGTATAATGACAATAGATTTTTAAATAAGTAATATACTTGATTTTACTCTGAACAATGTGTTAGTACATACATGTATTTTTTCATGGATTTTCTATATTTTTTTTTAACAAATTAGTTTTTCCTTATTCTTGTTTCCATGCTCCATATGTAATATGTCTTTGAATATAAAATTCTGCATGCATTTTTGTGATGTGTACCTGGAAGGGACAGAGAAAAGGGGATCACAATTATGTAGAGACAACATATAAATAGGATGTGTCTTATTTTATGAATGTGTTATGTCCATGCTTTGCATTTTTAGCAGTGAATGGACTTGTAACAAACAGTGAGATTGTGAATCTGCCTTTAGGAAGAGTTCCTGGAGTTACATGGAGCAGGTTGCATGTTAGAATAGCATGATCCCAAATTAACTTGGCTGTCAATAGCTGACAATGAAAGGCTTTGCTGTCTAATGAACTGTGATGTCATTAACACTAAGGCAGTCGTTGCGTAAAATACAATTTTTCCCCTTTTGTGTGCAGATTTAAGGGGATTTAAGTAGTGTCAGCTGCCCTTTTAAGTGTTAAAAAAAAGATCTCCCTTAGACTCTGTAAGTGCTTGTAGCTAAAGCACGTTTTCTCTTTTTATTTCGAGTTCTGCTACTTTGCCACAGACATATTTTTGGTACAGAAAAAGTTTCAAATACCTCTGAGAAGTTACAATGAGCAGCCTAATACTATCTATTAGTGTGATTATCTGTGTACAGGAGCGAGGATACACTTTCAATAGTGTGAAATCCATTCACATTAATTACTTCTGAAGATGAGAACTACATTTTTAGGCATTTTTAACTTCAGACATCAAGGTGTACTTAAAGGGCTTTTTGAAATGTAGGCTTTTAAAATATACTAGCATGGTACATGATACATAATGAGCTAGAAGAGAATCCCTAAATATTGTTATGCAGATAATTTATATTGTTTTATTTACTATTAAGTTAGGCTTGAAAGTCTGAAGCCTTATGTAATAGAGTTGAAAGCAGAATTAGATCAAATAAGAAAATGTCACTGGATTTGTATTGACCCTAGTAACAGGTGGGAACTTGTGGTAAAATTAAGAGATCTGGATCTTTTTTTTTTTCCCAGCACTAAAATTTGACTTGAAAACCTCTCTCTAGTGGTGGAATGTGTTTGGAAGTTGCTGTATTTTAAATCAAGTTTTCCAGAGACACTGTTAGTGGTACTTGTTTGGAAGCAAAGTCACTTGCTATATAGAATTGTAAGCCAAAGTATCTTGTACTGAACTGCTTTATCTTAAATAATGTATCAGTCAATAAATGAACAGTTTGTTCCATGGATTAGTGAACAGGTTTTTCACAGCTCTTTTTCTTGAGGCTGGGTTTTGTGGTGTCAAACCTGTGGACAAGTTTCTGTATCCCTTTACATCTGTCACTCTGTCTCTTGACTTCTTCCATGTTTTTCCCCTATCCATTAAGGAGTAAAATTTCAGTTTTTATTAATCTCCTTCATGGAGGAGGCTCCACGTGGCCTTCTCAGTAGTGTATTAACAGCATCTCCCTCTTGTCTGCTCAATATCCCATTTCCATTAAACTTGCAGGGAATGTACTGAGATACTTCCTCCTGTGAAATAAGTTTCCTGTGCCAACTAATCAGTGGCTCAGTCATTTCTGTGGATCAGGACACCTAAGTTAAGACTTAGGCAATATTTGTCAGTAATAGGGCTGGTGTTGTACCTCATAAAGCACAAACTGATGCTGTAAACACCATGAGGGGGAGAACTGTCTGTACAGTGGGTTTTCAGAAGGCTTGTCCATATTTTGGAACCTCTTTCAAATACGGTGAGAAGAATTGCTAATGATGAGAAGCTATTTTAATATGCAATTAGTAGGTTGATACAATCCACAGTTACTTGCATCATCTTATTTTGTTTTTCCCTGGTGCAGTCACAAGCACTGTTAACCATCAGTGCTAGGAATATACTGTGTTGTGATGCCCCTTGTTGGTTTATCATGCATTGCTACTTTCTAAATTATTTGTAAGCAGAACTGTTACTGGGAATCAACAAAAGGGAGGGAAAAGATGCCATGCTTATTTAATTATCTTTAAACATTATGGTGTTGCTGGATCAGAGGTTCTAGGAACGGGATCTAAGCTGTTCAGAGGCAGTGAGAGAACAGTGTAGGAAACCTTTTCTTGGCTGTCTCTGCATTCGTAGTTGCTGTAATCCAGGTGAGACCAAAGCATGATGTGATTTTCTGCTCTCTGCCCATGAAATGACAGCTTAAACTCAACCCCAGATGTGACTCCCATGCACAGAACATCAGAGTAGTGCTGCTTCAGTCACGCTTTATTTTCAGCTGCAAAGTGAGGGCACAGCTGGAACAGCTCCATGCCTTGGTGTACATGTTCTTAATTTTCTGAGGCTCTGGGCTTAGCAGGAAACCAGTCCAGTGTAGTCCCTGGAAAATAATGAAGGCTGATTACCTGCTTGGTTTTGTGCTCTTTGGTGCTTACAAGGTGCAAGGATGGTCTCAGCTGAGAAGAAGAGACCAGGGGAAAAGATCTTCAGAGAGTCAGACTCAGGTGGAAGATAACAAATACAGCTTGAGTCCAGTGCCTGCTGCATTGCTTCCCTGCTTGTCACCAGCCATTGATGGGCAGCTCTTATGCATTATGCTGGAGATTCACAGAACCTGCAGTCTGTTCTCTTTGGTAGGTTTGTTCTGTGTTCAGCTCATTAATGTATTAATATAACCATTAATTAAGTGTTCATTCAGGTGGCCTCAGGTGAGCTACAACGCATTAAAGCCACCTATGAAAGGCAGTGGCCCCTGTTTCTTGTTGCTTCTTTTCTTTTTTCCCCAGCAGATAGTCATGCTCAGCTTGCTTATTTTGGATGCAATGCCTGCCAGTAGGTTTGTGGCCAAAGTGGCACAGTACAGGCTGTCTGAACTAGGGAGCAGAGAGCTGCTCTCTGTTACCTGTGTCAGAGCAAAAGGTAAATGTTTCCTCTGCCACATCTCGGAGATGGTGCATTTAAAATGCATTTAAAACAGAGAAGCTGCTTTGAGTTTTCCCCTTGGAGCCAAACTAAGTTCTATAGACTGTTGCAATCTGTCTTTTCACTGCTTCAGCCATATCATCTTTAAAAGGCAATTTAATGGTGCCTGGTGGTGTATAGAGTTTACAAGGCTAATCTGTCCCCAGGTACACGACAGAGCCTTTGATAAAGCAGCAAGTGTCTCATATGAGATTAAATTGAGTCCAGAATGTTTTATGGGGTGATTTAATATACTGAATTGAAACAGTCACATTTTTTAAGGTGACTCTAAAAACTGAGGACTTAAGCAGCCATAAATAACTAAAGGGTTAACAGCGGGCACCAGCATCTGTTTTCAAGGGTTCTGTTTCCAGTTTGTTCTGAGATGTTTATGGCTTTGGAGAGGGACAATGCATATACAATCAAACTCATAGAAGTAGATTTTGCTGTTGGAGGCCTTTGCAATCTAAAATAATCCAATCATTTGAATAGATGTGCACTGGTTTACCTGAAGGAATTAATCTACAATTTTCTGCCTTGTAAAAAAACATGCAGAACCTTTTTGGCTTCTTTGTGCTCGGACAATTTACAGCTGGTTAAGTGTTGACTTATTTAAGATGAAAATGGAATCAACAATTCACATTTATTGTAGATATAGTTGTGCTGTCACTGTTGTAAAGTTAAAAAGGAGCTATTATAGCTGAAATCTGAAAGCTGTTTTGCAATTTCATATGTGTGACACAACTCCTTACTAGAGATTGTAGCCATGGCAGCGGTGGTTGCTGCACTTTGTGACTAAGAGACTTGTAGTTACTTTCTCTCTCTGAAACTGAGGGATTTAATAGTGATTTATTTTTTTTAAAATACAAAGTTTTTAAAACTCTTTTTTAAAAAAAAACCCGAACATTTTTATTTCCAGTTTTGTGTTCTACTAAATAAACCAGGGATTAATAAAAAGATACTGGAAGCAGGAAAATTGTTATTTTAAATCCTGCCAGTTACATCATTTAGCTATGATGTGTCCCTAGTTCTCCCACCCTATTTTTTGTGCAATCAAATTCTGAATATCTGAATACAAATGTGAATTGAAAACAGAACAAAACAGTAATAAATGAACCTACCATTTGGAAAATCCCTATTCCTGCATTACATTTAAGGTCTGTAATGTATTTTTAAGCATCTGAGCTAATCACCTTCTCTCACTCTCCTACTCATCTGACTAGAGTTCTCTCTAAAAGTCCCTTTTCATCTGTGGATTACCTGTTTGAGTAAGATAGGTAAGATCAAGTGACTCACAGATTCAACTTGCATCTGCTTATCTGAATTCAGACAAGTGTCAAGGTCTTAGCAAATCACAATATTAGATGTATTTACTTACAGAAATGGCAAATAGTAGTTTGCTATTTTTATAACATTGCAAATAGTAGGCTGCTATTTTTATATTTTTTTTTTCTGTTTTAGCTGTCGAGTAAAGCAGAACTGAACACCAAATGCTTATGAGGCTCAAACTGAATGCCATATATTCATGTAATTTACATACTTGTAAAGCCACAAAGAACTGTGCATAAACATTCCTTAAAACCAGCAGCTAGGAAGTAAATTGAAAATTATATACATACACAAGAAAAAAAATGAAGGTTCTAAAATTTAGAAGGATGAGGACAACTGAAATGAGAAACAGAGGTATAGTAAAAAGTTCTCAGGTTCCTGTGAAATCAGAATTGTGTAGAAACATCATAGACCTGCTGCCATTCTTCAGACCATTTGGAGACATTTGGAAAGTCATCAGTAGAGCAGCTCAGTGAGTAGTAAGATAATCCTTAAATACCTGAATTATTTCTGTCTGGAAAATTAATATAGTTTTGTATCAGTGAGTAGTCTTCAGTCATATTCCAAATATGCAGAGCATTATGCAGAAAGGTCATCTCATTTCATGGGAGTGTTTGCCACATTACAGTTGGATTTTGTCCGTTTTGGAATAAAATCTCCTTATTTTTCAGTTCTCTGTGAAAGAAAAAAACTGAGGTTTTCCAGTCAAAAAAGCTGCTGCAGGTTATGGTACTTGGATGCTTTTGTCCTTGACTTTGGGGAAGTTTTCTTGATATTCCTGTCCAGACCTGTGGATTTTTGGAAACTCTAATTGCCAGTCCCAACTCAAGCTTTGATGTTCTAATCAGACAAAATAAAAGCTGTTGTCTGACAGGAGGCAGATCCAAACATTTGGGTAAGATAGAGTTTTTAATTTAATTTTACTTTTGTAATGTTCTGTAAACTCCTGTTTACCCTCTTAACTGAAGAGTAACTGTGTCCAAAAATCCTGCAGAAGGCTAATGTCAGTGCTAGCAAACATTCAGTATGTGCTGTGTCCTTGAAGAGGTAAACTAAGCAAGAACATCTTACAGATAATAACATGGAAAACAGGGAAGATCAACTCAAGAAGATTTAGTGACATAATTTTCCAAACTGTAGCATTTTCAGGGAGGTGTTTATATCATGGGAAAACCTGCTAAGGTGCTACAAGCACTTTTGGCAGTGCAGCTTGGTACAGAGCAATCTGTGGTGAGAAGGTGGTGCATGGGAAAGGATCTATCTCAGCAGTAATTAAAACAATAACAATGTGTTCTGACACTGTTGTTAATGGTCACCTGTGGTGCTTTTTCCCCTCAGCTTTCTCTGCTGGAAGATGCAGGGTTTGGTGGTGTTCTCCTTTACACGGATCCCTGTGACTTCCCAAAGGCTGCAGACCTCGCTGACAAAGCTTTCATGGTGTCCTTGAACAGCGGAGGGGATCCATCCACGCCTGGCTATGCCAGTATTGGTGAGTCCTGGTCAGGGCTTCGTCACTCCATGTGCATTTCAATTCTCTGGGGATTGTAAGTGTGGGAGTTAAAACACTAAACCAAATCCTGCTGGAAACAGAGGCTCTGAGGAAGGAAACACTGTGTAATGCAGCGTGGATTAAAGGGTGGAATCCAGTCTCAAAAATGCTTTAAACTCTTGGCACAGAGTCTGCACTCTCAATAGTTTATTGTGTTTTGTATTTGAGTGTTCACACTGAACCATTTTTGTTACCTGCTTATTCTTATCCCATGAACAAAACTGTGAAGTACTGATCCAGTAGTTTTGGAGCATTTTCCACAGGATCTGTCCCCACTGAAAGAATTATTCCCTTAATTCTGTCTTCCTCTTTCATAGTATCAGAAATGAAAACTTTTGATCAGTAGGTGCAAGTGAAATGTACTTAAAAAATATACTTATATTTTTAAAGTATTAAGAAAAAATAATGTTTATGGTATCTGTATGCTACTATCACAAGAACAGGATGCGTTCATTTAGCCTTGCCCAGATAGACCTGGTTATGAATTATGTTTCTCTAAATACATGTGTTTCTGAAAGATGGGAAATACAGAATGGATTTCAAGGAGCAACATAGATTCAAAGAACATGGTCTTATATAATTTTACATGGGGTTTTTTCTGAAGCAATGTTAACAATAAATAGAAGCAGCAGCACATTTGACTTGTATGTGCTACTTAAATCTCCATTCTGGCAGTTCAATGAATATGTGTTCCGCTTCTCTGCAGCTTTTTCAGCTTTACAGCCCTTTTTGCTATCTAACTATTTGGAAATGTATTAAGCAGCAGTCTATGAGTTTGTGACAAGGCTTCATCAAGAATATTTTGTCCGGTTACTGGCTCAGACATCTGAAGTTTGACTTGAATTGGCACTAAATCAACTGAGGCAACGTGGAGATACGTCATGCCTAGAGTGGCAGAAAATAGAAATATTTGCTTGGTTGTCAAAGAAGGGTGTTAGCTATTCACAGCATGAATGCCTTGACAGCTCAGTGGGAAAGAAATTGCACAGTTTCTCAGTGTCTCAGTGTACCTGACCCAGTGTTCTTAAAAGTGCCCTGGGAGCTACAGAGGTAAATATAACACTCTTCAAGCTTTATTCTTGCTCATTTCATGGAGCTATTTGAAAAACAGTTTGTGGTGTCTCTGTCTGGCTGACTCCTTAATGTTTTATTTACCCTACATGAAAAGTAGAGCTAATTAAAACAGATACACCAACATGAAGATGCCACTTCAGTGTTTAAACCTTATGTGTTAGTTTTCTGTCAGCAAACGATCTCATCTGCAGTGTGCATTCCAATCTCCAGTTTGGGAAAGAGAGGCTTAATAATATGGACAATGGTGTCACAAGTGTATTGATGGTTTCTGGGAGAAGCCTTAGTGTGGCTTGTCTGTGGTTTTAAATCTCTGAGCAGCATTCATAAGCAGGAACAGGTTACCATGTTTAAGAGCATTTATATTTTGATCACTGAATGCCATTATGAGCTGGAAAGAGCTCAAAGGGATACGTGAGAAAACCCTTTTTTTATGGTTTTGTCACTGGAAGGTAGATCAGATGGAAGTAATTCCTGTGTTTCTGATGATGATTTTGCTTCTCTGGAGAATGAATTGACTTGCTTAGAGGTAGCTCATGGCTGGCACAGACACAAATTCATCTGGAGTGCAGGCTCTTCCCCGGGGGATGCACTTGGATATACAGCAGTGAAACTGCCTACGTGGGGAATAAAGGAGCCAGAGAGCCCAGGCTGCCCCTTTCACTTTGATTCACAGAGTGTAATAAGCACTACAAGAGGTTTTATTGGAAGCTCCTGCTTAAGTTATTGGCATATCTTTGACACCATCTGTACTTCACACTTTGCCAGAAGAACTGTTACTATCACAATCTCGAGGCTGCTCCTACCAGCATTCTCCCTTTTACTGGGAAACTCCTGGTAAGATGAGTGATCCAAAACTAGTCTTGAACTTGGTGAATAAAAGGTAGGAAACTTGAGTTTTCATGCTGCTGCCTTTGTTTCTCTTGTTCTTTTAGTCTGAAAACAAATTTCTTGGTGGTATCAGAGTACTGGAATGCTTCAGATTTTTCCTAGAAAAAAAGTCTTCAGGAAATTGTATAATTTACAGATCTTTTCTCAGAGTTGACAACATTTTAAAATGGGATTTATGTAATAGTTCAGAGAGAATTTTGGAGTTCTCATGAGGTTTCAGCTCACATTTTCTGTTTCATGAAGATTAAATGCTGCAGTTCTGCATATGAATCATCTTGAATGTATAGAAATAGCTTGAGGATGGGTTTGAGATGCCAGCTACCTACAAGTGGAATCATTTTATTGATCTCTGTTTAACAAAGGGGAAAAAGTAATGCTGAGAAGGGGAAGTGAACAGCACTCATGTGAAAGTTTCTGCAGCTCCTATTCATAATTTAATTCTTCTGTTCTTAAGACTCTTCCAATCCTAAATCATATCAGACCTGAAACAATCATAGGAGCCTTTGTGAGCATCATTTCTGTCTTTGTGATTCTGACTGCCAAGGACTAGTGTGCTTCATTTTTAGAAATCTTCTGTGTTCCTGCTTTTGAAATGAAATAGAGCCATGGGGTGGAACTCAAGGAAGTAATCATACAGGATTAAGAAGCTTGATAAGGAAATAAGAGACTTGCATGGCAAAAATTGTCTTGAAAAGAAAATTTAGAAGAGCAGTGTAAAAGTTGGGTGCGTTCCCCATCTACTTTTCTTTTTCCATTTTCACTTTTTGACTGCTGCACTTCCTTTCACCCACCTTTGTATGGCAGACACATATTACATTTCTCCATCTCTAGACTTCAGAGCTGCTTCAAATCAAATTTGTTTCCACACAGGAAATGGCTCAGTAAACAAAAATATGGATAGAATCTATTTGTCAATCCTTCTATGTAAATAGAAAAGTGGCATTGTGATAAGCACTAAGAACCCTGCCCATGAGATAAGGTGTCTCATAATAGAATCCCTATCTGTGCAGAGGGGGAATAGAAATTATTTCATGAAGAGTTCAGATGGCATCATAGAAAATACTGTGAGCTTAAAAATGCCGAAATATAACAGCTGTAAAATACAATCTTATGGTATCAGCTGGAGTTTGAAGTGGGATGTTGTTTAAGGGAATTGTTATGCACAGGTTCTAACAGAGAGAAGAAGGAGTGTGTTTGGAAGTCATGCATGGTTCAGGTTATGGGTAACAGATGCTCAGGTGAGCCACACTGCAGGAATTTGGGCAAAACAATCAGTGACACAGGAAATGCACAGTGTCCCTAGAATTGTGAATAGTGAACATTATTCAGACTGAAGAATTGACATCAGCATTGCTAATAGGATTTGATTTCAGAGGAAGGGACAAGGAAGACAAGGAATTGTTAATGATTTGATCCACTGCAGGCCACAGCTGAGGCCATCAGCAAAGTCAGTGATGCCTCTGAAAGTGTATTTAAGAAGGGACAAGGCAGCTGGACAGGCACAGGAGTGAAACTGAGGCTGGAAAAGGGCAGGGTGACAGTGCTGTCAAATCTTTTTGGGTTTGTTTTGCACTATCCAAATCTATTTTAGCTGGAGATGGCTGGCACTCTTTCCCCCATGATGGTAATTGGTCAGTGATCTCTCTGTTTTTACCCTGATCAATGATTTTTTCCATCTTACTTCCCTCTTCCCTTGTGGAATAGGGATGATGAGAGCATGGCTGGGTAGGGTCTGGAACCTGGCCAAGCTTTACCCACCACATTCAATTCAACAAAATTTAAACACCCAATGGGCATCATAAAAACCCCATGACATTTACCTCTTTAGAAATGTGCCATTCTTTAATTAAGCTTAGCCAGTTCTTCTGCAGCAGCCATGGGACACTGCAGCCCCTGCTTGGAGTGTGGGTAAAAGGGGTGGAAGTGTGTGCCTGTTCATCTTTTATTCAGCCCTGTGATTCTCTAGGTTCAGGTGTGCCTTGCCTAATATCTGAGTTTGTCCTTTCTGTCCTTCACTTCATGATATTTTACTCCTCTGAAGCCAGCAGCTGAGCAGGGGTTAGCTGGAAAATAGAACATTGTGTAATGGTTTTAAGCATGCATGTGCAACATATGTTCTAAAATGGTTTGTTATAAATCATCATGACTTTTTACAAGATGTCCTCAGCCCTGGTTTGTCTGTTCTTTTTGAGAGCAAAACACAGTCACAAGAATATAATGCTTTCCTCTGTGGCTGTGGAAATGATTCTGGGAATATTATTTTTCTTTTCTTTTTCAATATTTGTGTTTGCATTCTGCTAGCAACATTGGATAAATGAAATACCAAGGTAATTTGTTGTAAAATGACTGTCCACAGTCAGGTTTCTGTGCACTGTGCTTTGATTTTCCTTGAGGACAGACTGAAGCTGAGGAGAAAGAGAAGCTAAAGTTTGGTATTACAATTTAGGTATGTGCATATATGTTTACATGTACTCTTGATCATTTTATTTAGGCTTACAACATAATTTCAGTGGTTGCCATAAAAAACACACAGAGTTCATCAGACCAATTGCACTGCTCTATCTGATATAGTGTGTTACTTTCTGTATGAACAAAAATCAGTGCTAATGCAATAGAGAGGTAATCTTTGGAAAATACTGGCCTTTGAATAGTGAATGCAATAAATCATAATTTCAGCAGATTTTCAATAATATCTGCAGCTCTAATGGTTCAAGAGGTGTCTAAATCCATGATCTGCCTCTAGAGATTTTTCAGGATGTAATAAAGCAAGTAAGTTTCTATGTAAGTATCAAATTACATGCTCTGAGATTTTTGAATTTTTGTGGGTTTTAGTTTTTAATTTTTCCTCCTGTCTGGTTTTCAGTTGGGTTTGCATGTTTTTAAAACTGAGGGAATTTGTTGGACATCGAGATTTTTTAGGCTCACAGGTTTGAGTTGCATATAGTTGCATATTTTTCTTCTACTAAACTGCCTATATTTTTTTTCTTGGAAGCAAATTTTAATTGAAAACATTATGATTTTATTAATTAGAGTATTAGAAGAAGAGAGGAGAAATCACTGGCAATGGTACTGGAATAGCTTGCTAGTACTGTTTTTATCATTTGACTTTTGCAAATGCCATCATGAAACATATGGTCAAAACTTTTCTCAGTTTCAAGCAGAAAGTTATTAAAAATTTTGAATTTATAAGAGAAATGGAATGTACAAGTGATGAAGACCAGATTATTTGAAAACAACAAATCAGCACTTCCTATGCTGCAAAATTAGCTCAGTGGAAAACATAATGACTAAATTCTTCCTGATGCCTTATAACTTGCAGAGGACTTCTCAATGTTTTTGACATTTCAGACAGCTTCAAACTACTACTAAACAGCTGTGACTCACTACAGAATGTTTTCCAGTGAAGCTGCTTTTTCTCTCATCCAGCAAAATAACATTTTAAATGGAGTCCAGATTAGACTTTTGAAGCTGCCCAACTCACAAGTGAATTTAGAATATTTAAATCTTTTGTGCAGTCATGATTGAAATGAATCCTGCCGTAGCTTTACTAACATACTTCAGCCCAGAGGAATTTGTGCAAGTGAGCTGATTTATTATGTGCTCACAAAACAGCAAACATCACTGCATGGCACTGAACCCAGCTGGTGTCTTGGAATCTGCTCCTGCAGTCTGATCAAAATCAGTTGTCTCTGCAAAAATTTGGGATGGGAGGCTCCTTTTTATGGACCACGTGCTCTGTGGCCAGTTCTTTACCACTTGACACCCTTCTCTGGCATTACTGTGGTTTCTCTTGGTTTTGTAGGCTCCAAAACTCTGATTGTAGTATTATAGTAGAACAACCTCAGTGTGCTCTGCCTGTTTTTCTTTTGTTTCTAATAGTTGAGTCTAATTATCACCTGCTTCCATTGCAGGTGATAAATTGTAGATTCTAAAACAATGGTTCTTGTCAGAATTTAAGATTCCCTTCAATTACAGCTGTTAAGACAGTGTAGATTTAAGACTGGCTGTTTATTTTTCAATGAAAAGCTAAGTTCAGTTAAAAGAAATGCTGGGTGGCAAAATGTTTTTGTGAATTTAAGCTGCATTTAATGGCTTATGAACTGTTAATTTGATTTTGTATGCAGAAAGGAGATTTTGAAAAGATGTTACATTTCTGGCTTAAATTTCTGAAAAAACATGATTTTTTCTGTGTAAAAGTTGATAAAATATAGGGGTGAGGTCAAAGAGTTGAGCAATTTGAACATTTTAGTCCCAGTTCACTGTAAGTTGTACCTTTTACTAATTGATTTTGTATGCACAAACCAAGTTTTTGAAGAAGATTTATTCAAGCATGCTGGTAAGAGAACGTGTCAGAGAAAAAGACAGGCATTTCTGGTAGGTTATTATCTATACCTAATTATTAATGGTGCTGTAATTAATTGCTGGAAACATGACTGTCTCAAAGTGCAAACTCTGGTCAGATTCAACCATAATTCTGTCCAAAAGGAAAAATGTCATAATCATAATAGATAACCCTCACAGGAAGATAAAGCATATTTATATATATATAATTTTATTTTTAACACCTATATATACACATACACATATATATATATGTATATATTGGAATTGTGTTTTCTTTTAAAGCTTGCCTGTCTTTCTCAGATATTTCTGAGTGTCTGTATTACTGTTGGTATTTTTCCTCCCAGTGCTGTGTTGAAGTTGGGATACCACAATGCAACTCTTAAACGTTGCAGTCAACACCTGCACGTACACCTGCACAGCAGCAAGAGCCCCATAAAGTCAGCTGGCTGATTGTTTAAGCAATTAAAGATATAATTAGTTTTATAATTGAATTTTTTTTCCTAGTGCTGTTTGAATACTGAAAGCCAGACTAAACCAGAGCATCTTTAACTTGACTTGATCTCTGTTCCAGCCCACTGCTTTACCATATCCAGCAGCTGCATAAAAAAGATAATAGCACCTCTTCCTACTTTTAGACAGGTAGGAACTCCCACAAAAGAAAACCTAATCATATTGAAATGGAGATGTGGAAAATACTTCATCATTGCATCAATGAGTATTATCATATTATATAGCATTCATCTGCAGAGCTCTAAAAGGCATGAGTAATTCACCTGCAGTTTGGGTTTGGACAATTTTTCAAAGCATTTTGGTTGTACTTTTAAATGGTTTTGTTGGGGGTTTTTAGGTGGTTTATTTTTTAGGAAAAAAAAAAAAAAAGTACAGTGTTTTCAGAGACAGAAAAATGTTCTGCCCAGGGGAAGTGGGAAGAGGTGGTTTGGGTGGGAAAGAGGAAGGGGTGTGTGCTCCAAGGTGTGGTGGATCATGAAGTGTCTGGGATGTTCCTGATCCTGATGTCAGTAAAGAGGTCACAGGAGAAAAGAATTTCACAGTCCTGAGCTTTTGAGGGCCTGAGGAGATGATTGAGGGACCAGCCACCAGCTCAAAACAAAGTCACCTAGAGCAAGTTTCCTGGGTCATGTCCAAGTTGGGTTTTGAGCATCTCCAAGCACATGTTCAACCCCTTTGAGTCCTTGATTGCGGTCACCATAAAATAGTTTGGGTTTTTTTATGTTAAGGGGAATTTCCTGTATTTCAGTTTGTGCCTGTTGCCCCTCCTCCATTCCCTGAACACCTTTAGAGAACAATCTGGCTCGTTTTCCACGCCCCCATCAATTATTTACACACATTGATAAGATTCCCTGCAAGTCGTCTTTGTTCAAAAGTAAACAATTCTGTGTCTCTCAGATTCTTCTTAGAAATCAAATGCTCCATTCCATCAGTCAGCTTCATACCACACCCAGTGATCTGCTTCTCCTTCATAGTTTTGGTGATTATTTCCAAAATTATTATTTGCTCTGTCACCCTCACAGTGACTCATGTATGGCTGATCCCAGATCCACCTTCTCGTAGGTAATAATAAAATGATATTTGTTTTCACCATGTCCTCATGAATCTCTTCCCACCACCGTGAACTTTCTAACCTTTATGACCTCAGCATGAGATCCATGAGCTCCCTCATCACTCAGGGTTCCCAGGCCAGACTCCTTTCTGTGGGATACTGCACCAGGTTTGATCCAGATGTGTTCTTTCCTCGACAGAAACAATTTAAAATGCTCTGGTGTTGGCTCTGTGAAAACATGGAGCTTCATTCTGGGAAGGGATAGTCCTGGGAAAAAGCACTCCAAGATGTCCAAGAGCAATACAAGAGAATTTCATAAAAGTATATTTGCTGTGTCATGGGTACAATTCCAGAGTGAGAAACTGTTTGTTGGTAGAGGCTTTTGTTTTTCTGACATGTTTTTCACCTGCAAAATCAGGTAATGAGAATGACTTTGATAAACCTGTGAAATTTTGAGAACTGTTTTGGTTTCAATTAAGAAAAGCATTTGCACTAAGCGTGTGTAGCTTCCAATACCTGTTATATAGTAATTTTATATCGCTGACAGGTGGGTCTATTGAGTTAATGAAACAAAAAAAAAAGAGTGAAGCCCCTTGGGTTATTTAAAAACCTCGTTGAAGTCATAGACCTTTCTGAATAATAATATAATGATTTGCATATTTATTTAAAATATTATGCTATAGGGACCACCCTTTACAAAATATATAATGAGCAAATTAGGTGCCTTGTGCTGCCTAACTTGGAGGGAATTTTTTTTTTCCTTCTAGCAGATGTCAGCTAAAGCTGACACGTGGTGACAGTCTATTCCTTTCTGCTATAATGCTCATAACAACTAGACTAATTTTAGAACAGCTGCCTTACTCATGTTTTAAAATGCCTAGGTTTGTTGGGTTTTTTTTCTTGATTTCCAAGCATCAGTGGTCTTTCAACTAGTTCACTGATGATTTCTGCCAAGCCTAGTTTAATCCTTGACTGCAAGGGATTTTCAGCAGTATTTTGCATACTCTGGAAGAACTGAACCTCACATTGCCAAGCTTTTTGCAGTTACAACTTGGGCAGTAGTAATTTTTGCACGGTATAAAATCCATTTTCCTTACTCTAGTAGTAAATTAGGTGTAAAGGTGAAGTAAAACTGAGAATTAATTCCCTTTTAGGTTACTCTGCTCCCTCCCAAAACCACTGCATTAGATAAGTCTTTGAGCTTTGCTGGTAAGAGGTAAAATATTTCTCTGGAGCAGTACTGGAACATGCTGCTAATCCAGTTAAAAATGAGATACAACACATGCCATGGACTTTCTTGAGGAATATTTCTAAAGTTCCCCTTAAAGAGAATACAGGCTTTTTTTGGTTTTGGTTTGGTTTTTATTTGTTTATTTTTTGGTTTTGTTTTGTTTTTAAAGGGGTGGGGTAGATAACATGAAATTCAGTAGTACCAAAAATATAGGTATAAAATAACTCACTGTGTTTAATTAATTTTACTTTGGAGTCATCTTAGGTCATTAGATGCTCTTAGCTCTTTTTTCATAGTGTTCTGGTTTTGAAGTGAAAGCATTTCTTTCTGAGCATAAACATATTGCAGGAAGTGTCCTGCCTAAAAGTGCAGCTTGACTGCTGTCTAATAGATAAATTAAAAAAAATAAATTAATTCCTAAACAGATCACAAATGAGTAAGACATGGATTTGAAGCAGGGGTTGTAACTGCTAGGCATCACTCATGCTTTTTACATAATTTTTTCTTTTTAATACAACACATCAAATCCTGGTAAAGAGCTATGCTTAAAGGATTTAGGAGCAGCAGTCTGGTCAAGAGTGTTTTCCAGAAGTTACAGCTTCAGTTTTATTTTTTGAGTTTCTGGCAATTTCACCTTGAACAAAATACATCTGTGTTTCTAGAGTCTGGGTTTATCCCCTGATTTACCCAATGGACCTGTAATTGTGAACTCTGAAGCTCTGATTTAGGAATCAGTGCTTCAAGAAAAGAATTAGCTACATCTCTCATTTGCTTGCTAAGATGAAAAGCTGAATTGCAAATCCTGTAATAGATTTACAGATCCTAAAGCATATCTAGAAATACTGCAAGAGACTTACAAATTGTAACATAAATCTTGATAAAGTAATTTTTAGCTACACAAATCTATACTCATTTCTAAGTTAAAATCTCTGTGATCCTGGCAGAGATCATTCTTGAATTTTAATGTCTTTCCTGTTTTTGGGTCAGGTTCTTTATGCTCTGTTTCTACAGGACTTACATTTATTAAAATGCTTTGTCTCAATTGCTCCTTCAACTTCACAGAATAAGGAGTTGCCATTCATAGAAGCTTCTACAAAAACTGTTCCCTGATGGTTCTTTTGCAGCAGAAAAGAACATCTCCAAACTTGCAGGAAAGTGCTGTGATTTTGTAAAATATTCCTCTCCTGGTGTGCCCACCTCACCATGGGTCAGCCTGTGAACAGATATCTTAATGTCTTGTCTTTCCTTAAGATGAAAAAAGTCCTGTCTTTCATTTTTCATTGATATTTTCTTTGGTTTCATTGTGTGTTTAATATTTGAGTACTGTGAACACCAGATTAAATGTTGGGTGGGCAGCCTCTGGGACAGACTGCACAATTTCTTTCTCAGAGAAGATTCCCAAAAAGCTGGTCCTGAGCTGCTTCATCTGACACTGCTTTGAGCAGGTTGGGCTGGGTGGTCTCCAGAGGTCATTTCCAACCTGAACTGTGATTCTGTATCAGGAAACACAATTTTTAATAAATTCAGCCTGACAGCTGTTTTTTTGCTGACATGGGTATTAAAATAAATTAACAGAGAGCAGTGACAGGATGGCCAAAAAGAACCTGGGAACTGTGACACGAAGCCAGCAGGCCCCAGAGCTGTTACACCTTACCATGTTCTCCTTTATAGCCCAGCTGATAAGTGCAGACACTTGTGGAAAAGGTGTCTGTGTGATTGGAAAGGAAACAAATTACTGGACTAAATATCAGAAGCACAGCCTGAACTGCACAGTTTTTTCCACAGTTAACTTCTGACCCAAAACATTAATCAGCAGAATGAGATGTTAATTTTTACTGAAACTCAGGTTTTTCTTTTTTTTCCCCCCCTTTTGAATCAACTATGATATTGTATTATTTGAATCAACTGTTGTTATCAGCCATGCTGTATGATTCATTTCCTGATCTTCATTCTTGATCCATAGTTTTGGGACTTCAGACAGAGAAGGAGGTGCTTTGTGTGTTGGTGGTATGCAGCCATTTAAATTAAAATAGGGGTAACTTCTGTGGCACCTGTTGTAATTAGCAGTGGAAGAAGTGACTGATTCACCTGCTTCAGCTGGTGCTCAGAGTTAGTATCTCAACAGGAAAGAAAATTATCAGTCCTGGAAGCCGTGCTTGCTTTGTTCGTTTTGTTGCTCAACACTCTGAGCAAAATAAAGTTGCTCAGAGCCTTGGAAATTTCCACTTTCACCTGAATTGCTCTGGCTCAGACAAATTGTCATGATTAAAGTAGTTTTCTGACAGTCAGATTCATCACTTGGGTTTTCTGCAATACAGGATTGTTTGTATATCAATATGTATCAGTTGTGTGTATCAGGATCTGCAGATACACAAATGTTCACAGCTGCTCTGCTTAAACTGGGTCTGATAGCCCAGCCAAGCTGAGCTATTCATAGCTGAGCTAATGCACTGGTAGCCCAATAACTGGCTGTGATAAGAAGGCAGGCACCCTCATATTAATTGGTTTTCACTTGATAAATGTGGCTTTGCAATAGCCAGACTCCCTGGCTTCCTGCAGAACTCCAGTCACCTGCTGCTTGTTCACTGAAGAATTAAATTGTTGGAATTATTGTTTCTTAGTCCCTGAAAAAAAAAAAACCTTCTAAAGGCTAATGGATAACCTACATTGCAAATTGATGTACATTTTATACACACTTTATCTAGGAAGCTTTGCAAGCATAGGAAAAAAAAAAAAAACCAAACTATTTTGGACATTTATTGACATTTTAATGTCATTTTTCTTACAAGTTCAACACTAAATTATTGGTTGTCACATGTTTAAAGAACAAATGCAGAGATTTAGAATTCCTGAACAGAAGAGCTATTGCTGCTTCTGTTTTATGAGTTGTACAGGGAAATGCACAGAGGTAAAATGTCCTTCCCAACCATAAGTTAGTTGAAGAGACACAAACTGATTCCTGGATTCATGCCTTTTGCCCACTGGAATGTGCTGCTTTTCTTTTGCACTCCTTTTGGTTTATTTGCTGCATGGATGTAAAGACATAAGTGCATTTTAGCTGAAACACTCTTTTACTGTTAGTGGAAATTACAATAATAATGCTTTATCTGATTAATTAAAGCAAATCTTAAAAATAGATAATTTATCTTAAAATATGGATTTTGAAAAGCTGTTCAGACACAATCCTGAGTAATGTGCTCTGGGGGACGCTGCTTAAATAGGTCCCAGTGGGTCTTTTCCAATCTCAATATTTCTGTCATTCTTTGAAGGTAAATGAGTTGTAAGAGATGTCCTCATGACACAGATATCATTGCAAATTTACTGATTTTACCTTACTGAAAATATTTATAGAGGAGAGAGGTTTAATATTTTAGTAATTATTATAACAGAAATTGCTTCAAACACGTGTTGTATCTGACATTTGTGATGCTGAATTCGTGTTGAAATTCTTATCCTGCCAGGAAAAAACAAACAGACAAAAAAGGAATAAAGCAGAGAGAATAAAATAAAGCAATGTTTAAATAAATACCCATAAAACATCCAGATACAAACCTGAGGCACTAATGTGTACTGGACTAGATTTTGATGTGAGCATGTTTCTGTTCCAAATATGAAAACATGGATTTCCCTTTAGCTAAAAGCTGATGGATTTTTTCATATATCCAGTCTTAAGTAAGGTGGAAGAAAGAGTCTTTGGCCTTAAATTTCAGTGATGAAAAGGATGGTTTATTTTTAGCTTCTGCTGAACTGCATTAGTAGAATTTACCAAGCAATATTCGGTATGATTTAAGGCTTGAAAGAGCACTTTTGCAGCTGAATTACCTTCCTTGTTCTAGCTGTAATTATGCCCATACATTGCATTTCTGACTAGGTGTGGGTGCTAAGCTGAGTACTCTTGTCTGTGGTGATTTGAGTGTGAGACCAATTAGAAACACAGAGGGGTAATTAGCACTCCAGTATGTTCAGGTGGGGTATAGAAATCTCACCTACTTCTGTTCCAGGTTCTCCCTTCCTTGGTGCTGTCCTCTGATGCAGAAGTCACTTCTGGGGGGAGTGTATTGGAGGGAATACACGTTGTAGCTCCTGATATTGCCTTCTGATATTGCCTTCCCAATACTGGTAGATAGTGATGTCCAGTTGTGGAGTGATTCCTAAAAAATGCTGATGACTCTTCAGTCCAGTGATGTGATTGAGGCTGGTGGCTGTGCGACATCTTGCATGGGCAATTTGCAAAAACTAAGCTTTATTCAGTAAATTGTCCTCAATGAGAGACTGTTCATGTTGTAATTGCTGAGACTGACTTGTTCATCCAGAAAAGTTCAGTTCACAGGGCATATCTGAACTTACTTGAACTAAAGAGAGGAAGGAAATGCCTGACTCCTGTGGAAGGACAGCTTCAGCTGTTTCAGAAGTGTCAGGGCTCAGAATATCAGGCCAGTGACTTCTGTGTTTTGTTGATGGTGTTCTATTCTTATTCTTCCCTGATTTTCTTTGAATTATCATCTAGTCTCTTTTATTTTTGTGTTGATAAAGAAAACAATAATGTTCCTGTGTTAAATGCTTGCTATAGATTACATCCTCCCCACCTTTTTTCAGTTCCTTTGTTACATTTTACCCAACTGGTGAAATTTTCAGTCTGGGGGCTTGAAATTGGAACAATAGTCCAGCTGAGACTTTGTGTGCTTGAATAACTGAGCTGTGAATGTACCTCATGTAGGGTATTCACACTGCTTATTTGGGATGAAAACTTATTTATGTGTATGTGAGGGCAGAGCAGCCAGTTTTGCTTAGAAAACAGGTTATGTGTATGCTTGGATACTTCTTTAATTTTCATTATTACTATTTAAAAGATGCCCTTCCAAAACATGTCCACATATTTTTGGGTTTGCTTAGATTTAATAAAAGAGTAGAGCTGGTGTTTGTACTAGTTCTACAGGATATTGTTAATACTGGAAATCCTAGATAATTTCTGGGAAACTTCATAATAATGAATGCTTTTAAAAGCATGTACAGTTCAGTCATGACAATGGAACATATTACAGCATGTCAGGGGCATGTGGTTTTTGTACATTTTATCACCATAGTATTGGCAAATGGAATTCTTTTCTTCCTCACTGTAATCTTTGTTGCTCTTTACTACTTCCCTTGAAAGAAAACAAATTGGCTCCTTCACATCTCTACACATTCTATCCAGGAAGCTAACTCAAAACTATGTTCATTTTATACTTACAACTTTATTGCCTTCTTTTAAACTTCCTTTTAAAACAAAAATTTTCACTTTAGAAGGACTGAGGTTTTTACCAGAAGTCCTTTGAGTTGGTCTGATATGTTCAAGCCCTTATGTACTCACAGGAAAACTGGGGTGCATCTTATAAAAGCCAAAATACGGAAGAGTGAAGTCTTATGCTCCAAACTGACATGAGATTACATGCTCCTTTTTTTAAATCATGGCTGAAAAAAACAGCTGTATTACATATAAAAAGTGTTTGCAAAGGTTGTTATTGTTTTTAATGAAAAATGAAAAGGAGTAACTTCTTAGTCAACAAAGATTAATTTATGGAGCAAAAATTTCAGAAAGCACCTGCCATTTCTTTTTAGGATAAAAATAATGGAGAGGTTCCTAGAACTGGAAATACAGTCTAAAGTTCTGGGCATTTTAAAGTTTGTAGGCTTTTGCTGTTGACTTTAGTGTCAGAATTTTTCCACCTCTTGAGTTGCTGCAAGGTCAAGTTAATAGAGATAAAAAAATGTCACATCTCTGTAGCTGGTGCAACAGCATTTCAGAAAATGATTTGAAGTTGGGTGTTTGGGAATTAATTCAATTTGCCAATGCATGTCCACACATCTTTCTCCACTGTCATTACCTCTGCTTGTATTATTTCCTCTATTATCATACAGGGCCTGTCTTCCCTTCGGATTGATACTATTTCCTGTGAAGATTTAGTAAAATCCCACTACAATATAGAGGGACCTCATTCTTTCCCCTTTGAAGAAGTTGATAGATGCATTGCAACTGCTATATCTGATTTTTATTTTTTGGTCTAATGCTCAAACACTATTTTATCTACATCTGACTGATTTTTGATGTATGTTATTTTCACCATTTGCACTGTACCCATTCATCCATCCATCCATCATCCATCCATCCATCATCCATCCATCCATCATCCATCCATC
>NC_031778.1:19241309-19497294 GCF_001522545.3 Parus major | reverse complement strand
ATCATCCATCCATCATCCATCATCCATCCCTCATCCATCCATCCATCCCTCATCCATCCATCCATCCATCATCCATCCATCCATCATCCATCCATCATCCATCCATCCATCATCCATCCATCATCCATCCATCCATCCATCCATCCATCATCCATTCATTCGTCCATCCATCCATCTCTTGGTGGAGCCTGCAGTATTTCCTTCAGGAAGTTTGTAAGACCTGGCTAAACTCCTTTGGATCTCATTAGCAGCCAAGCTGCTGTCTGAATTAGTCTCTCTCTGAGCAAACAAAAATTAAGCTGAATTTTGCCCTTCCTTATTTTGCTTTCTTGTTTGTTTTTAAAACTCCTTCCTGTGACCATTTGGAAGACATGAGGGAGAGAAGGCTCATTTTAGCCTGTCATTATGAACATTTTGCTATTTATTGTCCATTGCTTGATACTGATTGTAGACTAAGCCCCACAGTTGTTTGGAAGAGAATCTTCAATTGGGAATAGGAGAAATCTCTGTGGCACTGTCCAGCTTTCCCTGCTGTTCCTGCTACTGTGATCTACATTTACTTGTATATTGAATGAATATTATTCCTGTTTTGAAGAAATAAGACTATTAATGCTATTGTAGAGGTGAACTGCTATCCAAATACATATATTTATTATGAATTGAAATATAATTTTTATGTAGTTAAATGGTTTTCCTAATGCAAGAGCAAAAATTTTTTTGTTAATGTCAGTGTAACTTGTATTTCATACTTGTGCAGAAAATCCCTCCCAGTTGTTTTTGGAAATTGTATGTTTTTATTCAGAGATGCTGAACTCGGGTGTTGGAGGAAAGGGAGTGCTATACCTGGTGGTGGGGCTGTGCTGGTACAAGATAAATTCAATCCCTTGCTTTAGGAAGGAGCAGCTTTAGAGATCCACATCTCACATTTTGGGCAATATTTGAACACTTTGCCATGCTCCTGTTTAGCCATTGGAACTGGTTTTTATCTATAAACTATTCATTAAGAACCCTGCTCATTTATGAGAAGGGTGTATATAGCTCCTGACCACATAAGGAGAGTGGTGCTATTAATCTGTAATAATTTTGATGTAAAATATAAGTGATGTATTTTGATGTATCCATTTCTCCTAGGAAAGAAAAAATATAATTTTGGTATCAGCAGCATTTGGTATTTTCTATTAATTAATAATTAAGTACATTAATTAATAAGTGCATAATGAATGCTTCAGTGTCTTCTGAGTGTGTGAATTTTAGAACAGATTGTCTGATGAAAATCTTAGAAAAACATCAAGCATCAAATGCTGTCTGTATTAGCTTATATTTTATTCAAGTCCTTTATATTTCAGTAACATTACTTTGGAAAAAAGTAGAAAACAGCAACTGTTTGGTAATTCATTTTAATAATGAGCACAGATAACCTAGGAAAGTATTTTAGCATTGCACATTAGAACTTGATTGCTTGAAATCCTGCCTCAAAATCACACATACATTTAGTATGAGTAATACCAATATGTCACTAGGGACAGTATTGCAAAACAATTAACAAATAACATCTCCAGCTTTACTTAGTGAACCTGCCATTTGAAAGCAACCTGGAAATAAGTTGGATTTTGGAAGTACCAGACATATTTATAATTGTAATATAACTCACTGCAGTTAATAATTTTAGATGTATAGTGGAGTTCTTGTATGAGTATCAACCACAGAGTAATTACCTACACATAGAGCACCACATAAAGATATTTAACTCAAGGTCTTGAAATATGATTAGTGACTCAGCATCATTTTCAGAAAATATTTTTTTATGTCCTTATTTCATTGAAGGTTAAAATACTTTTTGAAAAGAAACATTCCCTGAAATAGTTTAAGCTAAACAACACACTTTTCAGTTGTGTTTTTAGTATCTTGACCTGAGAATGTTAATTGGAGCATTTCTTCAGTAAGCCACAAGCAGGTATAAAGTGACTGCAGTAAAACTTTGATAGTTTCCAGTAATAAATGATCTGATCCTTTGACTGTGAACATTCATTCAGGTTATTTGGAACCTCTAACACAAGATAGTACAGTAATATCTGGAAAATGTCTTAATGCACAGTAAAATGTTTATATTTGGGGTCAGACGCTCAGCAAGTGTTATCTTTTAAATTTATGTGCCATTGAGTCCTCCTGAAGTAGCCAGGGGTTGATGAATTACTGAGAGACTTTGGGTTGAAATTCTTAGAGCCTGACAGCCTCTCAATAGGAAAGGAGAGGAAAAAATAGGAAAAGGAAAAGGAGAGGAAAAAATAGAGGAAAAAAAAGTCTGATTATGAGGTAAATTAGGAAAACATTTCTTCTGTGATGTGTAAGAAACTGTAGCTATTACAGGGAGGTTATGTTATCTGATATTTATTTATTTATTTAAAGAAAAATTCCTTCCAAATTAAATGCATGCCAAACAGGAAGGTGACTATTACACAGTTTAAGGTAGGTCTGGGTGATTTGTCTTTGAAGTGAAATGAATTGGAAACTTTCACTGCTTCTGAAGTCTTGAATTCCTTTCCTGTAGGTGCTTTCCACTGTAAAAGCTTTGACAACAATTTCTACCATCGTTACTTGAATAAAATGCTTTTAAGAGAGCTTTTAGATTAGACTTTGAACTGGAAAAGGCAAAAATACATAGAAGAGTCTCCATTGTCAGTATGTTTTCTATTAACCAGCCCATCAAATAAGTTAGCTTGACTCAAATCTGAGCTTTACTGAAAATCCATTTATGTTCATGCAGGTTGTAGCTGCAGCTCCATGGAGTACAGAGCTCTCTTCCTGCAGTGCATTTCTAATCCACAGTCACTGAAAATGGGAGCTTCCCTGGCATTCCTGATTTCTTTATCTTGGTGTCCTAAGCACAGTGACAGACACCTTCCAGAGCTTTCCTTACAAATGAATACAGGGGAGGTGTGTGCTAATCCTTTGTATTAGATGCTAAATGCAGAGTTCTGTGGAAGGCTGAATTCTGTAGATGTTGGATTTTTAGTGATGAAAATGTTGCCAGAATTTATTTGGGATTCTCTTTCCACTTAACAGCCATGGCAGGAGCAGGTCATGTGTGAATTGGGTTGAGTGCCAAGCTCCTGCTATGCCTTCTGCTGATGTGGATCCATAGATATATTCTTGACTTTCTTTTTAAAGTATTATTTCCTTAGAATAGTCATTGGGATTAAATACATGATCCTTCTCTGGATCACACACATGCTCTCTCTCTTTCCAGCTGTGGGATACTGCAGAGGTTCTCTCTCTGTGATTTAAGATCCAATGTTAACAAACATTTCTGCTCAGATCTCCTTCTTGACCACTTTCCTGAGAGGAAATTCTTGGCCAATCTGATTTTCCCTGCATTTTACATCACACTGACATTGGCCTTTCTGTTGATGATGCTTGGTGTGTAGTTTAACACCTATGAGGTGGTTCAGTGACAACTGAACTTAGTGGGAGCCTTTTGTGGATTTGGTTATTTTATAAATCTGAATCCTGCACGTTTCTTACAGCCTGTAATAATATCACTTCCTTGTAATGAACCTGGGCAGAGCAATAAATAGAGATATATTGTTGTTTGGTTTTTTTTAATTGGGGACTTGCAAGGTTGCTTTACTGACTTCAATCTCTTGAGGATTTTCAGGAAAATTGAAAAGTTTGTGGATACATTTTTTTCTTTTATTACTTTATGTTACTGTCATAATTATTGATGGATCAATTAAATGAGTACAATTCCAATCAAGTTGCCCTAGCTTTGCTCATAGCCCACAGAGATCTTTGTTGGTAGCTGCCAAAATTTTTATTGTAATGGTATTGCTTAAGGGTTTGACAAATATTATTATTGGTCTGGTGAGTTATCACTATTTATTAAGTTGAGGTAATTAGAATAATTTTATCAGTCTGTGATTTGACAAGAGACTTCTCAGTTTAATGCCAAGTCCTTGTCCCAGAAGAGGCAGCTTTACTTTTCACAAAGCCAAACTGTGACTTAGCTCTTTAACATATTGTGTGTTATCCTTAATTTTAAAAAAAGAAACAAAAATGCAGTTTTTAAAGAGTTGCCAGAGCAGTTGAAGAAGGTCAATGCCACAATAACTAATCCATAGTACATGTAGTTTAATTTCTTCTTTCCATTTCAAGATGCATGTACACTGTTTATCAGAAATACTTCTGTGAAATTTTAGGGCAGAATAATCCAATAAATTGTAATTGCAAGATTGACTTTGTACATAATCCAAGCCAAATAATTGTGCCACCCAGCTCATAATTAATTTTAGAGTATGTACTGGAAATTCATTGAGTCTTGATTATCACTGGTGCATCTGAATGATTTTTTCCAGTATTTTACTTTTTAAACAATATCTCCAGGTTATTAATTGTGGGTGTGTTCCATATGGACTGGCTGCATGTGCCAACCTGTGGAATCCTCTGGTGTTCTTTTTGAGTTTCAGACAGGAAGCAGCACAGCTGGAAGTATCCTTGGTGTAGAACTTCATGGAGCAACACTTGAGCTAATGAGGGGTTTGTATTTATAGAAGTTGCTCTGAAGAGGCACTCACAGTTTCAGAAATTAGTCTTAATTATTTCAGACTCTAGATTATTCAATGGACTGTGTGCTTTTCTGGTCTGAGGAAATTTCCAGCTGCCTGCTGCCAGCTCTGATTCAGGTACTTGGTAGTTCAACATCTGATTTCAGATGTTGAAAGTAACAAGTTATCTGACCATAATAAAAATATATTATCTGTAATAATAAAAATAGAAATCTCTGCTGCAGGGAACAGAGAGGTTTCTGGCAGGTTGTGTAAAGGTTCCATCTGTGTGTTTATGGTTAAGAAATAGGTTGGGGAGGATGCACTACAGACTTTCTTACCTTGCAGGAGTTATTCCAGATCAGTTACGTCCTCCAGGAGCTGCCCTGAGTATGGAGTTAAGTCACAGCTTCATTTCATCCTTTGTCTCAGTGATTTCCCTTTGGAAATCCTTCAGGGGAAGCAGAACCTTTGTCTGCTGAGGTTCCTAATGCAAGTCCCATGCACACTGAATGTGGCCAATACTTGTCAAAAAAACCTCACAAATCTATTCCAAAACCTGTGAGAAACATTGCAAAAGATGATTTTATGAAGCTTTTGATCTGAGTAGAATGACTTTATAATATCAACCCTTGGCATGAGATATGTATCCTTCATAGAACACATTTTTAGTTACAGCTTGAAAAATGTGATTCCATGCAGAGCCTTAAGAGCTCATCAATATAAACGACTTCAAGGACTGAAAAAAACCACAACAGTAATTGAGTTATATTGGTGGTTACTTACAGAGATTTGAGTTGTGTTGACTTTCTAGGAACAGAAGAAAGTTGTTTCATTTTACAATTCAGTAGCCAGAATACAGGGAACCAACACTTCCTTTCCAAGCAGTGGTAGAAAAACACTGCCTTTCATAGAGGGAACACACTTAAGCTAGAGGTTAACTAGCAAAATTTGAAATATTTATTTAGAGTAGGAGACAGGAAAGTGTTGAATAAATTTCAAAGAAAGTATAATTAAACCAATTAATCTAAGGCAATACTTTATTCTGCTCAATAAGCTCTGATGAGAAAATTATTATTTAAACAAATTTGCATACATAAAAAAATCTAATTTTGTCATTAAATGATATAGGTTTATAGATACATGAAGTTTCATCAATACAGGTCTAATACTATCCAATTATATGTACAACAGCATTCTGTAAGGAAGATAAATAATAGTCTGTAGCAAATTCATATTAATATATTAAATAATTAGGGTGATTGATTGTTTCAGGTTTCCTTTTTCTGGGTTTTCCTTTAGCCCATTAACACTTTCCAAGAGTCAGTGCCACTTTTTCAACTCCTACTCATAAGCAGGATTGGATTTTTGTGAGAAATGAATCAAGTAAGGGGCTGGGTATTTTTAAAGTTTCCTTCATTTCTGTGTTTTCTATCAAATCAGTCCTTTATACATATATGTGTCTACTTACTTAAATGTATTTATCATTTTCTCAGCAGCTGGCTTCACTCAGCACTGGGGACTGTGACTGTCAGGAAAGTAATGGAATATCTTTCAAGTGCCTTCTCCATGCTTCATTCTGAACTACAATTTCAGTTCATTTTTAGAGATAATCAGGACTCTGAATTGCTTAACCAGATTAAACTGAAATTGAAGCAAATTTAATTTTAATTAAAATAGAGTTGTAGCAAAACAATAGCTAATGTTTTTTTCATGTAGTAAATTTTTGCTTGTTTCACAGCATTAAATACCTTTTCCATGTAATTATTGTATTGTTCTGTGCAAAAGCCACAAATGAAGTAAAAGCACAGTAGAAAATATCAATTCTACTTACAGCCTAATGTAATATTTTTGCCCTCTGCTCTATTACTTTGATATTAGACTTGTTTACTGCAGTTGAACTGCAAGCAGTGAAATTGGTAGCCCAATATTTTGTAAAGGGGTACTTGAATTTTTGCTTTATAATGAGCAGTGATGGACAACTCAACTGCAAAGGCACTTCTGCCTCCCTGGCTGAAGTGCCCTTATGCACCAGGTTTGAGAATGAAGTGTTGACTGCATGGAAAAACCATATTTGATCTTTGAGTGGCTTTAATTATTTGTTTCTGAGCATACTTGAGGGTAAATTTCAACTTTCTTACAGCACTATTGACAGGAAATAGTTTATTATAAAGCTGCAAATGGTAGTTTGCAGTCTTGCATGAAATACAGTACCTGTGACAATAAAGAATGGTGCTACATGGTGTAGAGGCAATCACAACATGAATCATCTGTCACTTCAGCAAAACAGTGCCAATTGAATTTACAAATGTGGCATCTATTTATTTCTCCCAGTACTGAGGAGACAAAATGGAAGTGATGATTACTTGTGACACATTCCTTTTATGAAAATAACTTCTTTAACTCGTGTTGTTGCAGCAGACCATGTGTTCTTTTTATTTGTGTTTCTTTCAGTGAACCCTATTTCTGGATATTTCTTGGGGCTTTTACCTATCAATATGATGGAGTTGTGAGCATCTACTACCTGCAGTAGAGCTGTGGTGGTGGCTCAGCAGCTTCTTTGAATAACTTCAGGCAAAAAAAAAACCCATGGAACTGGATTGTGACAGTAAATAGAATCAGAACATAAACATGGAGGGCTAGATTACCAAACATCTTTTGACACAAGTGCTGAATGAACTCTCCAGTAATGATGAAGTGATGTAGGAGGGTGATGCTGTGCCTTTCTCATTGCAAAGGTTTGTGTTGATACAGCAGCACATCAGAGCTCTGCTGCCAGGTCAGGCTGGTGAGCCCAGGCTGTGCTCTCAGAGACATCCCTGGCAGCTGAGGGTTCATGGGGCTGGGCTGTGTGGATTTGGTCCTTCAAGTTCCTGTGGTTTTCCATGTTCATTTCTCATTGTTATAGCACTATGCTTCCTTCTTTGCCTTTCCAAGTTTTTTATTCTTTTGTAGCATTTTGTCCTTTGCAGGTCATTCTCTGTTTAAAAACCTGAGATACCAAACACCACTAAGGTTCCTCCTGCATTATTTTATAAATGAATATAAGCTAACAAAAAATATTTATTTCCCCCCTGAAAAAACCTTAGCAACACTTTTAAAAATTAGTTTTAAGTAACAGTTCAACTTAAAGTATAATTATTTTCTGCTGAATTTTAGTAGCTATAATTTGCAATAATCTCCACTCTTTTAGTGGAAAATATTGATATTATTTAATTTGGAAAATAATCTTAAATAGCATTTTTTAAAAATATGTTGTGTTGTGTGATGGATTGGCAAGAATATATGGTAAGGATTGGTAAGAATGTGTGTTTATCACTGAGTCATAATTTAAAACATTGCCTGAAATGCAATATTCTGAAATGCTCCTGCTGCTCGACCTTTCTTCAACAAGGAATTGTTTTTTTCAAGCCTTGCCTTATTTTCTGGGTTTTTTTTCAAATTTTCTTTGGTTCTGATCTTCCTGACTCAAATTGCCCTTGAATTTCAGGGAGTTTAACCTAAATGTTAACCAGCTCCTCAACTCTGTTATTTGAACAAAATGATTAATTTTTCATGCTCATCTCAGGTTACACAAGCTCGTTTGAGGATGCAAAGCTCCTTACAAGAGATGGTTCAGAAATCATTTAGGGCCAAGGACTCCATTTGGAGTTTGGAATGAATATTCAGAGAAAATTTGCTGTTGTGCACAAAATAAAATCCACTTCTCCTGGGTGTTAGTAATCGCCTTCTGAAGCTGAAACCAGCAGTAGCAAGAGTCAGCATGAACATAATAAAACATTGCAAATACATGAGCAAGTTATTAAGTAAATTAAATACCAGTGTTTATATCTCTGAGGAGTGCTGCAAATAGATTATGGTTTGTTTGTCTCTGTTCTGTAATCCAAGAAATAAACCAATATGTGTTACAAGGATTTCCACAGATTCAGAATTTTAGGAATTTCTGAACATAGCTCTTTCTATTCTTTATGCTATCAACAGGATTAATAGGGGTCTTGAGAGCACCTGTATCTTCATTTCAGAAAACTGTCATTTGAGATTGATTTACCAGCATATTTCTTTTTCTTCAGTAATTTTAATGAAATTATTACTGGTACATGAACCCATTTATCTACTTTATCTGATCTTGAGTGTGAAAGATTAATAAAGATGAACTGAGGACTTGGAACAATTCCATTGCAGTCTGGCTTTCTAAAACCACTGATTCTTCTGTGTATTTCTTTGCATGAAAGCCTCCTAGAACAAGATAAAAGCAGATAGAATTTTTTTTTTTTAACTTCTTGTATGCCTTTGATACACATATTCAGAATTTAATGTGAAAATTAGCATCACTGCAGTTCCAATTGCTTGCTCCACCAAAACAAAGCTAAATGATATTAACATATTTTGCATTGCTAGACGTGCATTATTAGTAGATTTATCTTATTTTACAAATTTTTTAACATTAATATCATGCAAGTAAAATTAACACTGCAGCTTCTTTAAACTGCTAAAACAGCAGATGCATATTAATTATTTATCATTTTCAGCCAGAATATTAGAGGCTTTCTTTTTTTAAATGGTTTTCTTGAAGTATGTTATAACTTAAAAAAAACCAAAAAAACCTACAGAAAAATAATGCAAAGATTTTTCAATTATTTTTTAAAATCTTTAAGAAGGTTTTGAATTTACATGCATATCTAAGTGTCATTCTATGTCTGGCAATGGCTTTAGGTCCTAGAGGACACGGGAATCTCCTGGAATTGTGGCATGGGAATAGAAGGCTTTGGGTTGAATTGGAGGAATTCCTGCTGTGCCTTCCGTATCCTCATCCCAGCTAATCTCTTACTCTGCTCATTTATTTAAGAGCACTGATTTTTAAAGTGTGCTGATCTGGTTCATAATGTGGCTCCTGAAACAACTGTGCTGGCACAATTAAACTGTGGTGAAGCCAAAATGTGGCTTTCAGGGGTTTCAAACAAATCTGGAATAATGTATCAGAGATGTTTATTACTTTAAGGAAAGCATTGTGTACCACAGATAACATATGCAATTTTATTTCATGGCATCCTCCAAATATGTACAGACAGCATGTGATTGTGAGTCATTGCAATGTTCACTACATGCTGTAAACAAAATAATTGTCATCCTAAACCTGTCCCTTTTGGTGTTTTCTTACAGATTTTCTATCTCCATTCCATTCCTTGCAGAGTGCTATAGGGCTTTTATTATTTTTAATAACAATAAATCTCATTATTGTGAATAAGCAGGAATGTGTGCTTGTTCATAATCAGAACAAGGATGGTATATGTTACCTGATGTGTGTTTGTACAACGCCAGACCCTTATTTTACTATCTTTAGTCTCCATCCTCACTGGAGGAAAGGAAATCTGTATCAGTGTCTCATTTCCCCTTTGTTTGTTCCATCTGTGGTAGCCATCACCAAGGTTTAGTTCATGAGGGAACAAGCTCCAAGACCAACCTGTCAATGTGGCAGAAGTTCCTTATTTCTTGTAGAAGTTAACAGAAAACATAATTGATGCAGGAGCTGCTGTGTGCCCTCCTTGCTGCTGTGACTCCATTGCAGGATACTCCTGCTTGGCTGCCTGGATAAGGAGCAGAGAACTTTTTAAATTTTTTTTTTTTTTCCCCAGTGGAACTGATAGCAAATTCCATAATGTTCTTGCCACTTGAATTGAAAATGTTCTGTAATATATCAGTTTTAAAATCCACGTCTGCCAAGCTTAGTTCATCGCTTTGATTTGTGTTCCCTTCTGCAGAGACACGCATACACACGAGCTTCCCTCCAGATTTCAGTTCAAGAACATCCTATACATCATAGCCTGGGAAATATATTTCCTGGGAGCAGCAAACAGGTACATTTCACATGTAGGCTTGCAGGTGTAAGATTCCTAAAGTAGTTTTCCCTAAGACAAAGATTAAAAAAAAGCAAGTCCAAATATGTGTCTGGTACTTAACAATTTGGATTGTGCAGTTATTCTGAACATCAGAGCAATTGCTTCAAGTAGCTCTGCTGAACTCCATTGGATTAATACCTCTGCATATTTTCAGAAAGTAAAATATATCAAATTATTATCCAGATTAGGATTTGGATAAGATGATTGCAGCAGTTTGTGGCCAGCTTTTAACATAGTTCTGAGTGTTTCCAATCTTTTCAGCTTTGATTATTTCCACATACCCCCCTTACAGTGGGTTGTACCTATGATCTTGAATTTAATGATGGTAGAAGGTGCTAAGTAGATGTTCTGCTATCAAGAATACCTCAAATAGAATCCAGAATTAAGTACTAAAGTATTTAATATCCTGGGGGTTTGAATTCACTATGGATGGCAAACAGTAAGTTGGCCAGAAACCTAAACTTATGATTCTTGGATTTTTTAAAATAAGCCTATTTTTAAAGCATCAAGAGATACTCATTTTTGTCTTACAACCCATAAGACTTCTGTTAACCCTTTTAAATATCCACCAGCACTGTTAAAATGTTGGGCAGTGTTGTTTGGGTTTTTTTGTCCCATGGCCAAACCTGCTGTCTGTTGGTGGAGAGCTTTTTTCAGTTCAGTAGTGAGACAGGCATTTGCTAAAACAGGAGAACCTGGGAATTGTCCTTTCTCCCCTGTTATATTCCATTGTTTGTAGAACATAAAAATATGTTTTAGCTATTTGTAATATGTGGAAGAAATGCTCTTTCCTTTTTACAACTTGGTTACACAATTGCAGGATACTTAAAAAGGAGAAATTTTACTTCTTGTCAGTTGGTGTGGAAATGTTATGTAATGCTGCTCTATTTTGGCCACTTCTATGTCATTTTAATTATCAGCCACTAAAACAAGCTAAATGGAAAGGGGGATTCGAAATGGTGAGAGTATTGTGAAAAGTTTTTTGGTTTCCTTTTTATTCTTCTATTAAATATTCTCAGAAAGGAGCAGGGAAATTAAATTAATGAGATGGTTTTGCATCAGTGTGTCAAAGCAGTTTTGCTTTCACACAATACATGCGTTGCTTTTTATTCTTTGTATCTTAAAAAGAAACAGGAGTGACAGTATTTTTAAAGTACATTAAGTAGGCATTAAAACAAGAGTGATTTGCAGTGAGAGAGGGGAGTGATGTTTTTTTTGTCTTTCATGGTGGTTAAGCACATTTCCTTGTGAAGGAGGGAAAAAGATGACAGCAAGTTCTGGAGGGTTTGGGGGTTTTCCATATTAACTGTGGAATATTTAGGTTTATTTTTAAGGACAGCAGAAATCTGTTTAAAGAGACAGTCTTGAGTTATACATACACAGATTTGCATCCACTCCGTTCACAAAATGTTATGTAAACAGAATACGGTGAATATACTCTGTAAAGCAAATCAGCATTTCTGTGGGGTTCTGGCTTTGTGTATCAGTGGATTTAGTATTATTATTATTATTATTATTATTATTATTATTATTATTGGAATTTATCATAGGTGGTATGGTATCTTCAGTTTTCTTTTAAACTTTTTGTTAATGCCTAATGTCATGAAAATGGGATTCTTTTGAAAAGTTGTTTTTAAAGAATTCTTTTTAACTATCAGCAATGTTAAGATAAAACTGAAAAATGTTTTCTAGACACTTTCTGAGAACTCTCAGTGACTTGTTTCTCTTCTAGGTGATGCTCACTGCCTTTCAGTTCTGTATTTTCTGTAAATGTGCATAAACCTTTCACAGGCACATCCATCTTCCTCACCCCTATCTCCAATCACTGATAGTTCTAAGCATCCCTTGTCCACTTGTGGCCATGCATCCTGAAATGCAAGCTGCCACACAATGCTGTTGTGATTCATCATCTCATGCTCCATTGCCTGTAAAGCTGCTCTGAAAGGTTTCCTTGTGGCTGTTGTTAAAATCCCTGGTTGCAGAATTTCAAAGTTCTTTTTTTTTTTCTTTTTTTTTTTTTTACAAAAGAGAAGCAAATGTTTTTCTCTTCCTCTGTGTTTCTACCAGTGGCTAGTGAAGCAAAGCACTTCAAAACTGGCATATGTTCTACATTTCAATTCTAGTGGATAATTCACAGAGAACTGAATAAAGACATAGCAGGAAACTGCCTGTTACCAATTCTACTCTGTAGGCACCTGCTCCGGGTTCTGCTCCTCCTGGGTAACTTCTTTCTGTGCCAGTTAGTTTTGTTTTTTTTGCTTTTCCTTGCTGACATTTGAAAGTCTGAAATTATTGTCTTCTCCTTGCCATTAATAAAATCCATTCTTTCTTCCATTTTAAACACCTTGGAGTGCTCAGCACCATTTTTGTTAGAGGAAAAGGTCTCTGTTTGACTGAATATGCAGAAAAACCTTTATGTGACTTTGGTGAGCAGCTGGGAAGTGCTTTCCCAGAATTTCCTGCTCATAACTGCTTGCAGAACAGCACCAGTTTTTCTGGGTCGATATTCTGACTGTATCCACTTTCAGCAAGAAATAACAGCTAGAATGAGTTTCTTTGTTAAAAGAGAAAATTTAGGAAGGCAAAAAAAATGCGTCAGTGACTTTGTGAGGTATAGCAGGTGGATGCATTTTCTAGCAGAGGTTAAGTGGGATGTGTAGGCTTAATTGAAGGCTGGTTTTTTGAGTTAGAAGAGTCTGTCTTAATGGACATGGGGACAGTACTGTAAGCTGCTGTAGCTGAAGATTTAATCAAGCAGCTGCTGCATAGCAAAATTACAGTGATTAGCAGTCATGGTGTGAGTTCAGTACCCAGAGCCTTCCTGTTGTAGGTGCTGCACATCTCCTTTCAGCTTCAGCCTCTGGTTAGATAAAAGCCAGACAGATAAGGTGATTTTTCAGAGAAATAGAAGCAGGTCATTGTGACTGGCTGCAGGACAAGCAGTGAGAGCTCACAGCTGCTAACGCTACCAGCCAAGGTGGGGGAGAGCTGCGAACAGGTTCAAAGCACAAATAACATAAATGTCTGTGACATGTCAGTTTATACATCTTTGGGTTTGTCATGCCTAATAGGAGATCAAGTGCTGACAAAGGACAGTGCAGATATGCTCTGGGAATGAATAAATGTAAGAATGCCTCCTGCACAGGAATGCATTGCACTAACTCTTTACTTCAGGCAATTGAGTGACAGAACCATCTCATTTGACCAAACGCACGCTATTCTGTCTTTTATGCTCTAATTTATTCCCATCATGTGCTGTGAAGTCCTGCTTGGAGTGTCTGTTTTCAGCATAAAACTGTTTTTCAAATTTCTATTAAGCTTAAGGTGAAAAATTAATGAGCCATTCACTTCAGATATTTCAAAACTAATACTGCTGTATTATTAATGCAGCAGAAAGTCAAAGACGTGGCTACGTACAATTATGGCTCAGTGTTCAGTCAGACTACTTTTTTTTCTCTGTATTTTTGGGGAAACTTCATTAAAACAGTGTATCAGGTCATAGAAGGAATTATTTTGATGAGTTCTGTCAGTAATCTTTTTAGACAGATTTAGTTGTTAACTTTTTGTTTTATATGATCCTGGCAGAAGGTGCCTTGGATAAACACATAATGATTAAATACAGTGTTCTGTCCAATCTTCCTTTGAAGCTGGAATTTAAACAAAAATGAACAGAAAGTTGATTCACATAATGTAAAACTTCTTAGAAAAATGCAAGTAAAAGATTATTTCCATGACACTGAGGAAGCTGTGGGTGAAGCAGTATTTTTGGGCTAGAGAAGTATGACATTGTGACTAACTCTCTGGTTTTTCAGTCTTCAAAAAAGTCACTGAAATGATGATAAAATTGTACTTTTACTCAGAACTGAGCAGGGTATGGTGTACAAGTATTCCTGTTAAATCCAGAAATCCCAGAGCATGTTGTCAGCACCAGTGAATTGAGTGATGGAGCGCTGTGAAATGCAGGAGTGTGTCCCAGTCTGAGCAGGGTGGAAACTGCTGTTCAAGGTTTATTGCTTGCATTGAAAAAGAAAACATAAAACACTGACTGCATAAGTCACTGCAGAAGTAGAAGATCTGGCCTTGCTTTCTGTGCAGAAGCTTTCTAAAGATTGCCTCTTTTTGAGTTCCTAAATTAACTTAATAATTGATTATGATATTTTCCTTCTCACTTTACAGTAAGTTCTCTAGGGACTTTCTGAAATTAATAGTGGTTCTAGGCGTGGCACAGTTACATTGTTAGACTTGCAGAGAAGAAGGAATTCTGCTTCTTGGAAGAGTTTCATGATATAAAACTAAATTTCATTGCAAGCAAAATATCAAATTTAAATCATCCTTGAAGCATTTGTTGTTCCTACAGATCCTGAAAGTGCTCTGTGCTCTGAAGGGTTTGGCATCCAGCAGAGAAAGTGCCAGCAAGAATCCCCAGGTTCTTTCAGTGTGTTTGTTTCTTTATGAAGTTACTCTGCACTGTTTCACTGGCAGTGACCAAGCCCAAGAATATTTAAAACCTGAATGATTAGGCTTTAACTTGCATCCCTGAAAATCTCCAGATTTTTCAAATGTGCACTGAAGAGATTGGTCTTGAAAGGTTCACTTTTACAGTCTGGTCATGATGCACATTGCTTTCCTCAGCCTCCTTAACAAGTGGCCATTAATAAATGCCTGGCAGTGAGAAAGGTACTCTATTTTTTTTTAAAAAAAGCATTTTTTAATATTAATTCAAATAGTGGGGTTTTTTTCCCTGTTAACAGTTCATCAAGTTTAGTTGCTAGAGATTTTTATAGAAATTAGGTTTGGAAAAGATGTCAGGAGGTCATCTGATGTAGCACCTTCCCTCAAGGCATCAGCCATATCTGCATCATTCCTGACAAATGTTTGCTTACACTTTTCTCTAACAAGATTTCAGTTTAAGAGATTTTTATCACTTGCCTAGGGAAGTCTCTATGAATTCCTCCTATTAGAAAGTTTTTCTTCCAGATAAAACTGCCCAGATAACTTAAATCTGCCTTTCCGTAGATTCTTTTTTTTTTCCTTTTTCTGTCGTGCTTCAAACTCCATCTTCTATTGTGAGAGGATTCATTTTTAAATATAGAGGGGTTTCTCCTGTAAGTTGTTCTTGAAAGTGTGTCTTTGACAGGTTATTCAGGTCTGAAGCTCAAGTTGTGAGTAGCTGGTGAAATGAGAGATGTTTCTCATCTGAAACGTTTTGAGCTTCATTGCCCCTGTAATACAGTCTGCAGATTGACAAACACTGGACAGAAAATAATGTCTCAATTGCACATTTCTGATGGACTTTTTAAGATTCTTTTTGATTGCAGAAACAGACTCTCAAAGCTTGACCAAACTGATTTTGCCATCAGTTTACTGAAGTGACAGCTTTAAGTGATTTTTGAACCCAGACCAACTTTGATGAGACAAAGCTTTTTTAAAAAATTATATTTTGAACCACCTTTACCTTTACACCTAAAAAATTGTCTGATTCTTTCAAACTCAACACTGATCACTTTGCCACTAAGTATTAGGGGTGAACAGCACCTTTTGCTTTTCCATAATGAAATAATACAGCTTTGGTCAATTTTCACATAAGGACTGAAAGTATACTATAAAAAGCTTCAGGAGTGTGTAGTTTTAAAAAAATAAATAAATAAAATTGAAGATGTGCCTAGATTTTTTTTATTTATGCTGTGGTTCAGTAACAACCATCCTGGTAGTAGTTTTATAGAAATTTATTTGAAACATGCTGCTGATTGCTGATAGCTTCCTCCCTTTGTGCCTGCAGGAATTTAAAGGATGCTTTTGGGTAGTAAAGAACTCGATGTTGACAGGAAATACGGTGTTTGTTTCACAGAGGTCTCAGGGACAGGCCTTGTATTCTGAATCTCTGCTTGAAGCTTTGGACATGATTGAGCAGGGGCAGGAGCACTGTGAGGCTTTGAGGGAGTTGCAGGTTGTGTTAGAGCTGTGTCCTGCCCCAGGCTATCAACCTCCCCTCCTTTTCTGTGGTGGGTTTTTCATCTGCCAGAAGTGTTCCTGCTTTTCCATGGGCAGACATGATCCCTGCATCAGGCCAGCTGTGATAGCTGAGGAAAAAAAGGTGTTTTTTCCTGAAGTGTTTCAGAGCATTTCTGTGTGCAAAGTTCAGTTTTCCCCCACCCCCAGTTCTGTCAGCTGGTCTCCCAAAACATCTCATTATTTCATCAGAAACCTGTCCATGATCACATGTTAGACAGGTATGTGTATGGTAACTCACATTTTTTCAGTGAAAGGGATATTTTAATATTTGCATGAAACTGCTGATACTGAGAGGTTTGCACTATGTCTGCTTAAGATGATTCAGCTGTAAATGAAGAATTGTGATGCTTTCTGATCCAAACCTTTCCCCACTCAATGTGTCTGTTTAGTACCTCCTTACTCCAGACCTCCTTCAGCTGTTCAGGCTTTATTTGAATTTGAAAGTTATTGCTGATCAGTTCTTCTATTTATCAATGATTCCTTTATCTACACATCAATTTAATTTGTTGTGTTTAATTCACAGGTTAATATCTGCTCAGACTCTTTCAACAGTTTCTTTCTCGTTTCTTTCTATTGCCCAGCTACCATAATATGTACATGTAATTTTGTAGTACATGTTCTTGAAGAAGCTTTTACTTTTTGGGTGGTTTTTTTCAGTATTAGAAGCACAAAACAACAGCTGCTTATCTAAATCAGTTGTTTTAAGCTGTGTGGTAGAGATTTGCATTTCTGTGTTTGGTTTATGAAGGAGAGAAATCTAATTTTAATTTACTAAATTGCTCTTCCCTTTCCTGTTATTTAAGATGGAAGCTACAGGCAAAATCGACTGAACCTCACAACACTGCTGGTACAACCAATTTCTGCGGTGCTTGCCAGAAAACTTGTTTCCCTGCCTGGGGAGGACACAGCCCAAAAAGACAGGTGTACACCCCTCCAGCTGCCAGCTGCAGGTAATGCTTTTCAAACACACTTCACCTGTGCAATGTTCCTCACAGACTCCAAATCCACTTTCTACAACTTTAGCACTAAGAGGTTTAGCTGATTCTGGGTATGTTTTGCTTAGATGCTTTCTAGAAGAAGCTATGGACAGTTTAAAAATTTTAAAATCCTAAAATTTGATAGATGGAAGTTGTGGTTTAAAAAAAAAAATAGAAACTAGTAGAAGGCATTGATTCTTAGAAGGCACTAATTCTTAATATTGACTTAGAACCTCTTCTGTGTAGGTACCATCACTTGAGGGAGAGTTTGTTAGTGCTGCAATGTGGTTTGTTAGGCTTTGCTGTACTCCTAATAATGGAATTTTAACATTAAGGCATCAGGAACTATATTATTCTGTGAGGTTTTTATCTGTTTCTGGAATAATAACATTTAAATTCTAAATGTGTCTCTATGTTCCTTAATTTGTATATTCTATAGAATAAACAGCATACCTGAACCTTCAGGCAGCTTTTTCTCTGAGTTTCACCAGGGCATCATGATAAGGAGAAAATACCTTGAGTGGAGCCAGATTAGTGCATTCATAGTATCTCCCTAGAAATAATGCCATTAGCAAAGTCACACAGATTATTGCTTGAAAAAACTTACTGCTGAAATAGGAAGGGGAAAAAAGTAAGACTAAAGTCTTCCAGCAAGTGTTTCACCAAAGGAACATCTAACAGAGAACATTCTAGATGAGGTACACGTTTAAACAGTAATTCTTCAATAAACAGTCTTCAGTTTGGTTTTGTACCTGTCCATCTTTCACCAGCAAAAAAATGGTGTATTTTATTGTAATGCCCATTTGAATGAATTGATTTGAAACCGTGGTCTTGGAAAGGAGGAGGCAAATTAATTTAGCCACTGTATCCTGTGCTGCACACAGTGATGATAACAGTAAAAACAAATGTTAAGGGCAGTCAGTGCACTATCATGTGCTGTATCCCTTGTTTATTGCTTTTGGAAGGTTATTGTGGAATACAAGTACGATACAACAAGTCATAAAAAAGGTTGATTAATTTTATGACTTGTGTTAGCATTTGTAGTTATACATACTAAAAAGGAAGGCTGATGACCTCATGCTTCATGGCTTAAGCTGTTGTGGTCAGGCAGGACAGTTGTTCTCCATGCATGGCTGACTAGATACTTTAACAGTCAACTTTTAATTTTAAAAATTACTGTCCCCACAACCAGTAGGAAAAAGGGAAAAGGCCATTTTGGAAGGAACAAGTGCTTAACCATTCCAGGTAGGATGCATGGAGCTTGTTAGTATTGAAGGAATTTTCAACAGCTGAAGTGCCTGGAGCAAAGCCTGAATTTGGGCTGGAAAATGACACTCATTTTAGGAAGATAAAAGGCTGCACAATGTCTGCTTCTCAAAAAGCTTTGTCTGGAGGCTGCAGGACAGAATCACCCTGAAGGGCAGCTTATTCTACTTTTTCTATGACAGGTGTGGCATGTCTGTTTTATTTTCCTGAGAAGACAGGAATTCTGTGAGAGGAGAATTTCTGGAAAGAAAGAATATTCCAAGCCAGCAGTCTGGTGAGAGCCAGTCCATGTCTGGTTTACTCTGGGTGAACACAACAGCTTTGTCTGTTTTCATGTAAAGCTTCTGAACCACAGTAATCCATGGGGGAATTTTTTAAAAGTCTTAATTTATTGAGAAAATAGGGACTATAAGAAGAATCCTTGTATAATTCTGTAATTTATTATGATATATTTTTTGTTGTATTAATGGTGAAGCTGTCGATGTTCTGGAGCACAGAGTGTGCTGTTGCTCAGTGTCATGCCTTAATGGAAGAGATAAAAGACTGGTCTCCTGATAAGAAATGGTGTATAGCTATTTAATACTGGTAATAGCTAAAGAGATAATGCTGAGGACAGCAATGCATTTTGAGAAGAGAGAAGGTTGAATTTGCAGTCTTCCTGTTGATTTGAAGAAGCTTAAGAGAGAGATTTCACTTCTGACGTAGGACTCATCACTTATCTGTCAAAAGAGGTGAATGAGCAATTCAGATGATTGGTTGGCTTAAAATTTGTTAGGATAAAACGATCATCATTCTCTCATCATTATGTTTCAAAAAGCTGAACAGCAGACTCATCAGTAATGATTAAACATTTATATATAGTTTTCTCACATTGCTGCTTTTTTTCCCTTAGCCTTGCAGTTTTCAAGAGACAAAATGTGACAGAGGGAGTGGGAGGATGGAGGCAAACATCCCACATAGTTTGAGAGCTCAGGACCTACAAAGCAAATAGTGGGAACTGAAGTCAGCTGTTAATTTTGTGTTAGATGAAGTCAGTAATTAGATTTGCTTTTTGTTTGGTACGGTACATTATTGTTAATCCTCATTAATCTGAATTCTGTGCTCCCATGAACTTTTTCCCAAAGATAGGCAATTAGAAGGAATTTCAGAGTGAAGTTCTATAGAGAAACTGTAAACTTTTGAAGCTTCCCCTTTTTTTTTAGAAAATCTTACTCAGATATTTGCTAGAACATTGTGAAGGTTATTGTAATAAAACACTCCTATAAACATAAATGAAGAAAGTCTTGCTGTGTACAGTGAACTGCCTTTGTTGTTTCCAACTATTTGGGAGATTACAGTAATGTACGAATTACCCTTTTTCAATTAAACTCTTGAGTATTTAATGTAAATATATCTAATGGTAATTATTTTACAAAGTGTTTTTTGACACTAATGACCATATACTTTGGTTTGAATGGAAATCCTGGAAGCCTGGTATTTAAACACATTAGTGTTATGTGTGTAATTATTCCCTTTGGTTTTAAGTGTCAGTTTTCATTCTCAACCTGATTAATGTCTGAGAAGTGAGAAGATGAGAAAGATCCAGGATTTCAGTAGTGATCAGTCTCCAGGTGTCTGGGGCATCATCCTGTTCTGTGGCCCATCCTGTTCCTCCATTCTCCTCCACATCTCTGTTGCTGGTCACTCTTGGAGATGAGGATGAGCAGCTGGTGTGACCCAGCAGGGCTGAGCAGCACAGCTCAATTGGCAAGAAGTGTCATGCAAGTGATCTCAGTTAAACATCCCATTTCTTACCACCTCCTAATGCCTTTTCCTGTGCAATAGGTGTAATTTTTTTATACTTTAACTTCAAAAAGTATAAAGCCAAAGCATGAATAGTTTAAGTAACTTGAATGATATCAAACACTGTGTGAATAATAGAGACAGGTATACAAAGACTCCCAGCATTCTGCTGCAGACAGTAAAATTACTCAGATCAAAATGCTTTTCTAGGTAGAATCTTTTGATCTTTTGTAACCTTTTTTTAGTCTACAAATTACAGTCACTGATCAATAGTGAGTCATCACAATGACTGCAGTGCAGAGCTCCATTGTAGGCTGCAAATAAATCTACCTGCTCTGACAAAATGGGTGAGTGGAACAGATAACCAGAACTGACTGTCACTGGAAAGGGTTGTAGCACAACACAATGAATTTTTATGAGACTTTGAACTTCTGTTTTATGTAGTTCCACATGTCAGATGTTCGTTATACTGAGTTTATAGTCAACTCTGATCATGTGAAATTTGAATCATTAATTATATGAAAGGGATAATTGGAAGAGTCTGTTACTTTCCATATAATACCATTCTCATCCAAGATAAATAAAGTTCTCTGCCAAGTGCTGCACTAGTGCAAATCAAGCCTGCCTTCTTTTCAGTCAGAGGAAGGGCATGGAGTGAGGAAGGACATATATCTCCTCCTGTTAAACTGCAGCCTTGTGATAATATTATATGTGTTTCTCCTTCGTAGTTTGCTGCCTGTCAGAGAAAATAAAAACTACCATATTTAATAAACTCTGGCTGGGCTATCTCACACTGTGAAACCAATATGCAAACAATACCACCATTTCTGGGTATTTGGACTGTGCTGAAGAATCTAAGGAAGCAAATAGAGAAAGGTGCCAGCAGATTGTGTGGCAGTGCATGTTACTCTATCTACCAAATCTGGAATCACTGTACATAACAGTAGAAATATAACAAAGTTCTGCAGATGTCTCTTACTGGCATTTGGAAGAAGAACAAGCTAAATAGGGATCTCTGATCTAATTCAGACATCCTGTATATGAAAACTTACAGATATTTGTACCAATACTCTCAGATTTTCTTTTCATGAACACTTTAAATTCTGTTCCTTTTTTAAACAGAAGTTCATGCAAAGAATTAAGCATGAGCAGTGTGAAGCATTTTTTATATATCTTCCCTCTACTCCCACCTGAAGCCTCGAGAGTTTTTCTACCAGAATTGTAAATGATCAAGATATATTTTCAGAATTCTGTTCTGCTGCAGTGTTTTCATGTGTGATGCTTTGCTTTTGATTGCTATAAAGCAGGTAAAGAATGAAAAAAGTGTGAGGTTATAAAATTCAACTATGCCATCTGAAGCATTTTCAGCTCTCTTTGATGTTGACTGTGACACATTTTTTCTGTATCACATTAGGCCATCCTAGTTTAGGGCCTCCTTAAAGGACTTTATTCTAGGCATTTCTTATTTCAAAAGCTCTTCATCTGAAGAGTTTTATTTCTGGATTCCTCATTGTAGGTCAAAAAAGATGATCAAATACCAAGGAGTTTATTCATTAAGCTCTTCATGCTAAGATTAGGCTTGGAGACTTAAGATCTATGAATATTTGTTCAAAAAGGAAAGTATGTTGATTAATCAAATAGAAATCTATTAGGAAAAAATGTTAGGGATACCAGATTTAGATGGTGTATTGTTTATACACAAAGAAAATGTGAAGGCTTTTCATTACATCTGTCTAGGAGTTCTGACAAATTCCTGTACAAATAGTTTTATACCTCAGCAATCCTGTACATTGCATAGATTCAGTCTTGATTTTTGCATATGCAATTTTATAGTATCCCACAGTATTTTTTCTGAGATTATATACAATCTTAATTATGTACTATTTTATATTTAGTCACTTTTCTGTGTATACCTTGTTGCATGTAGTGTTTTTGTAAGTCCTGCTGTGATACATAACTGCATAATAAATGCAGTTTATTTATAAACTAACGTATATGCATGTGATGATTATATTTCTTTACATAAAGTTCTATGTTTGAACTTCAAAAACGACATAAAATACATAGTAAATAAGGTTTTTCACTCAAATTGACATGGTGATCTGTCAAGTGCAGTTTTATGCTGCTCAATTAGTGTCATCTAAGACACATGAACATGGATATTTGATGATGTTTGAAATCTCTAGTTCTGTTGTGATTTCAGACAGATCCATGTTTATTCAGGTGTTGATTTCAACAGGAACTATCTCAAATACTGCATTACTGCATTACTGGAGGTTATTTAATGTACTTTGTTTCAGCAGTCTACTGAAATAATTTTGGGTTTTATGATCCAGGAGTTATTCTTTTGAAATCCTTGAATTCAGCTAATACTTGATTTTTCCAAACCACAGTTAAGTGTGCATGTAGAGAAATTTGTGTCAATAATTAGCAAAAATCTTGTCAAATGAGTTCAGTTTTCAAACCTGAGTTCCTAAAGATGCTTTTTTAAAATCCAGTACTCAAATGCTAAGAAAACTGTCTGATGATAGGTCAAATGAGAGAAAAAATAGGCATTGATTTCTAAAAATAGCTATGTAAGTGTGAGAGGAGAAGGTGATCATGTAGTATGAGACAATTTAAAAACTGCAGGTCAGGAAAGAAATAAAGAAATAACAGTAAATATGTTTGTGCTCTTCTATTCCAGAAGTAGCTTTTAGCTTACAGAAAGACAGTGTATCCTGAATAATGTTAAGGTAAAGTCTCCTTACAGCTTTCTGGAGAATATAGGAAAATTTAAAACAAAAAGAAAAAAAAAGGAGAAAGTTGTCAAGATCCTTAAAATACAGCGTTAGAACACGAGGATTGTTGTCAGAACTGTTTAGAGGGGATTACATTTTGCTTCTGCTGTATACCAAAGAGCACTTTCAGCCTTTTCAGCTGATGTTCTAAGCCTTTAAGCCCAAGTCTGTGCTCCATGAGTGTTAACTCAAGTATCTGATGTTAAAATATGGGTATTGGCACAAGTTCATTTTCTGTGTCTTTATTGTCGGTTGGACACTGGATAGCTGATGTTGATTAAGGAAAAACAGTGAAGTCAGTTGTCTTCAAAAGGATTTATCTTCTTTTTGTCTGAGAAGGGGCCTAAAGGAACAAACATCTTAAAGTGGTGTAGGAAAAGGAAAGGAAATCAGTTTTGACTTTAAAATCTCCTTTTTTTTTTAAGAAGAGTAAATTGGCTCTAGAATGGTTGTAGGTGAGAAACAGCAGCAAGAAGTAACTTGCATAGTTTAGATTAAATTTAAGCTGCTTAATCAACATAGATGGCTTGAGCTGTTTTAACTTGTTTTAAAAGACCCTTTGGGAATCCTTTGGTCTGTTTTTTTATTGAAATATTTTTTTAAATTCTAAAATAATATCTGTGGATTTATTGAACAAACATGGTTCATTTACATGGCATTAATAAATCTTACAGTAATGTACATCAGAAGAGCAAAGTTAATTACATGACAAATCAAAATATTAAAGTGCTGTGATTGATTGTTGCAAAGACATGTGCCAGGGCTTATTTTTATTTAACTGCCTGGCTTGCATTTTCCTGACTGGTTTGTTCAAGCAAAACCAGAATTGTCGTAGAGAAGCCACATCTATTGATAAGAGAAGAGGTTTAGTCTGAATAAAAATAGAATAACTGTTGCTAATTGAGTTTCATAATTCATAAACAAAAACTAATAGAGAAGCCACATCTATTGATAAGAGAAGAGGTTTGGTCTGAATAAAAAATAGAATAACTATTGCTAATTCATTTTCGTAATTCATAAACAAAAACTAGCAGTTGGCTTGCTTTTTTAAAAACCAATGAAGACTAATGAAATAAAACATATTGTATTTTATTTTAAGAAAATTTTGAAGTAAATTTACCATATTAACCAGCAGAAGAACAGTAAGGATGTGTAGTTTTTGTTTCACATGTTGCAGTAAACTCCCCACTCTCATATTCTGTGCATCTCAGGAAACAAAGCCTGGGAAGAAACTTAGAAATAGATCTGTGGGAGGGTGATAATCTGAGAGCAGAGTGATCTGTGGAATATTTTAATTTTGGTCTGGGGCAGTTGGGCTATGGACATGGAAGGAATTCTGCCCACGAGATGCCTTTGAGCACAATTCTGCCACGGGGTCATGGATGGAGGAGAATCTCCCTGCAGCTCTGGGCTCAGGCTGGTTCTTGTCACACAACTGATTCTTTTGGGGTTCAAGCAGTTCAAGACACCTTCATTTCTCTCAGACACAAGTTCTGACCTTTCAGATGAGCTGGATGTTACCACAGTGTTAGCAGGGAAATGAAACATTTGGGAGGTGTCAGTAGCTCCCCATGGCTGGTGGGTTGGTTTCCACTGTCACAAACTGCAGGAACTCAGGTGGTTTCTGTGTCCCACCTTCTTTTAATCTGTTTAAACTCAGGTATTTGCTCTGCTCTGGCTTTGTTCTGTGCTCCAGTCTCCACAGGCATGGCAGTACTGGCAAATTCCTTAGATTTTAGCAGCTTTTGAAATCATTCTGCCTTTGTATTTGCACCTTTTTTTCTTCTGATGCCAGCTAAACCAAAACCCCTGGCTTCTGTTGGCAGAACATCTCTTGATGTTCTCAAGAGCATCACCAAAGGCTGAGCTGGCAAAGCTGTGGGGAGGTCTGACTGTTCCCATCTGATTTAACACAGGGGCTTTTCTCCAGAAGAAAATGCAATATAAACCAGGTATAATTTCATGAATGTTATTGATAGATTTACCTAGGCTAAGGATTAAGTGAGAAAAACCTCTAAAGATTAAGGCAAATTTTGTTATCACAGAGTTATGTAAATCCTACTCTTTTAATTTATTTTTTTTTTTCTGTTGTGTTCTGGCAGCATTTATTGAGTGAATTCAATGATCTTTTAACTCAAGGAGTAGAGATCTCCTTTGAGATTCCATCTTTGAATCATGCTGATAAATGGAACTAAGAAAATAATGTCCCATTTCATGTTTTAATCTGTGGCTCCTACTCAGGTTTGTTTTTGTTTGTTTTTTTTTACCTTCTCATTATAATTTCTTTTTTTTCTTTTTTTTTTTTTAATATGTGTGGAATTTATATCTTTGACCTGGATGTTTCTTGGCTGGATAAATAGTTTAACATTTCCATTTTTTTTTTTTTTTCATCTTTTAACAGGCAAAAAAATAATCAGTCTGAACATTCAATCTGTCACAACTTACAAGACAATTTCTAATGTCATTGGATATCTAAAAGGAGCTGTATTTCCTGGTAAGTATCCCTTTGTCATGTGCATTTATTATTTGTTCCATGTTGGGTGGGAGTCATAGCTGGGATCAGGATCCTATTTTGCCAGATAATTCACTAATACATAGGAAAGAAAAAGCCTTTTTTGTACTCATTTTGTGATTTATGATGTGACAGAATGTGAGGGTCAAACAGAGAATGAGCTGAGGGGGATGTTGTAGTTACAAAAAGCATATTTTTACACAAGCAGCAGGTGTTGCACATGGACCACAGAGAGTTTCAGTAGTTTGTACCAAGTAACTGTGTTATGGTTTTAATTTTAATATAGTTTTAACACTTGCTGCAGCCTAATTTTGTGTCTCAATCGTGCCTTAAGCTAGTTTTATACAATTCTATGAATAGTAATTACTGTTCTCTATGTCTGATGATTGAACAATAGAGCTCTAAGTGCAACTGGGACATAAAGCAAGACCCCCCTCTGTCCTTTGGTGCTGTACATAAATAATGTCATAATCAGGATATCAAATCATTTTGGGATTATTTTGTTAGTTAGTGAATTTACCTAAAAGGTGAAGGATTTCTGCAACCTGTGAATGAATGCTGTTATTGGTTACTTAAATGGTGCAAACAATTCCTAGGGTGCAGATGACCATCAAAACATCATCATGCTTGCCTTAATACATTTTTATTAGGTTATGAATAAAGAATGGAAATTTATTTACAGTCCCTTAGGAGGTGGACCAGTCATTTCATATTTTAAGTAATGGAATGAGGGAGGTGGAGAAAATTTTATTCCTGCTGGTGAAATAAGGACTCAGTTTTGTGTGTGCAGAACTGTATACTTCTCACCAGACTTTGTTTGTTTAAAGCAAAAGAGGAAACAATTAGCACAGTGAATTTAATTTCTGTGAAGGATTTAATTTACTTCATGAATTTGAAGTTAGCAGTCTGCTGTTATTAATGTTTTGCAAATAGCTGTCATGGAGTTGGAAAGGCAGAAACTGCCATGTTTAGACATTCTGTCTTCTGAATTGTGAAACAGAGGCAAGAAAAATAATAAAAAGTGTGCTTCAGTTTCTGTTTAACAAGTCTTCTATCTTCTCTATACCAGAACCTTTCATCTTATTTATTACCACCTTTAATCAGAAAGTACTTTTTGGAGGATAGCCAATATATGCTGAACTTCAGGAATCTAAGGATATGTAAATAAGTGAAATCAGTAGCAGTACCCAGATGGCAACTGTTTGTCCCATGGATGTCTAGCTCAACAAGGGCCATAAAAAACTGGCTTCTAGTAAATATCAAGTTAAATATCTAATGCACTGTGATATTTTGTGCAGAATCAATTTCAAACCTTTGTTTCCTTCTCTGCTCTTCCTGGTTGATGCTACAGTCGTTCCTCTCAACTGCTTTGAATCTTGGTATTTCCATGGCATTGATTCTCTGTCATTTTGATGGGGTTTTGCTCGTTTCATACACATGAAATATTCACCTTTATGTTCACAGAAGTGCAGAAAGGAGGCAAAATTTATCTTTAGTGCTTAATGAAAGACTGCAGAGCATCACCAAGTGTGGAATATATTTCTTTTTTGCTTGAAGACCACCTGACACACACATACAGACAAGCACATCTCTGTAATGGTGACCTTAGCTGGAATTTGATCTGAGGAGTATGAACGAGCATCTGAAGTGTAACTAAGATGTTAAAATATTTAGAAGTAGATGAAATATGATAGTTGGTAGCATTTTAAAACCCAAAAAATACAACACTGATTTTATAGCTCTGTTGGATGTGGTTGAAGATGGGATGTATAACAAGAAGAGACAGGATAAAGAGGCTCTTTTTAATCATAAATCCCTGTTGTCCAGCCCATCACTAACCTGAACACTTCCTGTCTAATCACCTTCAAGGGTATCTGATGGATATTTTTTTTTCCTTTATCTCTAGTTCTTTCTCTTTTTTCTTTTTTATGCCATGTGATTCTGAGAAAGGACAGCTGCATGACCATCCTTTTTCCTGTGCTTTTCCTGTAGTCATTTGCTTTAGAGTTTTGCCCCTGCTCATTCAGCTGGCATCTCCAGCAGTAAGTGGATGCTTGTGGCCCCTTCTCCATCAAAATATCCTGCATTATTTTAATAAGGTCTCTCTCCTCTCACAGAGTCTGTTCACAGGCTAAACAAATTATTACACAGGCAAGCACTGATCCTGTCTGAGCCCCCTGTGTTAGTAGCACTTCCTTTAATGACCTAGAGGCGTGTAAGGCCATTCATTTTGTTATAATTCCTGTCATTAAATGAGTTGAAGATCCTATGTTTTTTCATTGTCAGTGCAACCTATAATTAAGCCTTTCATGGTGCAACGCACAAGTTGCAAAATTATGTGATTTATATTTCATTTTGTTACATGAAATTATTATGTAAGTCTAGATTGACACTTTGCATATCTGTTTTTAGAAAGAAATTCTTATTTCCATACCTACACACCCCCCAAGCAGTTGATTGAAAAGATTGCATTATAGGTACATAACAGATCCTTTTTTTATAAAGCATTTTTGATTCTCTATTAAGCAACATGTTAAAATATTTTGTTGAACAATACTGGTAAAACCCCAGTTTAATAGAGAATGCTTTTATAATCAAAGTGTTCCATTAATATTGTTTCCAGGCAGCAGTCACTGAAAAACATGCCAAGTAGATATTTTAATCTTATAAGCAAAGAAAATGTGGTCAACTGTCTGTTGCTACATTGTGATCAACTGGCAGCAAGTGAGTGAGTTCACTTGGTTAAAGAAAGAAAAAGAAAACTTTTGCACTTTTTGGAATCTAAATGACACTGAGGGATTGTTGTGGGTCTGGCATTGCTGTTCTTCCCTGTTGATAACTGTTCTGTTGTCTAATGGTATCCTGAAATAGGGAAAGAACAACTTTAAAAGTCTAGATCTGGGCCAGAAGGTGACTTCACAAAATATCAGAGCAAAACCAGTAAGCAATCCATCAAAGAGGGCTGTGAATTCATCTCACACAGAAGGTCTGATAGTTTAATAGCTCATCCAGAATAACTCTGCTTCAACTTCTTGACAGGCCTCAGTCACACCAGTCAGTCATGTTATTTCATAACACATCATCGGTTCTGGAGTAAAATAAGGGGTTTTTTTTCCCTTGTGAGTGGTATTAGGGTTATATATAATGCCTTGAGAGATGAAGATTTAGTTTTGTTTTGTTTCTCTGTTTGTTTTTTGGGGTGTTTTTTTCATGAGTAACCATAGGCATATTCTTTATTTCAGGTTGAAACTTCTTGGTTTTCATTCTGTAAAATGCTTTCTTCCAGCATTAACACAGCTTCTAGGTGTGACTTTCCATTTCTGTATCATTCATTATCTCTATCCCTCTGTCATGTCTCCTCTCTAAACCTGCAGTTTGGGTGTTTTAATGTCTCCTTCCACAGAAGGCTAAGTGCTGATCTCTAATCTGCTTGCCAGCTGCTCCACTCCTGTTTCTGCCATGTCTTTTTTGAGATAGGGTGGTGAGCACTGAACACAGTCTTCCAGGTGAGGGAGTACTAATACTTTGTGTATTTATTTTTCTTTGTTTCCCATTGTACTGCCACACATTTTTTTTATTTTTTTCTTTTTGGATGCAGATGTGCATTGAAGATCATTTCCTGCTTATTATTTTGTTTTTTTCCATAACACTCTACTGTGAGCATGATTGTCTATATGACCTAGTCCTGGCTGTAAAAATGGTTTATATCAGATCTATAAGGAGAGCAGTAAGCAAACAAGGAAGGCAAGGGCATGGGGATTAATTTACCAAACTGTCTACATATATTTACTTACTAGCTCATTTTTAAGTAGTACTCACAGTTTTATGTATAATTGTTGTATGATTGTCTTGCATGTCATCATCTACATTTTGGCTGACAACTTTGTGTTGCATTAATGACATTACACACTACTAATGTGGTTCATTTTTAGGGTTGCTTTGAATTCTTTTAATCTTGAGTATCCAAAAAAGAAAAAACAAACAAAAAGTGTATTTTTTGGATTTTTTTGTTTGTGTTTTTTTTTTAATTCCTCCTTTCAGACAGATACGTCATCGTTGGTAGCCATCACAGCAGTTTGAAGGGTTATGGTGGGCAAGGCTGGGCCAGCAGCACTGCTGTCATCACAGCCCTGCTCCAAGCCCTGATGCCAAAGGTGAAGAAGGGCTGGAGGCCTGACAGGACCGTGCTCTTCTGCTCCTGGGGAGGAACAGCCTTGGGGAACATCGGCTCCTACGAGTGGGCTGAGGTAAAACTGCTTTGGGACAGCTCACTGCAACGAGGGTTCCTCCTGCTGAGAGCATGGGATCAATAGGAAAATTGCCACGTGGAAATGGTGGCTCATTAGCTGAGGTCTCTGAGGTCTGTGTTTGTGCACAGCAAATCCAGGGAAAACATCTATTGAGGCCATTCCTGGGGATAACGAGGTGGCAGGATGTTGCCATGGCTGTGGAGGTTGCACAAACAGCACCTCTGGGAGCTGATTTCCATCCCTAATTCAGCACAGAGTTGTAAAAGGGCATTGCCAGGGTTTGACAGAGGGAGGAAAACCTCAAAAAATGACATCAGCAGAGGAAGAGATTAGAGAGCTTTTTCACCTTTGTGAGGGTTTAATATTTAATAATTTTTCAGTAGGCTTAGTGTGGGGAGAAGTGAATCAAGAGAGAAAGAAGAGATTTGGTAATGGCTTACATTAATTAAATAAACCTTGCAGTATCTCCATGGCTAGTGCTGATTCACTTCACACAGATTTGTGCTCAGGAGTTGGATACAATCTGGAACAGACAATTCCTTGGGCTCTTACTTTCAGCAGAATGGGAATCAGCTAGTGGAAAGAAAATACCTCAAAAAGTATTGATGATCATGTATGGTTAAAGTAGACTTCAGGTCATAAATTAAAGGAGTTTCTACTCCTTTAGGCAGAGAATTTCATGGCTGCTTTTCCAGCTCTAATGGTTCAATGAATTAAAACAGTAGATGAAATAAAGAGTTAATTGCTTTTTACTGTGCCTAAGAAGCAGCCAGCCCTCATTGAAATTTCATACTTCCAACATGATTATTCTTCAGAAACAAGAGGGGGTGAAAAAATCAAATTGAAAAGATCCAGGCTGGAAGCAAAATTTGTTTAGTTCCACTTCAAGTCAGCTTTGCATCAGATGTAATTGCGTTACACCCCTTCTGTTCAATATAAAGAGCCACTTCATGCAAAGAGGAACTCATTACTCAGAAGGCAAAGGGGATCCTTTTAAAAAAGAGATAATAATTGAAACAGTTTGTACATGCTATTTTTATAGTCTAAAAAATAATAAAATTAAAACACTGGGGAAGTTGTGCAATTCAAATCTGAATTTGGTCTCTAAATATTTGAGTCCATTTAACTGTTGATAATGATTGCTTTTGAAGTTTGTCTTCTGTCAGGCATAAGTTTAAAAGGCCATCATGTTGTTTCACAGTGTGTGTAATGTTTTCATTTTTGGCCTTACAAGTGTAGTAATTTTTAATTCCTCCCAGACCTGTTTGCATTTTCTTTAGAATATGTGTGAAATGGAATTACAACTTCTGCTATATAGAGAAATAGCAGTAAGATATCCTTTGAAGTTTATAAGAGCATATTGTAAGAAGCAGTAGTTAGCTAATACTTGGGGAATCACAGAGGATGGAAATGCAGGGTGCAGTTTTCCCCTGGAATCAACCAAAAGAGCAAAACCAGCCTTAATTCTAATGATTCATAGCACTAACCATTTTTCTGCTTGTGTTGTAGGATTTCAGGAGTGTTCTTCAGAGAAATGTTGTGGCCTACATTAGCCTCCATAATCCAGTCACAGGCAACTCAACTTTACACCCTGTTGCATCCCCTTCTCTTCAGCAGCTGGCAGCAGAGGTGAGACACAAAATGTTTGGTTTCACATGTGGTTTATGAGGTTACATGGCTGACCTCCTAAAGATCAGTTGACATTAGACAGCAATAGGTAGTTATTTTGTTGAAGAATTTTAACCTCACATTAGCTGGTTGGGTTTTGTTTGTCTTTTTTAGAGCAGGTTAAATTTTATTTTAGAAAATAATGTATTAAGAGGTTGGAAGGGGTAACTTGTTTCACCTGTTTGTTAGACAAAGTCTGACCATACTTGCATGCCCTACAGCTTTTTTACCCTTTGGTGGCTTTAAAGTAACATATTTGTTATTCTTCAGCACAGAGCACATTTTTCTCATCCTAATCAGGTCTTTCCAGACTGTTTCTCAATTTGCATTTAAACCTGTATATTTCCCAGATGTAACATGACACACAGGGAGAGTGTTCCTCCTGCCATAATAAACACTGTCTGCAGTGAGTGTGTCAGGCTGGGTGCTCAGTGATGCCTGTGCAGCTCATCTGGAGTCAGAATATTCCATGGGTGTGAGGCCTTAAACTAATGACCCTATTGCATATTATAAAACCTGAGGTTTCTGAATTTATCAGTACTTTACGTCAATGGAAAATAGTGTAAGGCACATTCTTAATGACAAAAAGAGTTTGAAGTGATATGCATGAAATGGAGTTCAATTTCACTTTCATAAATTATGCTTTTTAGGTGGTTTTTTTTTTCTGTAAGTTTGCCAAATGAGTACTTATTCTGATGTTTCTTTGACTTGCCTCTGAAGCATGTGGTAATAAACACTCCTCAAAGCTGCATCTTGGATTAAATGCAGTTTAAAACTGATCAGGCTTGGCAATTGTTCAACTAAGTTAGTAAAATGATATCAGTAAATTGCTTCTTAGCAGTGTCTTAACCACTTCTCCTGTTCAGTGTTTAAGTGCTAATTTCCTCATGGAAAGGATCTGATTTAGTCTGTGTAAGTATTATGAAAAATGTGATGCAACATTGTTTCAGAGAAGAAAAAAAGCTTCCACTTCTGGAAAGTTATTTATAATGTTATATATGTGACTCTCCAGGTGTTATGGATATGTCACTTCAAATTCTATTATCAGTTTTAGCTGTTTTATTTGCAGGAATGCCATTCTGAAAAGTTGCTAGCCTTTTGCTAACCTAGTGGTGTTGGTAGTTCTATCTCCATTAAAACACGTATTTGCCATTTAAGGGAGTAAGTTATTAGGTCCTGGAGCTATTTGGTTTTTTCTCCCTTTATTGCTTTGACTCCACAACACAATCCATGGCAGTGATCTGAAAACTAAATTGTCTGGAGCTTTGCAGCAGCCTTTTTATTATCTATTTATCACTTTATTAGGTCTCGATCCTTTCATCCTAATAAATGCCACATTAGTATGAGCATTACATTCATGCCCTCTATTTTGAAAAGGAAGCAAATTTCTTCTTTATTTCTGTGGTGTTAGGTAATATTTTGTAATTCTAGTAACAGCAGTTGTGTTCTCCTCAACAGTGTGGAAAGAACCCCTTTAGCAGCCTTGCCTTGCACCTGTTAATTAATAAAACTTGACTAGAATGTTTTGTTATTTTGTTGTTTTTTTAAGTCCCAGTAAACACCTTCCTTCTCACTTCTGATTCTTTAATTTTGAGAGTGCATCCCCTCTGCATGTTTATCCTAAAGCCCCATTTAAAAAGTAAAGGATAAAATGCCTGTTGTGAGCATTTTATCTGTATGGCTTTCCCTTCTTATTTGTAATTATATTTTGTAATTAATTATTATTTGTAATTATTATTTGTAATTAATATAACTGTCATACAGTTTGTGACATTAAAAAGATTTATAGGAATAATTGCTTCCAAATGCTGGCTAGATTTCTGAATTCATGTCAAATATATTGACAGTGATGGAACAGCCCAGCACAGATCCCCCTTTGTTCCCATGGGTGCTCACAATTTGCCATGTGTCCAGAAGATTTCCTCTGGAAGAAGGATCTGCTTATAAAGAATATTGATATTACTTCCAGTACTAGCCAGGAACACAATGTAATTACAGATTACCTGTAAGTTATGACAGTGCAAATGGGGTGAAATGTGAATTTTTGGAGCTCATCTCATCTTGAAGAAACTGTGAGTCTGTTCACATGGAATTCTTGCTACCAGGTGCAAGTTGCAAAGAAAAGCTTAAAAAATCTGAGAGAAAACAATAATTTTAATTTGTGTGAGCTCTGAATATAGGTTGGAACAGAAAAGAAGGTGAAACAGGCATTTTGAATTAATGATATCAGTCCATTTTAGAAGGAAAGTTAGATTAGCCTGTCTTATTTAGTTAGATAGAAGTTTACCATAATTTGTGAATACATGGAAGATCCTGCACTGAGCCTTTGGATTCAATGCTTGAAATCATAATTCCATTTTTAGACCACAACAAAAGAAGCTGTCATGTATTATTTTTCCTTCTGCTGCTAAACAGTGTTGTAGCATTGTTTGGAGGTAAGGGAGACTGAAATCTCACCAGTTTTTGGGTTTTGTTCAGTGCTCACTGTAGTGCTGAAGTTGTGTGAAAGAGAGGGAGAATGTATTCCCAGGGAAAATTAATAAATGTTAGAAAAGCCTACAGAGGATAAGTGTCAGGATTCTGGGGATAACAATGAAAAACTGTAGCTTGTCCCATGAAAGGAACTCAAGTAATAATCACACTAAGTGCAGAGCTCTCTGTGGATGCTGCAAGGAACATAATTTATAGAGAACTATGGGGAAATAAAAAACTAAGATGGGCCAATGCATACAGCAGTGTTTGCTTTCTGTGCTGGTTTGTTTTTCCAAAAATAAAATTTTGAACAGTTGCTAATCACTGCAGCTTCCACAATATTTATTTTTTTTTCCCTTAATTTCTGGGAAAAGTAGGGAAGAAGTTTTAGCTGAAATGTTGTTTGTATGAATATTCTAAACTCAACAATGAAAAGAGGAATCAGGGATGTTAATAACTTGTCTGCTACGTGAGGTCTGGAAATCAGAGAATGGAATAAGTGCTTGGCTAATTAACAGAGACCACACTTCTTAAAGAATGTTTTTTATAAAGGGATTATATCTTCATATTAGTTGCAGGTTTCAAAAGGGAGCTACATAAGCAGTCTGCAAATAATAATTTTATATGCCTGTCTGTGGGATTCTGGTTGAAACACCAAATTACACGAAGAAGCTAGTTTAAATATTTGGATTAATTAAGCAAAGAGGAACTCAAACAGTTCTGAGACCTTGACATATTTAATTCAAATCTTTTTTATATAACTAATTAGTGTCCACATTAACAAGAGGGAAGTACTGCCAAGTTATATTTTTGTCTACTGTTATTTTGTACAGAAAATGATGGTTAATTCTCTTGCTCAGTTGGTGAATCACCATTTGTTGGCAGAGTGTCATTGGTAAATTGGGTTTGTTCAAGTCTGGGACTCGTTCTCTGTAAATAAGGCCATTAATGATTTTTTCTGTAATGGACATGTCACAAAGAAAAAAAAAAAGTTATTATGAAGCATAAATTTATTGCTGTTGTCTTTTAACTGATTGTGTGACCATCAGACTGCAGGTCTGCTGTTACTGCTGAGCCCAACAAGACTTACTGCTCCTGCCTCCCGAGGAAAAGAGTGATTTAAAGCTATTGATGAACGAGTTGATCATTAAAAATGACTGTGCCAAGTATTGTTCCATGCTATTTATCAGTATTTGTTTCCACTAATGGAGTAAAAGACATAAAACATCTCTACATTTAAAGGTGGTGTTATTGACAGAAAGCTCTTTTTTCTTTATGAATTAAAACCAGAGATAAACTTCTGCATAGATGTTGTTATCATTATTTCTTGATTTAAAAAAAAATAAAATCTTACATTAATGTCAGCATTGATTCTCTTCTTCCAGCTTCTGTGTGTTTCTCCTTTTTTTGATACTGTCAGCATTAATAGTGGATCTCCTGGTGCCACATATCAGTAGCTGTAAACAAGAAAAAAACCCCATGATTATTTGAATTGCTTGTTCTGTGCCTTATAACAGAAGACTGTTGCTTCCCCATGAGCTTTCAGTCTTTACCTATTATCACTTCTAGTGTTAGATCTGATTGCTGGTGTTACTTTTTATATTTGTGTTGAGTACAAAAGAAAATCTCTTGAGAATCAGAAGTTTATGCTCTGAACTTCTATCTCAGGAATTCCTAACTATGTTAGAATGATGCTGTTAATGTAATTGGCAATCCTTCATTGCCAGCTACATTAAATTAATTAAGATGCTGCTTCTCCAATGTGAAAAGTTTTATTTAATGTTGGATTTGATTTGCAGGAGGGGTTTTTTGCATCTTCTAAGCACTTTTCTTTTATGATAAAAGGCTGCTTTTTCTGCTGTTAAATATTTTTTTTCTCTCTTCTTCCAAATTGAATGATTTTAATACATAAATACTGATTCAGACAGTGAGTAATTTAACCTGCTCATATATTTTGATGCTATGAAAATACTATTGCTGTTAAACATGGAGAAAAGAGTTTGTTAGCAAGACATAATGTAATAATGAACCAGTTTTCCCAATTGTTGGAGACCTGGTACAATTCCTTTGTTCCTGATGACTCAAGCTTTCTGCTTCCATGTCCTTCCCTGTATTTACATAGGTTTCTAATAGAGGCATAAATGATGTATATTTTCAGAAAGGTTTTCTTGTTTTGAAATGTAAATGTCTACTTTGACAGCCATTGTGAATGAAACTGAGTTAAAATGAACATTTCATTACCTTTAAGTGTAGTACTGGAGTAGGGAAATAATTCCTTTCCTGCTGCAAAAATGGGGTTCAAGGTTTTTGTTGGCCAGTTTGGTTAATATTGTCTCATATAATGGGCTGTACCATGTAATGGATTTGTTTTTCCCTTCCAGACACTTTAGCCAGACTAGAGTATTAGAAAAACTAACTTCACTTCTGTCTAAATATTCCTTTGTTTAATTTCATCTTGATTATTTCCCTTCAGATCTGACTTTTTCATGATAATAGAAAGATGTTTTCTTAGCAAAAGAAAAACCTTTCATGTAGAGAGTTTAAAAGTAAACTTTTAGTTCTTACAAAAGAAGATAGATTGAGAGCTCTGGGTATTTTAAAGTTCCTACATAAACAGAAATCATTGAAAAGTTTCTCTTGATGTTTCCCTCATCATTATTAACTGTTTGCTGAATGAATTGAAATGCTTGTACTACACAAGCAGGGAAATAAATGCATGTGCAGAAATAAAGTGTATGGCCAAATAACCAGAAAGAATGCAAGCACCTTTAAATCAGAATTGATAAGAAATTAGAATAAACTGAAATGAGACTTAAGTCTGTGTAATGGTGTTTGGTCCACAACAGCTGCAGCCACGGGCTTTAGTTCTGCATGCCCCAGAAAAAGAATCAAAATCTTGTGCAGCAAAATTTACTCTTTAGTTTGCACATTCTTGTTGGAAAAAAAAATAAAAAAGCATCTGGGTAGTGAAAAGCAGAGCATTTGTTTGTTATAAATAAAAGGGTAACCTATTTTCAGTAATGCCATATATATTTAACCTTGCCAAAAGTATCAGTGTGGCCTTTCTGAGCCTGCTGAACCTCATATCCTCGGAAGGAGAAGGTTTCAGGTGCTCTTTGACACACTTTGCTCCCTCTGTCTCAGCCTGCCTTGCAGCTGGGATTGATTGTTCTTTGGACAAGCATGAGGATGTTTATTTTTAAATGATGCACCTCTCTTTTATGTTGTAAAATCGTGAGCTATTTCATAGAGCACTGAGCAGGTGACAGAAGTCAGAGGAGTGGGAAGAGCTGCAGATCTGTAGAAATCTGGGAAGGTGTGTGGGTTTTGGGGGGAGGTTTTGGTTTGGAGGAGGGTTTTTTGTTGTTTCTTTGGGGTTTTTTGTTCTGGTTTGTGTAGTTTAAAGCTGTTTTTCCCAGGAAGATTAGAAGTTCCTCTATGGAATAGTAAGCCAGTAACTGAGGTGAAAATGTTGACCTGAGCCCCAGTGGTGCAGTCTGGAATTCCTGCTCATGCTGAGTTGATTTGGAGGCTGGAAGTTCTTTTTCAGCTTGGACCTTTGTCATGCTTGGAGGACTCTGACATGTCCTCTAAGCTTCAGGTTTAGAAATCAACTCAAAATGATGGTGACTGGCATCTTTTTGTTACATAAATCTGTTCCCCCTTTAATTTAAGTGTTGTGGCAGTCAGTTCTTACATGTGAAAACAAAAGCTTGATTGCTTTAAGGATGTTCATTGAATTTCTGTGTCTCTTGTTTAGGTGTACCTACATAGGAAATACTCAAATTTGGGAAGGAAAAAAAAAGAAAGCCCCAAACACCTGACCTGGTTAATGTCAGTCATCAAAAGGAAAAAAAAAAATCTTAAAATTTTAACTTAGGTGTATTTATTGGCAAAAAGATAGAATTCCTTTGATGAATTCTTTGAAACCAGGTATGAGGAAAATCGTTCCAAATCCATTTAAAACTGTGACAGTTTGAATAATCACAAATATAAACTTGAACTGTTCTCAGGTTTGCCTGGTTTGTTCATTCTTCATCTGTTTACCACCAGCAGATTCTGGTGATGGTGTCTTTTCTAGTGTGAAAAAAAGCCTAAATAGAGCTAGAAGGGAGATTTTTGGGGCTCCATAAACAGGGAATGTGAAATTTCAAAAGCAGTTTCAAGCCAATTGAATACATGTGAAAAATACCTGTATTTTCCAAATTATTCTTGATATTTTAATTAGTAATGTCATTGAGGTGCATTTTTATTTATTGAATCAGAGCCACAATTCCACAGCATTACTCCTGTCTTGAAGTGCACACAGAATGGAACTTCACTGGATAGAACAGAGAACATTTTACAGCAGATAATCTCAGATGTCAGGAAAAGCCAAAATGCAAGAAATAGTTTTCTTGGAGGTTCTGCAAAAAGCTTTATTTCGGCAGCTAAAGGTCACACAGCTCCAACCTTTGTCTCCTGACAGAGCATTGAAACAGATTTCAAAACCTGTTTTGTTGCCTTCTATTTTAACACTTCAAATGCTTTAAGTTTTCTTTCCAAGGAGGTTTCTGAATTCTCTGCTTGGTAACACCTCATCCTTGTCTTGATTAGATAATTATTGTATAATTACTTCAGAAAAGGCTCCATGTTCTACCTTCAACAGGTAATTCAGCAATAGAAGGGAGACTTCTAAAAACAAACATCCCCTAAAAAAATCTAATTGGGAACTGGCCTCCTCTCAGTTTTAACAACTTCATTTTTTTATTTTAACAGAAAAATGATCACTTTTAATTTTCACTGTTATGTTTTCAAAAAGCTGCACATGCTGTTCTAATTTATTGCTGTTGATTTTTTCCATAGGCTTTTGAGCACTCCTAGGAAACTTTTGTGATATGTGTCCAAATGGAAGAGGAAAACAATATTTAGTATTAAGATTAATGAGCAGCTCGTGGGTTTGTGAGGTTAGAGATGTAGGTGCTCTTCCTGATGTTTCACACATTCACCAGTGTCTGTGACAGGCAAGGAAAAGATTTCAGTTTCTGCAGTTCTGGCCAACTAAAAGATTCAAAATTACCCATTAATTCTGCAATTTGAAATCCATAAATATGTCCAAATATTTGTGGAAAAGTTACTCTTAGTTCATTCACATTTTCTACTACTGATAATTATTTAATAAATATCTCAGTAATACTTTAAAGCTTTTATTTAGTTAGCTTTTAGTTTTAAAGTTTCTCTCATATAATGGACAAGTGACCAGTATACTTCCTTTAAATCCTGTAAGTTTAGCAAGTTTCTATGTCATGCTTTCATTTAAAAAAAAAATAAAAAATTGAGGTTGAAATTCAGTAGAAAAGTTGGAATTTAGGCTACTGGGCAACATAAATTAAAACAGAAATACTTTGGTGTTTTATTTCATTTATTTTAAGTTGGGATGAGGATGAAGGGAATGATGTTTAAGGTCATTTTAACTCTGAAACATAAATCCATAGTCTAGCAAATAGTAAATTATGAAGAGAACATAATGTTCTATGGTATAGGCTGACATGGTAGGCAGAGCACATCAACTCTGTAGCAGTATGATGTTTTTTAATTTCTGTCTTTCATGCTAATTACAAAACATCATATTTGCTTTAAAATTCATTACTTTTTAAAAACTTCTCTTGTATGCTGTATTTTATTTCTTGCCTTTTGTCTGTTGCATTTGGCCTGCTTATCAAGCTTTATGTACTGATTAGATTGTTATTTGAAACAATTAGCAGTTATTTGCAGCTGTCAATCAAAACATATAATTAACTCCAAACACCACAAAAGTATCACAAATCTTATTTACAAAATATGTTCAAGTAAACTTGTGAAACAGTTGCCTGTGCAGCTAAAATGGAACTGAATGCTCAGGATCCAGGGTGCTTTGGAATTGATTATATTGGAGTAAATATTTCTTTGGGGCTCTGGAGATTTGGGGAGGGGCAAAGAAAAAAATCACATCAAATCTTTTTCTCCCTGTAAATTAATGGATCATTGTTATAAATGAAACAAACATGCATTTTGCTTGGTTTGGGTTTGTTTAGGTTTTTGGTTGGTTTTGTTGTTGTTGTTTTTTTAAATAAAGGAAATGAGAATTTTGTTTCATGGATGCCAAACAGGAGGTGTGATGAGGTGGAATGTACATACAAATGAGTATGTAAAGCACCTTTGATGACACAAAAACAAAATTTACAAGCAATCATTTGATCCAACTCCTCTCTCTACTGTAAAATAAGTTTCTCTGATGTGTTTCAGCTTCCAGTCCACAAGATCATAAAACTTAGATTATCTGTGCTTGGCTTCTATCACAGTGCATCTACCACAATAATTTGGAATGATTTTTATCATTTATTGAAGTCAGCACTGTTAAACAGCAATGTTTGTTTTCTCTTTCTTCCATGGGTGATCTTTATTCTTTGCAGTCACCTTTTTACATTTTGGACAAAAGCTATCATCATACATAAAAGAAAATTACACACTTTGTGCACTGAATATCAGCTTGAGAGGATTGTTACGTCTTCCTCATAGTTAATATGAAATTTGGTGTTTGAAATTAACTGATGTGTCTCAGACAAGCAAGGGAAGTCGATTTTGGATTAGTTTTTTCCATATAACTGACATTTTGCAGATTAACTGATAGGATATAATAAAAATTGGAGAAGACAATATAGGTAATTTTCTCTGTTTTGCAATGTAAATATTAAATTTTTAAGTATGCACAAAATCTGTAGATGGAAGTTATTAAGGACCTGTGGCATCCTGTCAGGAAAATGAGGAAAAAGCTTAAATTAATTGTGCTGTGAAGTCTCAAGATGCCATAAGGCAACAGAGCCCAGGGTGTCCAAAATGATATCCAGGGTATCTTTGCTAAAATAAGCTATGGGCTCTGAAATGTGGTGGACAAGGGTGTTCCAGAAGCTAAAAGAGAGATAACATTAAATCAGCATTACAAAGGAGAATTGCAATGACCTCTGTAACTGTAGATTGATTAAAATTGATAATAACTCAAGAATAAATGAAGTCATAATTGATTTAAATGGGATTTAGAAGGAGGGTAATTAATGGCAGTCCGATTTTTTTTCCACAGATCACATCTCTGTGTCATGAAAACAATTTTTAAGCATTTGAAGGAATTCCATGTTTATTTTGTAAAGATAGAAGCACAGATTTCTATGTAACATCTTCAGATATACCCTGGAAACCACTATAAAATCAGTGGTTTAGGATAATTATTAATCATGGATTTCCAGTTTACACAAACTGATAAATTTTCAGAGGTGTTACATGTCAATGGAGAGCCAGCTTGGAATGGAGTTTTTTCTACCAACATTTTTCATGGAAAAGCACTAAATTCAGTGCTAGTCAACACCTTCATTATTTATTGGATTGAAACTTGCAGCTCACATGAAAAACAACTGATCTCAGTATAAGAATATTCCGTTTTTTAGAGAAAAGGATAAAGTAGACAATATAAATGTATTTGGCTTCACACTCAATTGTGGCAGAAATAATGTTAATAAATACATCAGAGTACTTGCACGTGATTTCTTATATAAATACCATGGACAATGAAACAAGGCAGGACAATGAAAATCGTGGTCTGGAGCTTCCAGGCTGTTTTTAATTTGAAAATGTGTGTGTGTGTGCAAATGCACACTTGATTTTATACCTATGAATAAAAGTTGTGAGCTTAGGGAAACTATTCCTATCCATACAATTATTTGCATACACAATTTCAGTGAGACCAGAGATAGAAACTGTGGCAGGTGGAGTGCACAGGGAAAGATTTAATATTGAGGAAAAAATGAGCTCATGTTTATGGGATTCAATAGCTTTAGTCCATTAAAATATATTGGCTTGTGAAGTAAATTTTTTCCACACTGCTGACTAGAATCTGCACCCTTGAAAATTCATGTAGATGCTGTATTATTTAGTATTCTCAGAAAAATATATATGTAGAATTCATTAGTCTTCCTTACCAGAGTAAATAGCTTTAGAATGCATTTTACCAGATTTGTCAATTTGTTTTCTCAATTTGTGCAGTGCAAACATTTCTCCCTTACAGACTGTGTGTGCATTGTTTCAGAAAGTTCAATTTTATTGCATCATAATTAACTTTTAAAGATCGGAATTTGGAGGATGAAACCTGAAATATAATGCTATAGATATTTTTCTTAGATTAAATTGTGCAGTAATTAGAAGCTACCAGTTGTCTGTATTGTAGAACTCTGCTAATCAGTTCTGAAATAAAATACATTATCAGGCTTTCTGTGATTTGCTTGCTTACTGCAAAAAAGCAATGCCATATCCTCGTAACATTATTAATAAAACCCCACATTTTCTTAATAAAATTTAAATGTGTTTTTAGTTTTCTGGTACTTGACAGTACATGGAAATTACAATATCCCTGTTCAATGCTATACTTAGGTTTTGGAACTATCTCAGATAATAATCTTTATTTTCAGAGCACAAAGAAACACATAATTTAGGTGCATTATGAGTTTTGGGTAATAGCTGGCTATTGTGTGTTTCGTTGAAAATCACTTCAAAGTTCCTTGGATTAGATCAGATTCATGTTAAAACAGAATGTTAAACCAGATCCTGGTTAAAAACACATTTTATTCAAGTAGTTGAAGTTCTTCTCCCAGGCCCTAATATTTCGTAGTTCTTGAAACCAAGTTCAAGTGAACTTCTATGGAAACCAGAAAGAAAAGGTCATTTGACCATATGGCTTTGTCTTCTCTCGGTTTTTCCCTTCTCCTTTCCTCACTGTCATTGTTTTCCTGTACAGAGGCAATACCAAGGATGCTTTCTTGTGGTGTAAGCAGATAAAAGTTGGAAGAATCCAGTCAGGAAAAGAGTATTACAGTACCCCACTGCTATAAAAATAAAATCATTTGACATCTTTTGGATCATTTAATTTATCTTGCAGTGGAGCCTGGGGACCTGCATTTGTGGTGCTGACACACTTTAATAAATCTGCTTTGTGATTATCTTCCTGAAAAATTCAATTTCTACAGATACTTGATATCTTAAGTGCAAATCCTGTTATTATACCATTTGCTCAATTCCCATTGAAGTCCAGGAGAGGATTTTTACATGAAAAATATGATGGTGGTTTATTGACTTCCATGGTCTGTATGGAGTGGTGGGAGTGACTTTCCATTTCCAAGACTGAAGAGCAGGTTTTGTGTGTGGCCTGAGGGGGTGATTTGTCCATGCATAGTTGCTATTACAAAGTTTCAGTGTCAGTCCCCAGGTTTCAGGGCAAGGTAAAGCTTTGTCAGCAGTAAATCTGCTTGGCCTTGTTCCAGGCCTGTGCCATGAGGGAACATTTGCTATAGTTTACTCTTTTAGAGGGTTCTTCCAAAGATTTTCAGTGTTCTATGCCAGAAAAAAGTTTCTTCCTTTGTGTCTATTACAAAATTCAGTCTTTGATTACAGAAATAAAGTCAGAGGTTTTGATGGCAAGTTTTTCCCCCACATGAAAAAACCTGACTGTTGCACTGGCAATCCATGGTTGTTTATATCTGGGTCCCCTCTTACCTGGATAATGTGGTGTTGGGGTCTGTCCTACCCCTGGGTGCAGGATGATTCCATAGGATTCTCAGATCCCTCAAAAGAGCTGATACAGTACTGGATATTGGGAATGTATCTGGAGGAACAGGAAGTATGAGGCATGTAACATGTTCACTTGTAGGACAAGGATAAAGTATTTTCTTTTATTTTTCCCTAGTGAAACAGGTGAGTTTATGTTGTGTTCATAAACAGCAGATTGAAGATCTCAGCACAGCTGAGCTCTGCAGAGCTGATGCCTCTGCTTTTCTGGGTCAGCTGTGGGATGAAGCTCATGAGGATGTTTGCTGAGCTGATTTGCACGTTGGCAAGTGGTGTTGTTTGGGAAGTAATGCTAGCAAACATTTCTTGTAGACATGCCACAGATCCTGAGTCCTTTGTAGCTCAGAAAGCGTGAGATGGGAATGCTGGTACTGGGGGAAGTGTAAGTTAGAGCAGTTACAAGCTGTAGTACCTTACACCCGACTGTGGGCCAAGTTTCTGTCACTGGCTGCTGCCATACAAACTTATTTTGCTCTGTGTGTGGTGTGGTTTGAGTTTGTTTTGTCTTCCAGAAGAGGGCTGGAGTTGTGGGGTGGTTTGAGCCGTTTGGTTCCCTGAGTGAGAGCCAGGCCTCCTGCAGGTGTGTGCTGTGCATCCTGAGGGGGTAGTGCTGGACATTAAAAACCCTATAAATTTACTTTGATGGTTTGCTTTACTAGGTGAGCTTTAATTCACTTTTACTGGAAAGTATATAGTGGAAGCTTTCTCTCCCAATTTTTTCTCTTTGTGCTGATGTATTGGAGACCAGTGAGCAAAATGATGCTGCATATTCACGTGACATCCAACCTCCCCATGACTGACCTGTTGGGGACATTTAGGAGGTCCTGAAACAGAAATCTTCAAGGAATAAAGTGAATGTACATATCTGCTCCCTTCAGAGTGATCAGTAGTATCTTCTTTTTGATCCTGTGGGGTATGGAGAAGCAGGACTGTAACCTCACTGGCATGGATTGTTTAATATCCATTTGGATGCTTTGAATGATGAGTCCCAAAAATGAGTAACACAGCAGAACCTGATCGTCACAAAGTTAGACTACACCCAAATGGGTTCACAGTCTTTCTGACTCTACATATTACAGAAGGAGAAGGCCTTCAGGCATTTAAAATGCTTTACAAGCCACAGCTTAGAGTACAAAATACCAGCCTTTTGAAAATGAGGCCTTGTTGTCAAATCCTTTTACCCACTTAAGCAGTGCTTTTATATTAGCAACAAACCACGGCACAAAACATTTGGGAAATCATGCAGTTCTTATTTAAGTCCCAGATTATTAGTGTTTTATACAAAACCGAATTAATTTGCATTTTATTGCACCTAGGTTTCACAGTATCTCAGTATATATGTGACAAGTAACACTGACCAGTGCACCTGCTACTGAATAAAAGCAAGAAAAACCTTGAGCACCATTAAGTCCAGGAGAATTCTACTTTTTAACATTATAAAATAACAGATTGACTGCATCCTTCAATTACAAAAGCAACCTTTGTATGCTCAAATTCATTTATATTCAAAACTAGATCAAAAGCATAAGCTCTGAAGGAAAAAAGCATCCAAAGTTTTGAGTGTGGGGACAAGTTCCCTCTTACTGTGGAATTTCCTGGGTTGTCCACTGTAATGGAATACAATTTTAAGCAGTTTCCTGGAATTTACCATCAATAAATGTATCTCAGTGAATAGTGAGGCTGAGCCTGTTGTCATGGAAGTTCAGTCTTTAAAGTCACTTTACCCAAAGTGTTGGAGAGTTTGCTTTTATCTGTGGTGATGAAAAAATATGGAAGAAGTTCTAATGCAGTATTTTCCTGGGGTAAGTGGATGCTTTGGAGAAACACAGCTACCAAAGGTGTGTGCAACAGTTGCTCAATTATTTTTTTTAAACTTTATAACTCCATATTTTTAAGGTACTGAGGTACTTGGAACTGCTGATGTCATTCCCATTGCAGTCTCGTCACTTACATAATTCATGCCATGTAATTTTAGCTTTAATTATTTGATTGCTCTGAAATTTTCTTATCAAATGGGAACATACCTGCTTGATTTTTACCTTCCTTAAAAAAGTCATTATAATTCCTAGCAGTTTGTACTGAATGTTGGCAACAGGTACATCTGACTCAATGAGGCATGGGACCTCAATTTGGGTATAGGAAGGATAAATGTAATTCAGAATCATGTACCAAGCATCAGGAATCAGAGAAAGACTGTCAGTAGATAAAGCTAAATGTAGAAAAAGTGCAGGACAGAAAATTAAATTTACACTATATAATTTTTACTATGTTGCTTTTATATTTCCTACCAGTTTGATGTGAATTTTGCATCTAAAATGTGATTTAGTCCTGTGAGGTACCATTTATTATAAAGACTAACAGTCATGTTTTGGTTTTTTTAAATAAGAAAAATGTTTAAAAGTATGCAAATACTGCTTAACAGAAACAAAAGCCTTGAACAAGAATTACAGGATTAAGTTTGTCTTATGCTTTCTAGCTGTAAACTAAATAAAAAATAACTCCAGTTTGCAATAGAGTACAGCATATTACAATATATTTAAATATTTTGTTCCAAGCATAGATATTTTTCCATGCTTTGTTTTATAACCACTGGTATTGTAATTTCCCTTCTTTTTTTTTTTTTGGAAGTCACCATTGAAATGCAAAAATTTCTTCATGCGATTTTGAAAGGTAGAACTGTAGTTTTATTTTTGGCAGCTTGTGTCACTTAGGTAAACTGATGTTTCTTTGGTTCAGTAGAAATCTGAATACAATGTCAGAACTGGGTCTTGGCTAATCTTGGTTTGACCTGACCTTTTGAAATATTGTGTTTTTTACCATTTTCAGTTTCTTCTTCCCCTCCAGCTGAAAAAGGCCTTCTCTGTCATGGAGAACACCTGCAGGCTTTAGAGAGAACAATTATTTTAAAGCTGTGAGGTTTATCTAAAAGGGAGGTTTTTTTCTTATGAAAATGCAGTTCTACCTTCCTGCACAGCCTAAAAAAACTGTTTACTCTTGGAATTTGCAGCTGTGGCTTTTGTGCACAAAAACACCGAGTACTTTGGTGGTGGGGAAATTTGAAGTGCCTGATGGTGATCCCTGGGGTTGTAGTGATCTGTTTGAGAATCACCTGTCCAAGAGGATCAGGGGGATTCAGATGATGCTGAATTCCTTGTCCCTGATGACTTTCAATAAACACAATTCTTGAGGGAGTTGTTTTCCCCTGGTGACCAGTTCCCTTCGATGGAATACGTGTGTGTGCAAGGAACATCTCTCTTTACTGTGGTAGTCCTGAGGAACCCAATCTAGGGGCAGTTTCTGAGATGTAAATTTCTCTTTTCTGTGGCTGATTTTGCAGTGCTGCAGAATTTCACCAGAGTCTTCATGTTGCCCTTAAAGGCCATTAAATAATGTTAAGATTTTAGATATTTTCAGTCAGGCTTCATACATGTTTAAATGAACATACGTATAAGCAGGAAGAAAAATTGCTAAGAAACTAGGGAACCAGCATTTTATTATTTTTTTTAATTAATTATTTTAATCTTAATATAGCATTAATTAAATGCAGCAAGGTTTAGTCACTCTGCCTCATAAGATTTCTTGGTGTAGTTTTAATCAGGTAATCAAATGATTGCATTGTATAAATAGGCAAATACATCACATTAGTGGTGTGTAACATTCAGGCTATTTAAACCACAACTACTCTCCATCTATAGCATATTAATTATCAGCAGTACATTTAGATTTTCTTTTCTTACACAGAGAAAGAATGAGTGAATATAATTTAGAATTATTTTTGTGCATATACTTGAATCATGTCAGTTTAATAAGGCTCAAAATTGGGGAAATGCTGTGCATTTAATTTTTATGTAGTTGTTTTGCTCTATGGTATTGGGCAAGACAGAAATGTTCTGTACCTTGCTTACCTTTAGCTGGTTTGAAGAGCACTTTGAGGTCAATCATATTAAATCTCCTTAATAATTTTGTGAAGAGCTGAATTGCTTTAATAGCAATATGTATAATCAATCAATAAAGACAGAGCAGAACAGGATGTTTATAGCCAAACCTGATAGTCAGCTGGGAGAAAACAGAGAATTATGCTTGCCATGGAATTAATGCAGTTCCTAGGAACTCCATATTGGGTATTTGGCAGTCATCTATTAATATTTTTCTAAGAACCATCAAGCCTTCTGCCTCTAATGATCTGTTTGCTAGAGTGTGGCAGATGTTTACAGAGAGACACAGACCTGTGAGTCCTTTGCTGTGCAGCTTCTCTGGCCTTCACTACCTGTTGTTGTTGATTTACATATTTACAGTAATAAAGATGCTAATCTCTTGCTTTCTACATTTTTACAAGGTCTGTGATGAATTAAATAAATCCTGTAGCTCATTCTTTAGACAATTTCACTTCATCTGGGTGGTCTCTTATACCTCAGGTCCTTAATTGCACCAGTCCCTGACACAGGTGGTGACTCAGCTCAGAAATAGATTATTCATGAAGAATAAGATTCCTTGTTGCTGAAGATGGGATCACTGACAAACTGTAAGAATAACTGTTCATTCTTCACTTGCTCTGTGAAAGCTCCTTAGATATCTTAATCCATTTTCAAAAGGTGGCAATGTTTTAAGTGAAGCTGGAGTCAAGTAAAGAAAAGTAGTAACCAGAACTAACTAATAAGATCTGCAAAGAAATACCACTTGATTATATTTCAGGTGTCAGAGCTATTTTAGGACATTAACTCAAATTAAATGTACTTGATTTGCCATAGGGTACTCTTCATTTTCTCAAATTTGTAACCTAAACCTGTAAGATGGTGCTAAAACCCAAAAGGAGCTCCAGAGAAAGAAGATTATTCAATTATGGATAGCGTGTAAATCCTTGCAGTGCCACAAAGCAATCCTTGGTTCCTGGCTCACCAGTGGCTTGGTTTGCCTCCAGCCTGAAGGAAAGGCTTGACTGACACAGTGGAGCCCAGCCTGAGCAGCTGAGTGCTCTAAATAGAGCCAGTCTGTGTTTTTCCTCTAAGGCCAACCAGCTAAAGAAATGTAGTTTTGCTACTCTGCAACAGGGAGTTTGTTGTGCGTTGATAACAGTTTATTCTAGATATATTTTTAAAGGTTTTTTTAAAATTAATTTTATTATTTATATCAATTATAGAACATTTAAGTCCATTAATCTGGGAAAACATTTCTTTTGTTTAATGAATGCAAAACACACCATATGAACTTTAGAGTTATTACCAAGGAGTTGAAGAATGCTGGTGTTGTGGAGTCTGCATGACAATAAAAACAGATTGGAAGAGTGCAGCATCTTGCATGTAAAGCAATATTGGTGCTGGGTTAAATATTTATTGTTGGGCTTGTGGGTCAGAACAGTGCAAGTGGAATAAAGCAGTTAAACTCTTAGAACGCTGTGCTATTGAATTGAACATTGCTGTCATAAAAATATTAATCCTATACCGTCAAGGATGGTGATAAAAACCCCCAAACCACCGTATTTTATAGTTCTCTTAACCAAAGCTGTAAACATTTCATATATAAACTTTCATGCATAAGAAAAACTAAATTTCATGGTTGCTGTAGGAGGACATCTCTTCAGCTCCTGGTAGGCTGGTAGAAATTTGGATTGGTGGATATTCAGAATTAAGTGTCAAAAGCTGTATTTCACAATTTCACATCATTCAGTGAGCCTTTGAACATTAAAGGAAGAACAGGTTACTCATCATTTATGAAACTTGACCAACTGTGGTGGGCAGTATGAGATGAGAGTTTGATCTGTGCTGCAGTTCAGAACACTGGGTGGTCCTTAAATGCCTTATAATTCCTGGATCTTGTACAGAGATCTATGCATAAAATCATAACCATGGCTTTAATTCTGTTCTGTGCAGTGCATTTGAGTGGGAGAGACTGTAGGAGATACAAGAGAGGTTATTATTACCTTTTCCAATTAATTTGTTGTTTGGGTTTCTGCTGATTTTGTTAAAACTTTTTGGACAGACCTTGAAAAACTGTGAATGTTTGTAAGAATGAAAGGAGCAGAAATGCTTAACAGATTAGAAAAAAAGGAGTAATACAACCACATTTCAAAATTACTTATGAAATGGAAGCTATTTATTGTAGGTATTTTAAAATAGTTTTCTGTGAGACTCTGCAGCCTTTATTTAAACTGTGTAACATACAATTGCATCCTTCATAGCACTGAAATGAAACTGTGAAGCAATAATTATGCTAATTTTGAAATGGGAAAATACCAAAATTTGTCTCTGTCCAACATTTTCCTGATAACCTCATAGACTTTAATATACAGAATTTGCTGTGTTTTTGTATTAGAGTAGAACCAGTCTTAGGCTATTCTTTTAGAAAGCCTGTAATTTTGTAGGTAGAGGTGAGGAAGTTTTGTTATACTATATAAACTGTTAGCTAAATGCAAATAATCTCCAGTACTTCAACTTCCTAATATTCATGAAAAGAAACCTAAGTAGCTTATTTGCTATAATAGATGTTGAAAGCCTTCACGCCTACTGTTTATTAAGTGTTTAATTACCTGATAGATTTAAAAGCTGCACAAGTATGTAGCACTCAGTCTGGGCTCCATTTCCAGTTTCCATATTTATTACAGTTCTGTTGCTAAGATTTCACCATTAAATACTTATGTGAAAGAAATACAAAGATTTCACTGACTAGAATTGTTTTAAGAAATACACAGAAATACACAGAAAATGTGTATTACTTACACAGAAAATGTGTATTACATATCTTTAAAATTCTGTTTTTTTCTGAAACCCTGCTTTGCAATTGTGGGAAATTCTTTACATTGCCAGATTTCACAGATATATTCATAGATTGATTATGATAATCTCATTCAGCTTTTTGTTGTGGTAGAGCATGCTATTAACTGAATAAAAAACTGATTCCTTAGGAGCTATTAAAGATCTCAAAATCTTCCAAAAGGCACTATGATGCCTTCTAATCTTCTGACCAGCATGAGACATTCCATGTGCCTTAATTCTTCTCTTGCCTCTCCTGCCATCTCAGGATGATAATTCTTAGATAAGAATTTCCTTGTCCTCTGAAAAACTCAGCCATGTTTCAGCAAAACTTCACTCTCTGCCATGTTGAAGATGCTTCAACCCAAAGAATGCTGTTTAAATGAGATATTGCTACAAGTCTTCAAGTGTGTGACTGCAAACAATAAAGTAGAGATTTGATTTGTGTCTTTTTTTTTTTTTTTTTTCAGAGCCAGAGCTTCAACTGTGTGGAAAAGGCTAGATGTCCAGGATCCAATGTGAGTTCTGTGCAGATACAGGGAGATTCAGATTATTTCATCAACCACCTCGGAGTACCTGCCACACAGTTTTCCTACGAGGACATCAAAGCATCAGAGGTAGCTATGACTAAAAATGGACAAACTGAAAATGGCAGGAAGATAGAATTATGTTTTCTCAGATTATATCCTGTTGTAGTGGAAATTTATCTCCTCTAAACACATTTTTTTCGGTCTTTGGAGGATTACCACAGAGGTTCAAAGAGACTGGTTATGTAGGGATATGGTATTCAGAGAAACAGATACACATTGTAGGATTTTATGTTAAAAATATTAATACTGCTGATAGTTTCACAGGCTACATGTTATCTAACCCAACTTTCCAGACTGTTTTCAACATAGAGGAAACAGGTATTGATGTGTATTTTTTTACAGTAGGATGTGACAATATTCAAAATTACCTTTATATCCATTTTCATACCATGAGAAGAATAAGGTTCTCCAGGATAAACATTGTTGGTAAAGATCTGTATTCTTGATTGTAGTCTTCCAGACACCACGGGGTTGTTTTAGTCATCCTCTCCAAGGTAGGTGGAAGGAGGAGGCATTTTCTGCTGTTTGGAGTTCTGGCTGGAATTGGACACAAATAAATTGTTAGGAGGGTTTGTTTTTTTCTCCACATTCTCTACTGTAGGTTTTTTGCTCAAAAACTCACCCTCAGCTGGTCAGGTGAGGAGCAGGAAGCCTGGCATTAGGTGTTCAAAGAAACAATAGGCAAGAGAAGAGGTTTTCATGCAAATGTAATGATACACTGACTTCATATTCTCCCCATTTCTCTTCTTTCTTCTCTTCACTGTGCTCATCTCCTGTGTACACATCTTTCCAAGCTGAGGAGCAAAGCTGAGGCTGGGTTGAGCTGGAATGTTTCCTGACACTGGATGCTAATTTGCTGCTCTTTCACATATGCAAAACAAAGCAGGGATGTGCCAAATAGGGAGCGTTGCTGCCGTGTTGTTGTGTAGATTAAAATAGATTAAGGCAAGAATTTATACAAATAAGAAGACTTCTGTTTCTAAACATCATGGCACCTATTAGGCAAAGTTTTCTACTTCAGATTAAACACAAGGTAAAGGCTGTAAGGAAAATCTGAAGGCAGTAGATGTGTGAGTGCAATGTTTATGGAAGGCTTGTAGTCCAGAGGAATTTTTTGTTGTCACTTAGCAGCTGTTCCACATAGTTTTCATTCAAGATCTGTGTATATCCAATCTATAGAGCATGAGAAAGAATCTGCAAAGTTCAGTACATCAAAATAGTATTTCCCAGCAAGATTTATAATATGAACAGTGAAGGTTCCCTTGGCTATTGTCTACTTTAATCCAAAGTTATTCTTCATGTTCAGTTAACCTTGCAAATGTGCATTTTTGTCTCTCAGAACGACTCATCAATGAAATTAAAATCATAAAAGACAATACTTCTATATTTGCTTAAACATGACACTCTAGATTTGGTTCTTTGTTAAAAATTCAGCTTTTGTCTTTCTTGAAAAATCATTTCCTAGAAATAAACTTGGTAAGTGTAATCTGCAGTAGATGTACTGCACTTCTCAGACTGTAGGAGACCTTGACCCCATGAGATCTGTTTTATGTGAGAAATAAATCTGCTTGGCAAAATGTGTAAATTTCTCTTGGCAAGAGGATGGGATTTTTCCCTAAAAGTGAAGTTACACAGAACGATTAAATTTGGATTATTTGCTATATCTTTGTTATTTATTGTACAGGTTGTTGACAGGCCTCCAGAAGATAAGCTCATTTTCTCCTATGTTCTATCAAACAAGCAATCTGTTTATCCTTTACTGTTTATTGCCATTGTTTATTGTGGATTCTGTTTATTGACAGATATTATAAGGCAGACAAATTACTCTGTGTTGACAGCCACATTAGTAAACATTGTAGGAATTTCTGTTAGGCAGGTTAGGGGCTGATAAAAATCTTTTGGTTTGCAGGGAGGGATTTTTTTCTTGTTTGTTTCCATCCAGCTTTTTTAACTGCACCTCAGCCTCATTGCAAAACAAGATTTGGGCAAACAGCATCACAAATGGACTGGTTTGATGTGCTTTTGTATCATTTTGCCAGGTCAGTTCCCTGTTCTCTCTTCCACTGCTGTCACCTACTCAGGAATTGCTCTTCCTTTGGAATATACATCAGTTGTTTATTTTACTCACCTGTCAGCCAGCATGCAGTGTCAGGTAAAACTGATGCTGTTCCACTGCTGAAAAAAACCAAACTGGTTTGGAGATAAAAAGCCCAAGACCTGTGCTTGTATTCTTTCTCCAGGTCAGCTTTAGAAATGCATTTCTTGCACAGTTGGAGCGATGCCAGTCCACAGAGAGAAGGTTTTAAAACCCTTTCATTGACAGAAACCTGAGGAGTAAATACAGGGAAATAAAAGTTGTGAGAAGAAACATTCAGGCCAGAAGAGTAAGTAAAACTGTCTGGCTTGGAATTACATAATACAGTGAACCACAGCTTTGGGGAGGTTAAATCTGCCTGGCAAATGCCCCTGGTCAGGTCTGGGAGCCAGAAAAGTGCATTCTGAGAATTCAGCCACTGCTCTAAAGGTGCACTGGGTCAAATGCAGCTCATTTATTCACCAGCAGAAAACATGCAGAATTTTAGTCTCAAAGTAAGTAAACTTGGAAGAATTTCTCAAGTGGAAAAAACCATCACATTGCCCCAGTTTCCAGGGATTCTCTTGCAGTTGCTGAAGAGAGCCTTCTTTTCCTCCACATGAGGGTCAAATCCTGATTTGTAATGTATTAGGTGACAAGCTGATCAGATTTTCCTAATGTTGCTGATTATTTTGCTTTCAGGAGGACTTATGCTATTCAAGATAATGAATAATGTGCATCCAAGTGACTACATAGTCTCCAGAGAAAAACCCAAATGTTGATTTCAATTCAGTTTCTCTGCTGTGATGATTAGTCTAAAGCCATGATTAATCTATTAGTCCTCACCTCAGCAGAGAGTAGTGTTAAAAACATACTCAGCTTTATAGCAACAAGGAAGAGTAACATAAACTAAACTGTTAAATCAAAGACTTGACTTAGTCACCCTCTATGCATAAAAGCTGGATATTGGTCAAATAACTCGATTATATGAGCATTGGTACATCAGAAATAACATGGAACAGGAGAGTGCATTCTGATTTTTTTTCCCATGTGTGGACTATTTCTGTGCTCTTAAAAATGCTATGTTTGTATAACAGTGTATTTTCAAGCCCACAAATGGTGTAACAGCTATAACACACCCATGTCCTCCATAATGATAGAAAATACATGCATGTAACAGACTCAAGTGCCTGCTCATCACAATTCTGCTTGGTGTCTCAGATATAAATTCCTCACCTGTGGTGTTTTAACTTTGTAAACAAAATAATCTTATTTACATGGCTGAATCTCAGCTCTTGGTTACCTGATTGTAAATTAGGAATAACTCTGAAAACACTGGGTGTGGTAGTGTTTGACCTCAGGGATGAGCACTCAGTTTCTATTTGGATTCATGACAGTTCTCATTTTAAATGGATACACATATGTGTAATAGTAAATTACACATGATATACAGCTGTGTAATAGAAAACACTGCCCTGTCACTTATAGCTCACCTCGTTCCTCATACTTCTCTCCCTTATTTCATTAAGATTTGCATTGTTTTTCTTTTTGTGTAAGCCTCACCTCTATAATTTTCTGTGTTTAATTTTCCTCTTGATGGAGCTCTGCTAGGCTCAACATTCCGATGGTCTTTTTTTTTATGATTGGGGACAAGTAGAAAGTAGTTTTTAAAAGATTTTTAAAAAGTTTGGATAGTACTGAGCCTTTCCCCTGAAGGGAAAAGGTGCAAGCCCCTAGTTCCAAGTTAATTTATTTTGATGACTTCTTTCACAGCAGAGTTTATAGCATCGCTGCTGAAGTCCTGGAGCACAAGTAATCACATAGGCTGAGTAAAAGAGCTGCCCAATGTTTGGGTAGCAGAGAAAATACAAACAGGATTTTCCATGGTTTCAGTCAGAGATCTGATTTTTTTCTTCAGCATTGTAATTCCAATATCATTGAAGTGTTCGGCATTTTGAGCTCCATCACTTACAAACTTCAGCTGGTACAGGTGTATTTTGAACTTCTTTCAAAATGGAAATTAATTGACTGTTACCATCCATTTGTGTGTCATTGCAGTCAAGAGTTTCATGAGGAATCCATTTTTTAAAATTACAGTTGAATGATTTCCCATGTTATCTGCATATTATTCATCCTTCTCAGTGCATCCTGTTACAGAATGATTCCTATCTGATAACACAAAATCTTAAATCCCCTCTGTGATAACGTGGTAGGTTCCACCAATATTAGTATTATCACTTTTTTGGGGAAAAAGAATTGCTGCACATTTATATTATCAAAAAAAAAACAAACTTACTTTTATTTTTATTTTTTTTCTTACTGATGGACACATAATCATCATGAAACATTTCATAGTAGATGTCCACGTTTGGGTATGCAGGACTCACAGAACATTTATTTTTACACCTAGATCATAAAAGTTGTTTTCCGTATCTTCACTCAAACTTAAGTACAGGCAAGAAGTATAAAAATTACCTGTCACATTATTCACAGGCTACACCAAGGTAGTGTAATACCATGGACCACTAAGCTAATTTAGAAGAAAAATGAAAAGAGGTTTCTTTATAGAAGGCATTTGTATGTAATATATGTAGAAGAGTTTAGAATTTTGACAGTTTGAGATTGTATCCTCTTTAGAGAGAATGCATAATGATTTTTATTTCTATTGAAATATGCATAACTTTCTGAAGGTAACTTTCAACTTTCATTAGAGCCCTTAAAAGTGATTTTCGCCCACACTGGTGTAAAACAGAGGGCACTAAATCTTAACTCTTCAGTGAATGTGGCTTCTCAGTTGTTTTTACCATCAGCCTCTGCATCCTCCCTCCACCCTATCCTGCCCTCTTTTCTTCCTTTTTATCATTCTTTGGGGAAACTTACCACAGTGTCTTGATTTCAGGATTTACATGCTTAGACTGACACATCATGCACTTCTCTCAAAAGAACTCCAAAGCTTTCCAAGATTCCTTTGTTATGAGAAAAGAAACAGAGGAACTGTCCTTGATGGAGAGAACTTAGGGTCTGGTTTTCAAAAAAATAGCTCTCATATTGCAAGCTGCTTTTGTCTCTTTCATGTGCTTGTGTTGGTGTAGAGGGAGGGCTCAGGCAGCTTGGAGTGCTCTTCAGTGCATCTCCCTTGTGTCTGTTCTAAAGTGAGCAGGAAACTGGTGTCTGAACCCCAAACACATTTAGTTTTTAAATGCATCTCTATATGTAGTCAGTGTGGCTTTGTGGAAAGAAACAAAATCTGTGGTATGGTTTAATCTCCACAAATACAACCTTGTACCTGTGTGTGCACACTGAGAGCAAACCTGAGTAATCTGAGCTCTGGTATTCTTTATTGAGAGCTGGTTTTGTAGCAGTGATGTAATCACTTCTCAGACAGTTCCAGTGCTTAAAGTCAATCCACTTTTATGTTCTGGAGTTCTGGAGCTCTGTATTTTTAATGCAGTTATCTCACCATCCTGAATCACAGCATTAATCTCATTGTTGCTCCATATCCAGATTATTTTCTCCTTTACTTCTGGTGTGTCCTTCAGTCCCTTTCCAGCCAGGAAAGAGTTAGTACAGCCATGTCTTGAGATTTCTGCCTGACTGCTTGGATTATCTACAGCTGACCAGGCCCTTCTGGTAAACGTTCTGCTGTTTTTCTTATGTTATTATTTATGTCCTCCTTGATGAAGTGTCACCCAGCACCAATTGCATCTATACTAGGGGGGAGTTTGCATAATAGCTGTGTGTTGCTGTGATGATCTGTGAGTCAGTAGCTTTTCCATCTGAAAATACAGCTCTTCATGGCTGCCCTCATTCCCTCTTTTACTTCTCTTTTCTCCCTGGTACTTGTTAATTTTTTTTTCAGGCAATAACACAGCTGGTAGTTGCCCATGGGGAGTTACTGGAGATGTTTCATGCCTGTACAAAAGAATCAAAGTACCAGTGTGCTTAGTATACCAGAAAGTCTTTGCAAAGGAGCAAATGTGTATCAGCCTCAGGAGGGTGTCTTGGGAACCCAGGATTCCCTTTCCTGAGCTGCCTCTGGAGAGTCTGGTGCTGCACTTGCTGCTAAGAGAGTTTATTAACTGTGTAGTAGAACTTAATGGGCAACAAGGTGTAGCAGTGGGAGTTGGTTGTGTCAGGGTGAAGAGAGAGGTTTCATTTGTGTTTGTGGACAAGCAGTGATGCCAGTGTGTAACAAGGAATAATTCCAGGAGTCTCCAGCAGGTTGTTTTGGGACTACCCATGGGTCCAAACCACAGCTGCCTTTCTGACTCAGAGATTAGGCTGTCTTTATGATAGCTGTGCTCGTCTTTATACAGACTGATTTTTTCCTGACCAGTGTGTTTTTTCTGTCTCCAGCATAAATTAGTGTTTTCTAATTTCTCAGTTCAGTCAGGGGTTAGTGTAGTACTCACCAATAATTCATTAATTCATTAGTCCATCTGTTCATGTGGACGCTAATTGAGTTGAATTTGGTAGTGAGAGCATGGTGAAATTGTTAAGGTTAATGACTCAGTGTTTTACAAGACAAAATGCATTTGATGTTCAATTGATTGCTTGAGTTGTTTTATTGAATAATATGAATATTTAGCTACTTAATTTCATGGAAGAGCATCTTTGTTATTGCACTAATGCTAGTGAAACTGATGACGTCCTCATCAGTTTGGATACATTACTCTGCTCCAAAAATTTCTGTCTGGCCTCACAAATCCTATTGCTTTGATGTCCTAAACATCACACAGTGCATCCAGAAGGGGAAAATTCCTTATGTAAACTTGCCTTATGGTATCAAAATCACACAGCTTCTTTAGCATTCATTCACACTGCATGAGTACATCTTGTTTCTGTGAGCTCTGTCCTTGCAGATTCTCTGAGGCTCCTCAGTGCCTTGGAACTGTCTGAGGATTGTTGGAAGTCAATGGAAGAAAGACAGCCTGGGAGTTAACAGGATCAATGGGATATGAGAAAATGTGAAAAATTGGTTTAGACACCAATAAATTGCTTCTGTTTGAAGCATCTAGTTACTGAAAATATGTATTATTTAAGGATAGATGTCACTGAATTCTCTGTTCCTCCCAGAGAATTAAATGACCTGTTGCATTCATGGTAATGTTTTGCCACTGATCTTCTGAGTGGCTGAATTCCACTGACCAACTAAAAATCTTCCTGTGGAATATCTGGAATAAGTATCAAAACTTGTTTTGTGTCAGTAGATATTAGTAGTGTGGCACTCAGTTTTGTCTTTTTGGGGGAAAAAAATCACGATCACTGGACAATCAAACAGCTGTGGTTTGGGTCAATGATGCATTCTCGCTGATAAAATTTGCAGTATTTAATCTATCTTATCATGGATATTGAAGAACTGATTAATAAGGCTTCTGAGAAATAAATATTGTCTTGAAGACATAATTATTCTTAGCAAAAACCAATTTTTATTCTTACTGGAAGGTGGCGAGCCTCCTACCCACACAACATCTGCCTAGTGTCTAACATTAGATCTCTTCATTCAGTGTAATAATTTAGGCATTTTTTGAGCACTAAAAATAAAAGCAGGAAATAGGAAACATTGAATCAGGAAGTGAAAACATTGCTAATATTTGATTGTGAAAGACATTGCCACTGGGATTCATGACTTCCAGCAGGACATTGTTAGGGTGATCTTCCTGGAACTTCATGTTTCTGCATAATTGGAATGCTCACAATTGATCATAAAATGTTACTAAATGTTCTTGTGCCCTTCACACAACACATCCAAGAAAAGCTCTTCTCTCTCAGATGTACTGAATCCTACTAAGCCTCCTATTTCTAAGTTCTGGAACTTTGGGATGATCCTCTGTCAGGTTCCAGATTTCTCATTTGGGCCACTCCCACCTAAACTGCTGATTTCAGTGCAAAAAGCACCAAGGGAAAACTGCAGAGGAGAACAGCCAGGCAGGGATCCTGACATCCTGAAAGTTGCTTTCTTTGTGCTGCAGTCTGTGAATTTATAGCTTTACAGTGATTATTTCAATTCACTTACTAACATAAGGAAGAAAACATTAAATGAAAAGAGATGAGAGAAATGTGCTTGTATTATTTTCCTTATGACTGTTGGCTGGGGTTTTTCTGGCTGCTGTTGAGTTGAATAATAAAATAACTTGTGCAGCAGTGATTCCAATTCTGCCTCTCCTGTATTCTGTGCAGTCTTGTTTGGCAGGCCTTGCTCATTTTGTCCAGCACTGCGTGGCATTGCAAGGTCACTGCACATCTTTACCAGAATGTTCAAACAGAAAATAAATGTGCTTTTGTTTCTTTTAGAAAAGTTCTTCAGTAAATTGAAATGGTAAAAATACAGAATTTCTGACTCTTGTCAGAAACTCCTTCTGACTAGCCTGTTTTCCAGAGTAGGGCCATTCTCACTTTGAAGACCTGTGTTAGGCTGTGGCAATTGCAGAGCTTTGCGTTATAAAAATAATTTTAAAGCAGCTGTTTTAGGTCTTTTGCATCAGTGAAACAAATGTTTACATCATTTTATAGTCCTTTGTGGATCTGGGAGATGATATTTAATTAGATATCTAGAGCATTTTCTAGAAGGGGTAAAGCCAGCCTGCTAGTGAGATGGAGAGGCAGGAAATCTCATCTGCAATATATTCGCAGCCCCGTGGGCCTTTAATGGTGACAAATCCTAATATGCCTGTTATTATTTCATCAAATCAATTTAACCCACTCTTTAAAGAACCACACTTTGACTTCAGTCTATTCTATTCTACATAATCCACTTTTTCAGTAAATCTGCTTCAGTCTGCAGTACCCTCCCTAGTAAAAGTAATCTAGATAGGTGATGATAAAGCCATATTTTAGTCTATGAGATACCTTTTCCATTACTCTCTTTTTGATCCTTCTTACAGACAAATCTCTTGTTCAATCACCCTGCCAGGTGGTAAAAAAAGGGGGAAGAGATGACCTTTTAGCCTAGGTGAGGTGAAACAACTCTTTCACAAAGAAATGCAATTGCATATTTTCTGCCAGGACACCGTATGCCAACTGCTGGACTTAGGGAAAGTGGAAGAAGGAATTAGTGAGAGCCTGCAGTGCAGATTTCAGATGTGCTTTTGTTCTTCTCACTGCTCTCTCTTTATCTTGTCTCCTGACAGGGCTTTCTCCATCACACTATGACAATTTTTGGCACTGGTGTTGAATACAGATGCAGTTGTGAAGCCTTTGGGTTTCTGGGTTTTGGTTTTGGGCACTGCACAACTTCAGAATGTGCCTTATGTGACTTCAGCCTCCCAGCTGAACCTGTGCCCAGCTCGGTTCTGAAGATGTGCAGTGTTTACTTTGTGTTTCAGTGGCCAGACACTGCACATTAGCATGTATCCCTCAGTTTTCTGCAATTCTACTTTTTGTGCTGTTGTAGTACAAAAAGGCAGAAGGACTGAAGCAGGTTAATAGCTCACAGAACACACATGGCATGTATTTATACTGGACAGGTAACAGAGCATAGTGTCAGCCCTGACACAGCAAAAGCAACCCCTGAGTTCTCATCTTCTAGACACTACTCTTTGGTCAGTATGAAGAAAATAAACATTTTTCTCTTGGCCTCCCTCCTTCTTTTGTGTATTTTCCTTGCAGGCTTTAGCAGTGTAAGATCAGCACGTTTATACCTCTTGCCAACCTGTACAAATTTCAGAAGGATTTCTGCTCCCATTTGTTTCCTCTCTGGTTGTACCTTTCCTGGTGCTGCTTTTGTCTCTGGCACCATTGGTGATGTGAATATTGTGAAGTGCTGAAGGGCAGTGCTGGCCTGAGCATGGACAATTCTGATTAATGTTAACTAGGGGGAAGTCAAACTGGATAAAGAACTTTTAATCTACAAGTTGTTTTTCCAGATTGAGCATCTTGATTGTTGAGTGGGGAAACCTCCACTGCCTGTTACTTTCAAAACAAACAATTAAAAAGCTTCCCCTCACCCCCCCTCCCACCCCCCAAAAAAATAATTCTGGAGATACTTGTGTATTATTTGCCAGCTTAAGAACAGAAGGAGGTCTTCTTGTAAAAGCTGAGAAACATTCAGTGGGCAGGAGAAATCTGTTCGCATGTGGAATGAGAGCATATTAAAGAATTCTTACTTACATAATTTGAGTACATAAATTCACAATTTCTCTAACTTGTAATTTTACTGTTTCTCAAGTAACAGTCAAGAAAACAGAATCTGTTGTGGATTCAGTGTTGTCCAGTCCTAGTAAAAAAATTCACATGATTTACAGAATTAATTCCAGTTCTAAGACAATCTGTGGCAAAATTTTATATTTTTTAAAACTTTTTTTTATCTATTTAATGGCAGTAAAATAGGTCTCTAAAGCATGTCTTGGTATTTATTGTTGTATATTAAATCACCAGAAGTGCTGTGAGATTTTATTCTTGAGTTAAAATGCATTGGTGGAAAGTTGGCATATAAATTGAAGGTATGTTATAAGACAGTACACAAGGGATGGCAAATTTAGTGCCTTTAGAAGGTGAAACGTTTTGTTCACTTAATTAGTTGAGGGAGGATAAGTTAAGTTAGAAAAATGAGTGTAGAAAATCAGAAGTGAATTTTAGTGCAAGTGTCCATCATAAATAAGCAAGAGTAAGCCAGATTTGGGGTTTTAAGCAATTTTTGCCTGCATTTTCGATCTCCATTTAATTGATTCATAAATCAATTAATTACTGTCACAAGACCCGAGGGCAGCAGGAAATTGGGTTCAAATTAAAAAGAAAAGGAGGCAATTTGTTTTAAGATTGAAAGTTGAATGTTCAATCGAAGTTTAATCAGAAGTGACCCATTATTTGAAAAGTGGAACATCAATGTCGTTCTAATTTCACAGAATGCTTCATTAAATGAGTATTGAAAAGCCCAGGTTAACTGATCATTCCAAAAGGAGCACGAGACATGGGACAGTTTGGAAATCCACTTCCAAATACATGTTATGCTTGTTCATTTCTCTTCTGAAGAGCTCACAGAGATACCAAATAATTTCATAGGGAATTCAAGGATTATTGGGGTGATCCTTTGTAGACTGTAAAGTTGGTTTGATAAAAACATATTTCATATCAGAAGAGAAAATGTTCTTAATCCATTTGGATAGCTATGAACTTGAAGAAAAATTATCAGAATGCAATGAAAAGCAAAGGAGAAGATTTTCAAAGCACTAGTGTGGAAATTTTAGTCCTAAATTTTAGGATGTTTCACAATGGTCTGACCTTGAAAAGGTTTTTCATTAATTTGAAGCCATCTCCAGAGCATTCACAATGCATTAAAGACTCTGCTCTCTGTACAAGGTGAGGGTGGTACTTGCTGATGCCTGGCTGGGGCAGAGGTGATGATTTGTGTTTTGGTGAGTGTGGGAGAGAACAGGACAACAATTGCAGCTCCTACTGTGGCTGAAAGGCATTAAGGAATAATAATACAGTTGGTTTTAATGGTTTTGGATTAGCAACTCTTTCTCTTGGTGTGCATTTACTAGAAATTTGCTTAGCAAATTGCTGTTCAAAAGAAGCCAAAATACAACACTAACTTGTTGTGAGCTTGGTGAAAGAACGACAGAGAAGTGTGATCCAGTTTCCAGCTCTTGGAAGGTGTTTCTCTTGCTGTTAAATGCTCTTGGAACATCATCTGGACTCATCTCTCTGCCATGTGCTCCCTGGGATGAAGAGTGGGCTTCTGTTAGTTGGAAGCAGCTTTTTCTGGTGAGCCCAGTGCTTGAAAAACAGCAAGAGAAACAAAGTTGTCCTTTCTAGCAGTTCTTTATAGAGGAGCCTTTTATGAGAAAAAAAAAAAAAGCAGCCACAGCTGTTTAAAACATTTGCTCTTACAAGTGCACAGCAAGATGATTTCAGATGCCAGCAAGTTCCTTCAAACAGCAATCCTTTTCAAGATCTCTGCAGGCAGGGTCTCGATTCCTTCATGAGCAGAACAACTCGTCACGTGTGCTGTGCAAGTTGTTTTGATTCATCTGCTGATGGTTCCTGTGAATGTTGGGTTCTTCCAAAGGCAGCAGCAGAGGCTGCTGGTTTTCCTGGCCCAGCTGGGGTCTGGAGTGAGTGGGACAGAAGCCAGGTGAGCAGTGCCTCCCTGCTTTCCAGGCAGCTGATCCACCAAGCTTGGCATTCCACAGAATAAAAGGATGTTTGTCTAGATGGAGCAATAATCTGACATTGTACAGCAAATTTAATTTGGTGGTCACTCCCTTCACTGACTCTCAGTGAGATACTCAAGAGTGAATATAAGTAAGTAATATACTTGCTATAAGTAAGACTATAAGTAATTTCTTTAAGTTGCTGATTTAATTTCTGTGACCGATGATGAGCAGAATGAGGGTGTTCCTCAGCAGTCAAATGACACGTCTCTAAACTGGTGTGCAAGCTCAAAACAAAGATGAATAATTATGAGTTAATGCTGAAATATGTATTTTATCTTTGTAATAAATGACTTTGTGCATCTTCTCCCTGAGATCTTAAAAAAAAAAAAACTCTGAAAGAAAAAATTACTTCATGTATTTTGTGATGCTTCTGCGACAAGTTATGCAACACACAGATGCATCACTGAACACAAAAATTTATCTGATGCAGTGCTAATTATATATATATATATATTTTTTTAAGAAAATGGTGGGAGTTTTCTACCAGAAATAATCTCCTAGAAAGGCATAGAAGTGCTGATAGAATATTGATCAAGAAGGCATTAATTTTTCGGAAAATTTAACAAGCAAATTTTTCAGCAATGTAATTTAATTTCTGTTTCAGGGACCTTCGAGGCTTAGAGGTTTGTTTTATAATGTTTTGCCTTTTATTCCAGTTCAGTCCTTGTTATTGGTTTCTTGTTTCCTTGTGACAACAAATATGCAAATAATGTCTTGCTTTTTTACAGCACAATAAGAGATGAACATTCTGTACAGACAATATATTAGATTGTCTGGTGTTAAAAGAGTGGTCAACCTAAAGTATATCATTTTAGGGAATTGAAAAAAATCCCTTATTATGTAGATGGTAATACTGGATAGAGAAGTAGCATGGTTGCAGAGGATAAAAGAGTATTCCTTGATTATTGTGGTTACATTTCTTCTGAAGATTTAAATTATAACACAGTTAATAAAATGTCTGATTGCTGCTTCGCTCAATATAAAACTGTGTTGATATTTTTTTTTCCTCCCTGTAGGCAACATTTTTAGCTACTTTGGAAGCATAATTACAGAGACAACTGCCACTCCAGAAATAAAGTCATAAGACTTAGGGGTTTTTTTTCCTTGTTTGGGGGCTTGGAATCAGTTAATGAGATCAGTGAAATAAGTTTCATAATCATCAAAATTTAAGAAAGATTTGAAGGGTTTTTCAATCTGTCAACAAAATTCAATAACCAGTTGAAGGAGGAAATCAATGTGGAATCCTAAAAAGCCCCTTCTTTCTCACAGAACTCCAGCTTTCTCTCTGAAGCCCTTTTTCCTGTACATGCAACAAAAACTGAAGAGCTGGATCCCTCCTTCATCCTGCACGAGACCATTGCAAAGGTAAGAGAAATCTCATTTATACATCCTTTCCTCTTGAGTTTGCTATTAATTTTGAATTATAATCTATTTCTTTTTCCCAAAAATCCTTTGAATGGAGTTAAAAATCGTGGAGTTCACTGGGATCCACGTTGGGAATATTCTTTACATTGGTCAACTTGAGTGATCAAAGCAGTTTCACATGCAAATGCTTCTTTTTGTGTGATTCAGTTGTATTTTGCATGTTTCACATTAATCTTCCTGGCATGAGAACGGGGCACTGAGCCCCAGTCGATGGCAGGAAATATTAAATTTGTTCTTCACATGCCGGTTCTTGGTTTTTGGAGTTTTCACTGTGGTGTTCCCATGGCAGGAAAGGGAACACCTTTGGTTCCTGTGCTTCTGGAGAGTCCCTACAGAGGGGATGCTCCCAAAGCTGATGTGTTCTGCCTCCCCTCCCCTGCTCCAGTGGAATACTCCCCCCATGTTGTTATTATTGACACAATAGAAATTACTCCTTGCTCCAGAGTGCTGCTGCTTCTGTCAGCTCAGCAATGTTTCTGCAGAGACACGGCTACCAATGAGCCCAGCTTCATGGGTTCCTACACTTGTAACAACTTCCTATAAACCACAGTGATGTAGGCCTCACAGACTGCTTGCTTTATTCAAAGCTGCTGCTTTTGCAGAAGGAGCTGCTGTTGAATCATTTCTCCTGCACACAACAAAAGTAAATTCACAAGAACTCAGCCACGTGTATATTTAATGTGTAGGTGGCTCAGCATCTTTGGCAAAATAGACTCTGCATGGTCTTGAGGTTGTGGTGGGGTTTCTTTATGTTGGTTTGGTTTTAGTTATTATCTGTTTGCTTGGTTATTTGAAAAAAAAAAGGCACAAAATCCTAGACATGATTTTAAAGCCTGTCAGAATGTGACATTGTCAGAATTGTTAAGGAACAAGCACCAGCCAAGAGTCTTCTGTGAAACCCTGTTAATGGAATTGATGTTTTTAAATCATCCTTGATAGAAAAGTGGCTGAAAAGATTAATCAGATCTCAGAGTTTGAGGGAAATAGTTGTGTGATTATTTAGTGCATAGTTAATTTATGATTTATTAAATAGTGTGTGATGAACCACGTGTAATCTGGATAATCTGTAATTTGGTCTTTGCTCTATGAAGTCGACCAATGCAAAAAAATATTTATTAGATACTTGACTTGAAGTATTTTGATTCTGTTTAAATAATTGCATATTATTTTAAATAGGGTCATTGAGCTGTACAATTTTATTTGATAATACTTGATGGAGATTGCACTAGGATATGACTGGAATTCCATTTTGCTTTTCAAACTGTAGCCCAGGAAGCTTTTATAAAGATGAATAGTATATGCAGCAGTGCATATACTGCTGAGTGACATTCTCAGCATTTAAGGGAAATGCTATAATTTAATTAGTTAACTAAGTACTTTAATTGCTGTTCCTTAGTCTGGAATCTCCATATTTTCGTTGTGGTAGATGGGACCAAATTATTTCCTCACAAGATAATAATCTCTACCTTTAGAATAAATTACCCATTTCTGAAAAACAACAAAAAACCCCAAAAAAACTAAACAAAACCAAATCAAAAAACCAACAGCAACAACAAAAAACCCAACAAAACAAACATTAAAAAACTCAAACCAAAACTAGTGAGAAATTACCTTGTGGTTGGAATTTCCAGTCCTCAGCTACAAGTTAATGCTCCTCAGTGAGAACCTGCCAAAGAACTGTTTATACACCCCACTGCAATTGCAAGTAAAGCAAGTGTCATACCTGCTTCTGAAATTTTAGTTTTAATTTTGAAAGACTTTTCACACAAAACTGGTTATTTATGTTAAGAGAAATTAAATATTCAAATATAGTAAGTGGAAGATTTGGTAATTTCAATTTGCTTTATTTTCTCAGAAATGGTTTATGAAAACATTTGAAACTATAGCTTTTTACTCTTAGTTTTCACTGCATATCACTCTCAGTCTGCTTTGCTTGTATGGCCACTCAGGCTGGTGGAAAAGCTTGTGTTGATTTGAAGCCCTTCATCTCTGCTAGGGAAATAGGATTTTATTGTTTCTTAATTTTTTTCCATGTATATGTCTTGATGACAAATAACAGTGTAAAAGTTTCAACATAAATATTTGCATGAGGTTTGGTGTATAAATTATTAGGTAACTGTACCTTGTGCTCTCTGATGTCAGTGTTTACCCCAATTTCATGGACGCTTGGAAAAGGAGATTGCTGAATGTGGCAGAAAAAACGGAGTGGAGATATGCAGCTATTAAATAGATGGATCTGAAATCTGAGTGCTTAAAAGATCTAATTTGTCAGAACAATTGTCAGAACAATTCATATTAAGATGTTGGCACTGAGAAGGTGGATTTAGGATGGGTTGCTGTGAGAACCATGCTGATCTGAAGCATTTAAAGGAAGAAATCTGTAAGTTTCCTAGTGGCAAAGAACTGAAACATTCAGTAGAGTAATGTGATGCAGTTCAAAACTTGGTGGTATCTTAAGTGAGATTTGCAGACCTTGTAATTTCAATATATTAATGTATATAATATCAAGTATTAAAATCGAGGAGTGTCTGCCTGTGTGGCAAAGGGATTTTCCCACCTGACCAGAAGCCAGATAAAATTCCCTTTTTATCAAAAGCACGCTCAGAAATCTGCTGTTTTTAATAAATTTCATCAGTGTTACTCAGCACAGTGCTTCATGGTAACCAGTCAGTTCAGTGATTAACCAGTTTGAAGATACTTTTCTGTCCACTGTGTGCTCACCAGAGCATCCTCATGAGCCTGGGATCCTGCAGTTCTGAAAGCCTGAATGGCAGACCCCCAACAGGGGATTCCACTGGAGCCACTCACCCAGGACCAGCCATGAAATAATCTCACGTTGATTTTTACTCTGTCAGGCACCAAAGTCATGAAAGGCACGCCAGAAGTGACATCATTGGTTTTGTGATGAGTTAGGGGTGCTGACAGATAACTCTTGAGAAAATTATTAGTGAACCTGATTTATTCTACACTCCAATTATGGAATTGCATAAAGTAGAACTACTCCAATGCAATTAATTTCTAAATATTAAACAAAACAGCAAGAGGGAGGAGTGTTTCCATTTCTAGAGGAAATAAGGGGGTTTTGTGTAACATACAGTGATATTTCCATTTTTTAAAAATACAAACACTTTCCAGGAGATGACAGGCAGGCTCTCCTCCTGCAGTAAATGGAATGAAAAGTATGCAAATGGAATGAAGAGACTGCTGGACTGTTGGTAAATGAAATTCACATTTTGACCACAGATAAGGTGCAGCACAAGAATGTTGACTTGAGGCATTTTCTAACAGGATCATACTGTTCTGTTCCTTTGAAGCATGGAAGGGATATATATTCCAATTTACCTGTTGTTTAGTTCCATTTATTCTCTAATTTAGGGAACACTCATTCAAACTGGCAATGCACTAATGTCCAAAGTAGTTTCTTTCCCTGCAATCTCTCTAAAAATGAAAATCTGTGGTTTGGTGTGTGCTACCTCTGCCAAGTATTTTAATCTTCCTGCCTGGTGTCTGCAAATGAGCTTGTTTTTTTGGTTGTTCATTTGGTGTTTTGTTTATTAGTTTGTTTTTTGCATGCCAAGTTAATGCAACATATTTGAATTAACATGAAGGTCTCAAACTCTTGAAATCCCAAAGACTTTTGGGATTTTGCAGATTTTGAATCAGTAGAATAGTAGTGTGAACAGAATGTCTGTATGGCAGAGTTTTAGCAGAGGCTTAATTTCTAACAGCATATTATTCCTGGTGTAGGTATTTCAACAGAGTACTTTCATATTGCTGTGTTTTTCCTATTGTGCCCTTTTGGGAATCAGATCATTCTTGAAAAAGCTCTGTGGTGTGCCTGGGCATGCCAACAGCTTCTGCATGGAGGCATCTCTACATCTGTACATTCCATTGAGGCATTTTCTGTTCTCATTTAGAAATTGCCTCTGTGTAGAGACAGAGGACTTGGCAAAATTGTTTGAGCAGCAGAGACACAATACTACTCCAGTCAGAGGTACAGCACCTAAAGTGTTAAAGAGTTTGTTCAGAACTCATCTGAAATATTGAGCAAACAGAAGTCTGATGCATCTGAAGATGTCTCATATCCAAGCCAAGCCCAGAAAACCCTTTGTCCTTGCAAGGCCCAGGCAGATACGTGGCAGCCTTCCCCCACATCACTGGGTGGAGTGCTACCTGGAACTTTTTCCTGTATGCTCTGATCTCCATCACAAAAATGTGGCACTTTGGAGTGTCAGTTTTCACAGGTAATTTCTCCACTTAGCTTTCTTCAGTGATGTATTCTGTTCGATGTAATTTTTAAAATCCCTGTCTACAGCCGCATGTGCCAGACTTCCCCATCATCTCTCAGTCTCTTCATCAAAGGCACAAGTTCTGCACAGACCAACAGAACTCTCGTGCCTTTCTGGAGGTGAATTATGTTATGATTTTGTTCTTTCAAAATGAATTATTCAAGCCTCCAGTTAACAACAGGAATATGCTGGGGAAGGTGACAGAGGTGCTGAATGAGGTTAACAAAGCAGAGCAGGCCTCAGTGTGTAAAGTGAGGACCAAGGTGGGGGCCTGATCAATATCTATATTTCAGTCTACTGTTGACACTGAATTTTTAGATGTGGAATTTGACCTTATTGTGAATCTACCAGAAGTGTCTGGGGTATCATTTGTGTGCTCTGTCACACATGAAAGCCCATGGTTCTTGGGCTGAGAAATTGCACTATGGCTTGGGGCATCTCTTAATTTTTCTCTTTGTCTTCCCACAGCTGGCAGCAGTTCATGGTTTTTTCAGAGCTCTCATCTGCCCCAAGGTGATGGAGCAGCCTAGGTGCTGTGTAATGTTCCAGTTGATGAAGCCACTCCCTAAGTTAAATAATTTGCTTGTTTTTTTTTTTTCTGGCCAACATCTCATATACTGGTTCTGAGAATCTTACTGGTATTTATGATTTGATGGTATTTGAGATGTTCAAAGCACAGCTGTAATTATCTGAGGTGACACTGTGAATACAAACAAACCCAAACCTTGTGTTTTCCAGCAAAGCAGCACAGGCACCCACATTTCACAGGAATGGTCTGATTTAGCACATATTCTCTTAAGCACACGAGTGAGACTCTGTTTTACCTTTGTGCATGAAAGAACATAAAATCCAGTTCAAGCAGAGGGTGGATACAAACCTTCTGAAAACTCCCTTCTACCAATGTGTATTTTATTCTGGGGCTATTGTCTGCAGCATTAAAACAAGAGTAAATCTGGTGATACAATCTGGCACAGTAACTTTGGGCATGTTCTGTTAATTGTGATGAATAGGAAAATAATAACATTCAGAGGGAAAAGCAAAAGCTGTCTGGGGATTTTCTCAGCATTAGATATGAGAGAGGTGACTTCAGGTTTTCTGACAGACAGTCATACTGTGTTTGGCCAGACAGTATATTCTCTATCTGCTCCAGCCTAGTTAGGGGAGATATGCTTGGAATTTTTCAGTAGTTCTTTGTTCCTAAAAGCAAGTAGCCTCAAGGACTCTTGCACTTTATACTTGAACTCTGATGGATAAAGACTAGGTAATAAAAATAAGCTGAAATTGCAGAACCCCTGGTAAAAATTTGATGAACCAGCTGTACATCCAACACAGCTCCACTTGGTTAAGTCAGGTATTAAAAAACAGCTCTATTCCCCTACCCTCTGAAATTTTCCATATCTTTTCTGATGATATGCTAATGTGCTTCCTTCAAAATGGAAGAATTATTACAGGACAGAACTAATTACATTTCCTCCTGTGGCTTTGTGGGAAGATGTCAAGGCTCTGGTATTACAAGATTGTTTCTGGGCTTTTAGGTTTTTGGGGTTTTTTGAGTCATTGGAATATAATGCTTTCATCTAAGAGAACTAACTATGAAAATATCAAAACAACTAGGAACTGTGATTTCAATGAACAGGACAAAAATCAACCAAAAAATACAGCAGCCATTAGTGGCATAGCAACATCCCCATTGAATTGTGAACAGAATTCTTACCTGTTCAGTTCTCTGACTGAAAACAGAGAATTATCTCTACATTCATATTTTTGATATTGCAATAAGACTGTATGTTCTTTAAAAAAAGTTATCATTGGCTTCTGTCAGAACTAGATTGCTCTTTGAAACCATTAGTTCCTGAAGTCCTCTTCTAGACCTAAATTGCACTTGGTTACTTTCAAGATTTTTCTGCCAACTGTCAGTAAAAGGGAAAAAAAAATCATCAGATCATTTTTCAAACTGGAGCTGGAATTTAAGTGAAGGAAGCAAATATGTCAGCTCCATCTGATCCAATCAAACCACAGGATAAACACAAAAGCTGATACATAATGTATCATCCAAAACCTTAGGATAGAAAGCCAAGATTGATGTTGTTTGTACATCTTATGGAACACACTTTTTACTGCAAATTACAGCAATCTGAATGAGCAAAAGAAGATAGGTAGGAGTGAGAGGAAAGATTGTTTAATCCCTATTTTATATACGAGAAAATGAAATACCATGAGTCAAAAGTGGTACTTACAGTAACTGAGTAACTACTTCATTTCCTCACCTGAATACAGAATGAACTTGTAAAATCTGATTTGTTTGATACTGTAAGCAAAGACTGAAACATTTCAAAGCTGAAGCTAGATTTCTGAAGGTGCAATATGACAAATATTTGGGATTTCAGGTTTAAATCTGACTGCAATTCTGTCTGCATTGGTGACAGGCTCTCAGCAAAGATGTCTATGGCAGGTGTCTTATTTTTGGGGGAGATTTTGTCTGCTGGTTGAGGATCATGACTATACAAAGAAGCCTTTATATTTATTGCACAAGTCTGTTTTCAGAAACAATCACAAGAGTGATTTTTTACTGTGTAATGAGAAAGATCTTTTGTACAGCCTTTGCTTTTATTTTAAAAAATATAAGTTTGCTGTGAGGGCTATCAAACAATTGGACAAGTGCATGCATTTTTTAAGGAAAGTCAACACATATGTTGATAGAATAATTTGATTTGTATTCAGCCACTGAAATCCAACAACTTTAAATCTGAAAATAACAAATCTGAAGCTTGCTTCTCTAATAGGAAGGAATATGCCTGGGGCTATTTGAATATTCCCCTGTTTCCTACTATCCTGTTCTTCACACACTTAGTTACTGAATTTGTCAGACTTTAATTTTATTAATCCATTCTTTAGCATCAGTACTACCGTAGGCATTTGTTATTGGCACACATGTACTGAATTGGTGGCTTTACAAGGAAGATGAATTTTTCTTTAAAGAAGATGCCAACATTCTAGAGGAATAGTTCCTCTGGGTACTCTAAAAGTACCTTGTCTGTTGTAGCAGCTCTCTGTAGGAGCTCTTTTCTGTCTACAGATCTTTTGACAAAGATGTCAAATCAGACAGTTCCTTCCCCAGTGCATGCCTCTTAAAACATGAAGTTTCTACTAACAATAACGTAGTAACTACTTTATTTTTTTTTAATTTAAATTTAGCATATTCCAGTTTACATTTGAGTGAATGTGAGGTGAAGTCAGTGGAACTTTAGTATATCCTCATGTGACAAGGGGTGGAAATAGCTGCTTTTGTACTAAGAGTTAATTAGCTGGTTTTGCAAGCAACTTGTAGAAAGACCTGGAGAAATACAGCTGCTAAAGTGAATGTTTCTTTGATTGTTTTAGTTTTTAGACCATACTTACAACTTCTTTTGGTGTACAGTGTATTCTAGACATGTTTTTCTTTATACAATCACATTGCAGATGTTGAAGTTTACAGATACTGAAGTTTGCTTCATGAGCTCAGTCCTGAATTCAAAACCAAATTTTCAAGACTTTGGGTTGTCTTAAGGAATTTTAAAATGACAGATTTCCTTAGGAGTCTTAGCCCGATCCGTAGTGGTTTTAATCTTGTCTTTAAATGTGGACACCTATTTTGGCATAACAAAAAAGAACATAAATGAAGATATTACAAAATCACATCAATCCATCTCATTTGTAGAGCTGGTTTTGTTATGAGTGGAGTCAATAAGAGAGTATTGCCAGTCTGCTGACACTCAAGTATAAAAGCAGCCAGCATCGCAGTAATTAATGTTAGTTTCATAACAGATGATGAACTTTGAGTTAGAATTACAAAATTAGAAGTGTCTTTCAGAGAACTGTGGGCTGAAGACCCTGTATCAGAAGGAGTGGGGATGGTTAAACTGTGTGTTCTTATTTCAGTAGGGACGAGGAAAGAGATCATCCTGCAATAACATCAGGTTTTGATCTGTTCAACACCTTTGAGAAGAGAAAGGCTCTGCTGAGCCGTAGGGAAGAGTAGGAATAGTCTGTCTCCCTCTTTCACCTTTGTGAGTCTGAAATCAGATTTCTGTTTGATGGTGTTGTAAAAGCACCTCATTCTCTGCCCCAGACAATAGGTGTTAACAACACTGAAAGAATTCCAGGCTGGAATGAAGAAAAGCAGCACCCACCTTCTTCAGCCCATTCCTACTGGAGGTCACTGTCTGGGGCCCTGAGGCTTCCAGAGTCACAGCAGAGAAGAGAATTCCCACCTGGATAAGAGGAGGGGCACAGGCAAATAAACTCAGACTCCCCCTGAGCAGGGTCAGTTTGGCCTTCAGGACTCACATGCTCGAGTATGATCCAATTTTCCATTTGGAGCCAACAGAATAGATTAAAGCCTGTGCATTAACATTAATGAGGTTTAATTAACTAATAGGAGTGATCACCCCACCCACCATCAGCTCCTTGGGCCAGGGGCTGGGTTTTGTTTGTAGCAAACTCGCCACAAAACCAAAGCAGTTTAAAAGATATACCTTCCTACAGTGGAAATGATATTTCTATTTCATAAGCAGAGATCATATGCTGGCTATGAAGCTATTTTTTATTTTAATACCTTCTTGTAAAACTAATGGCTAGGAGTTTCATAAATTGCAGCCTAATTTCAACCATGCACACATAATATTGATTTTAAAAGGTACAGCATCTGTATCATCTATTAAATTAATTTTAGTTCAAAATTTAAAGTCATATTACAAAGTACTGCATTTTGACCTAAAGTGTTTCATGACAAGAATCCAGCAGCCAATAAATGAAAAAAGAAGGGTAGAAGGGAAGAAGGATAGAAATTGTTCTCGGGTAATGGAATAGTATATTCTAGTATGCTGCAGCCTTTTCCTCATCTAAAAGTGATATGACTGTAGAAATAGAGAGAAATTTCTTCAAAATCAAGTTATCAATAAAACTGTAAGTCCTGAATGGTGCTTACTTTGAGAAGTCATTCATAAGAAAAGTAGTTTTTTCTAAGTTATGTGATAATTCTTCAATCTCTGAGAGTTTTTTGTCTCTCCCTTAGGTGAAAGAACAGCCCAATTATTTTGCTGCTGAGATATATCAGTAAAAGGTATACATAGATATTGCATGATATTCTGAGACACTGCCAAAGTTCTACTTAATCTGTTCTAAATTATCATAGATAGGCAATAAAATAATCTCCATGTTGCTACCAGCAGATGTGATCCATCCACACTTGGGTGATTATTTCTTTAGAACAATCAAACTCTGAATGGATAACGTTTATTTCCTTGTGACAAAACACTTCTAATTCCTAAATGGCCAAATAAATAGCAATGCATTTGCATCTGACTGGGTTTTTTTTAATTTATTCAAAGCAGTTAATTGGCAAAGTTATTCTTCTACTGGCTTATTTGAGCTGTGTAACGCAGACTTCATGAAATTGAAATACTTGGAAAAAGATATTACTCAAGATTGTGATATTTTCTGTATTTTTATAAGTTATGTTAAACATAACACTTTTTTTTAAATTAATTAAGAGAATACTGACAGTTGTTTCCCGTGCCAAACTGGCAGACTTTTAATCACAAACAAAACATCCAAGGCAACAAAAAATTCACTGCCTTCGTCTCAAATTAGCTTATTTTTGCAACATGTCATGATTCTAAGGGGTGTATTGCTATTTCTTTTAATAACAGCTTTAAAACACAAAGGTGAAGGTAATTTTTAATTTTTATTTTTTTTTAATTTCCTCTCTAAGGTGTTTACTTAAGATACCATTTTGAGGAATCTATTTTTAATAATATTGTGGCAACTGACATGGTGCCAGCAATTCTTAATCATTCAGATTTCACTTTTTAATGCTACTGATTAGTGCCCTCTGTTAGATAAATGCACCTGGCATAAACAGATGAGCCCAATAATTTAATTAAAATACTGGTTCTGAGTATTTCAGTGAAGTTGAGTCTGGCTTCACCCAGAACAGGAGCCAGTGATGGACATGAAGGGTTCATATGGAAATTTTTTGTCAGGTTTTTAGCTGCTCAGGAGGTGTTTGAGCCTGGAAGTGCAGATGCACTCTTGGATTTTCAGGTACAAACTGAGAGGCAGCAGCTGCAGATCCAACTCTTTATTTTTCAGAATGAAACGTGTAGCTTTGGCTTTGTGAATGCCAGACCTGTTGGGAATTCAATTATAAACCATATTCTGGATCCTGTTGGTAATCCCCCAGCGCTGTGATGTGCTTGAGACAGGAATTCAGTCCCAAGGCTTAAAAGGATGCAGAGGAGCACTCTGCAGACAAAAGGCTAAATACTTAAATTTATGCAGCTGAAAGACTTGATTAGACTCAGTGGAATAAGTGCTCTGCTACAGAAGTTTTAAGTGTCATTAAAAAGCAAAATTGATTGAATCAACATGAAGAAAAAGTTCCTTTTTCTTGTCTTTATTTTCACTTCAAATAAGGAGTACATTCCTTTGTATGGGCAGAGCTTGGGGCTCAGCACAACCATACTCTTTCATTTTTGGGTACTTCCCTGTCATGAGATGACTTGGAAAATGAGTTTTTAATAGAAAGCCTATATGTAATATAAGGAATTATATAAGTAGTATTAAAGTAAAACAGTTTGCATAAGTACTTAAAATGTAGCAACTTCCACAGTTACACATCTTGTTCTTAAGATAATTCATTGACCTTACCATGGAGGAGCAATATTGGATATTAAGTTGTCAGTTCAACCTTTTCCCTGCTTATTAGAAGTGTCTCAGGAACAGTAAACAATTCTTTAAATAACAAGAACTACTTTCTTCCACCTGTCTTTGCTACATCATTTCTGATTCCCTACCTCTTCTCTCCTGTCACCTATATCCCATCAAATTCTGAGCTGGATGCCAAGTTTAGCACCTGCTGTTGGAACTGGGATTTCAGAAGGCTTTGAAGGTAATGTAATAATTAAGATCATCAGGAGCCTCCATCAGCTGAACGTTGTGACTCTGTGGTCTCCCAGTTGCCCATAGCCAGTCTGGATGCTCACAGGGTGAGCAGGATTAGGTTAGCTCTGACTGGAAAGGAATCATTTGGGTTTGCTGTGGGTTTTGCTCCAGGCTTTGTTTTGTTTTCAGCTCTCAGATCTGATTTGCTGCACGAGCTGTGGTGCCTGTGGAAGGATGACAGTGAAAAGTGCATGTGGAGCGTGGCACAGGGGTTATTCCAGCACAGCAGCCTTCCTGTTAGGCTTTGAAATCTGAGCTGAAAAGGTGTTAAAATTAGCCTGAGGAGGATTAGTTCTTTGCATGCCAGTTCTATGGCAAGTTGATTCCTAGATCTGCTTAAAATGCTTGCCTTAAATTTAAATAGTCCTTTCTGCATCTGTTGTTGATGTTATTCTAACAGAATTGTAGAAGGATCATGGCTAAACATGCCATATAATGACAAATTGCTGTTTTTTACAAAAAAAACCCCAGCAACTGAGGTGCTTTGTGGATGGAATATGATTTATTTTGAACTTTGAAGGAGAACATGAGAAACAGATTACAAAGCCTTTCATGAAAATCCTTATTACATCTGGACTTTAAGAACTCACTGTAGATGTTCTGATTGGAATTTATAGAACATGATTAAGAGTTAATGTGTAAGGGCTGTGTGTGTAATTTTAAATTCTGATGCTAACATCTGAGGCCCAAAACTGATTTAGAAATGGATCTATTGCTTGTACTGGCAAAGTGCACAGGAAAAAATCAGAAACTAATCAAACTTATTTAGGTTTTATTGGTAAGATTTACATATCTGTTATGGTTTGTATAAATCTGTTGTGGGTTTTGTAAATGGGTTTTTGGATTAGTAAATCCATTTGGACAATATTTGCTGAAAACCTAGTGAATGTGCATTACTTGGCATTTAGGGAAGTACATGCTTTAGTAAAATTCCTAGAAATGCTTTCCTGTTTTAGTTCTGGCAATCTTTATGGTGAGTTATTGAAAACTGAGCTCTATGAAAGCAGATTTGCATCTTCCAGTTTTATTAGGGAACTACTGTTTTTATTTACCCCTAATAAACTGGTTTCATAATGTCGCTTTAATGTAGCTCAATACCTAAAGAAAAATTAGTTCCTGTGCTCTATGTTTAAGAAAGTTCCTTTTCAGAGTTAAATCAAACACAAATCTAGTCAAGCTTGACTTGTAGCATGGTTTGCTGTTTAGTTACTCAGACTCCAGTGTTTTTGTTGTGTGCTTTACAATTTTTGCAAACTGTGTGCCTTGCCACAAGCTGTAGTTAAATAATCACATTTTATCTAATTGGGGAAATTACGTGAATAAATGAAAGACAAGTTAATACCATGTTTTTTAACAGAAAGGTGTGTGTTCAGGGGTGCCTGGTTTTGGTTAGAATGGCACTGCCAGAAGATAATTTTCTCTAGCCAGGTTATCAGGTACAAAGAAGAGATTGCACTAAGCAAACTTAGAGGTTTTTGCTTTCCCATTCTGTGTGTTGAGGACAAGGACTGTCACCAGGAGGCCAAAGCTGCTGGAAGGGCTGGAACACAGGTCCTGTGAGGAGCAGCTGAGGGCTTTGGGGTTGTCTGGCTGGGAGAAAAGGAGGCTGAAGGGAACTTCAGTGACAGGACCTGTGGGAATGGTGCTGAGCTGTGCCAGGGGAGGTTTAGACTGGATATTAGAAAGCATTTCTTCACCAAGAGGGTGGTCAGACATTGGAACAGGCTTCCTATAGAGGGGTGCTCGCTCCCCCAAGCCTGTCACTGTTTAAAAGGCATCTGTACAATTCCTTTAACAACATTCTGCAACCTGGGCAGCCTTGAATGACATCACAGAATGACCCCTGTAGGTCCTTTCCAACTGGAACAGCCAATTCCATCCTGTTCTCTGTGGATGCCTCAGAGAGGCTTTTTCTCTAACGCTGGTCACAAGCCTGGAAAGGTTTGACAATGAGTTTTTCACCAGCTCTGTGAAGTCTCATGATTTATAATCTGGTTACCCAGCACACAGAACATGTTTTTAATAACTGACTCTAGAAACTCACCTGTTCCAAACATCAGCACGAAGCAGATTATACAAAGCAAAAGGGTTGAACTCTTAGTGAGAAAAACATTTTGTGTGTCTGCTTCATCACTAGCTTTTATTTAAAACGGCAGCAAAGTGAGATGCAGTTAGTTTGCCATGTCAGAGGTCACATTGCAGGAGGTGAAAGCACAGAACACAGTGCTGCCAAGTTCCTGGGAATTCCTGCATTCCTCTTCAGCTGGTTCATGGGAACTTCCTTCTGGAAGAAAGAGCTGTGATCCTACACCAGTGCTCTGCCCTCAATCAGTACTTTTATCTTGGCATAGAAACTAATAATTCATGCAGTCTCCAGTACTAACAGCTCTATTGTAATATAAATAGCACAACATGATAGTGAATAAGAGATTATAAAATTATATGAGCACATTAAGACAGGTATGTCTGTTGGAATTGAAGATCTGATATGAGGAGCTGTTCAGCAACTGCTGCAAATACAATAAAAACAGAGATGCATGAAAGAACCTGAATAACAGGAGTGTGTCTTTAATACTAGACAGGAAAGGAAGGATTAAATTTGAATTTAAATGAGCACAGACTGCAGAATATCCTGAGTTAAATCACGAGAATTTTGGAATTAATAATTTTTGCATAGCCAAGAAAATGCTTTAAGGTTGAATATCTGGTCTCCCTAGCCAGTTCAAATTTGAATACTATTTATGTTTTGTGAAACTGTGATCCTAGAAAAAGTACTTCTCAGCTAGGAAAGGAGGACATAATGAGAAATATGTGATGGAACCATTGACTGAGCCCCTCTATACAGCACAGTTTGATTTTGGGGTAATTGCAAGGCAAGGTTGGGCCTTTACATAAATATCATCTTTTCTAAAAGTGGTGAAGAAAATGGGCCCACATTCTGTCTCTACTGACATGAGCAATATTCTTCTGAACTTGGAGTTCCAGCCAGTGCACTGCTTTTGATTGACATATCTAAGGGAAATTTGAAGCTTTTTTCTTTCTTTTTCTTGAGATAAACTGAACAAACTTGCAGCTGACAGGATCTCATATGAGATCCTAATGAGGCAAAGAGAATGAAACATTTCTTTTTATGCTGAAGTGCCAAAACTGTAATGACATTGTATCATGGTTTCCAAAAAAATACAAAGATAAAAAATCTTGCTTGTAACTCAAGAGTTATTTTGCATAATGTAGTGGACTGAATGCTGAATGTTGAGGAAACGAGTTAATCAAAACTCTCCTCTGTCATCTCCTTTTTTTCCTTTTTCCACATGAAATTGGGAATCTTCCATTGTGTTCTCTTGCTCTTGCACAAAAAAAATCTCTGTCCACAGTAAAATCTCAGAGGAGAGGGGAGAATCAATTATTTGGCAATATGGAACTATTTCTAATTGTGTTCTAACTAAAAAAAAAAAAATCCAGATAAAAGTATGCTATAGATATTTTTTCAAGGGCTTATCTAAACCACCCTGTCTTAATTTATCTGTATTTGCTGGAGAAGGACCAGGATACTCTAGAGCCATTTGTTTTTCTTAGTTAAACAGAAGCAAACAAAAATAAACCTTAAGATACTTATTGGGTACTTAAGATTGGGTATGGCCAATGTCTGAACCCACAGCAAGTGCTTTTATCTCACCATACTGTTAAGAGTTATTAAAAATTATCATTTCATTGCCTTTTGTCACAAAAGAAATTCATCTTTTTTTTTTTTTTTTTTTTTTAAAGCAAAACTGTAAGTTTTTCTGCTCTTAAAGCCACCATTTTTCCAGGCCACAGTGCAGGAGAGTGAAGGCCTTGATGAAGGTGCTTGGCTGGTGCCCTTCAGCCCCCATAAATGTCCTGCTGCCAGATGTGTCCTGTCAATGGGAAGGCCTTGACTTTGGTCTTACTCAGCACTTGTGTCCTGACAAGAGAAATTGATTTTTGCTTGCCCAAGAAAACAGGTTCTTACATTGTCAGGAGCACCCAAATTTTGACAAACTTTGGATAATTGTGCTGCGATTACATCACAGAAGACAGTGGCTACATGAGCATAGTTTTAAAAAACTGAGCTCTAGTTCCAAAATAAAGAGATATAAATCTGTGTCCCATTTAATATCCTGTGCATTCAGCCTGCCCAGAAACAGGTGATATGTTGTTGTTAATGATTTACTTCTCATCTTCCATTTCTGAGCACAGTAAATTGCTGGTAGGTTTTCCTGGTGGACTTTTGACAACGGAGATCAATACTTGCAAATTCATACAAAGCTTTTAAAATAGCAAGCCCTTAGAAGATATCATGGTGCATGAAGTTGTTTCCCAATATATTCTAAATTGGATCAGAAACCAAAGAAAGGAAGTGAGAGTCTTGGTGAGGAGCACAGAAAAAGGAAACGTGTGGGTTTGATCAGTACGTTCAATTTTTTTCTTTTTTTCCCCTGCTTATAGTTCAGCCAATTACTTTTATTCTGTTTTAGCATGTGGAGGGGAGAAAAAGAAGCAGAAATGATAGCAGGAATTTTGTGTTTTTTCAGAAAATTTGGTTCTCAGTTTGCTTCTTGCTTCTGTAGAGATATTTTATCCAGTAGCCTAGTCCTGGGTTAGGGATGATTTTGAAACACAGTAAGAAACTATTAAATAAACCCAGTGGGTGTGCAGCTGGGTGGGTTTTGATTTTTTGCTTTTTAGATGTCATCATGAAACATTTTTTAAAGGCTTGTAGTTTCTTGCTTCATATTCTATCATATTCATTGTGTCACTCCTGGAAACAGGATGATTCTGTCTGCTGGTGGTGCTTTCTTTGCCTTAGTTATTATTAAGGCTTACATCTAAATTAAAGATAATTATGAGCATATATGAAATAAAAAACTTGCATTGAATCAGCGGAGAATGAATATATCCTTAGTGTATCACTCAGAAAGCTGTGACATATGCTGTTGAAATATGTTTCATTTAATTAAAAACCTTCAAGTTTTGTACGTTTTTGCTTGAATTACTTCACTGATGTAGATCATAGAAGTGGAGCTGGTCTTGTGGGAATACTGTAGGAACAACAAAAACTACTTCTTTGCCTTAAAATACACCCTTTTCTTGTCATGACTTTATAGTATCTCACTGAAAGCTATTTATATCCTCATGCCTTTTATCACATTTAAGAAAAGGGGATTTTAGTGGAATATCTTGGAGCTTTAGAGCTTTTCTAAGGAAAGGACATAATTGGCCAAATTAACACTGTCACAGTCCTCACTGCTATACAGCATTAGTCTACAAACCTTGGCAGTGATCATTTGCTGGATACACATCCTAAACATACCAGGAAATGCAATTCACTATTACACATGAATTAGACTGAAATTGCTGTACTTATTACTGGAGGCTGAATCTCCAAATTCATATTTGAGGAATCTACACAGCACTTCAGATATTATAACCTGCTTGTACTGCCTGTCTTCTTGATTTGCTCTCCTGCAGCATCTGGTACTGGCAATAAATGTTCTGTGACACCACAAAACATCTCGAGTGTCAGGCCAGGGCTTGGGCTCCTTGGCTGTGCCTAAGGGTGCCTTGTAAACAGAACTCTCAAGAAGCTGCTAATTAACATTTTCCATATTCTAATTCCCCTTTAATTCTTCCTACTTTCATATTGTCAAGTGTAATCAGTTAAAGATGTGTAAATTGCTTTCAGAGGATTGAAATATGTAATACCTTGCATAATCACCTTTGTCTTCAGTACATTACTTGCAAGTTGTGTTCCAGACCCTCAGATAGTCTCACCTTAATTTTTAAACAGCAACTTCAAAGGGACATTAAACACATAGAGAACCCTCCTCCAGAATAGCCCTACACTGTGAAAGATTGTTTTAATTTAATTTCTCTGTAAGCAGCTTAAGGTGTAAATTTAATTTCTCTGTAAACAGTTTAAGGTGTAAGCTTGCTTTTGATTCTTCTTTTTTTGTTTTGTTTTGGGTTTTGTTTTGTTTTTTATTTGGGGTATGTTTGTCCACAGTCTTTTCCAGGTACTCCATGCATTTCTGTTGGAGACTGTTGGCAGGGTATTAACCTGAGGAGAACTCTACTTTAGAGCTCAGCTTTTTCTCCATCAGAACAAAGGTCTTGTCTGTCATTCACAGGAGAAATATGGAAGCAGTCATGAAAAACTGGAAAATAAACAGAAAGAAATACAATCATTTGATTTGCAGGCTGACACTTGTCATTTTCATGAGGAGGCAAAGAAAACAGTGAATTTCCAATGGTTGTAAGAGTTGAAGAGAGTATTTTTTAAAAAATTATATCCTCAACTTGGACAATTCCCTAAATTTTCATAGAAACTGTATGTCCTTTTTATTAAGCTAACTGTTTCTGCCAACTTTTGAGTTATATTTGAACATGAAAAGTAATACAGCCTTTTTGGAGGGAAACTAGCCAATGTTTACTACTAACACAAGGAAATTGTTTTTTCAACCTGACTTTGAGCATTGTTCATTCATTGAAATCTTTCTTAATTAGAGGAAAAAACATAGTGATCATTTGTTCTTCTCACTATTTGCATGAGCATTTCAGAGCTTAACTTAAGCTGATCAACTCATTAGTAAAGTTCTAGAAACTTGTAATTTTTGGATGAATGGTTTTCCTGTATTTTCGGAAAACCAGAACAAATCATTGGGGAGTATAGATACTGGTGTAAAATCCTGCAGTCTTCTCTGGTCCATAATTGTGTTTCTTGGAATATTTTTGCCATCATTTCCTTAGCTGGAGTGGACCTTCAAGCTTCCATTCTTGTATGACTGGGTAGGTAATAAAATTATTGAAGTGTGACTTTGGGAATGAGCAACTAATAACTTTAAATTTACTGGCTGTTCCAATAATCTTAGCTTTCAAAGTGTCCCAAAAGGTAGCCTAGGAATCTTGCTTTTAGTCCATGTAGGCAATACTTGAGATGATCTTGAGCCATGTGGTTTTAACAGGAAGATTTTTAATGTTAAATAAGAAGCTCTTTCTCACTTTCAGTTTGGTTGGTTTAGTCCACTGAGTTCTGTTGCTTTTCTTGCTAGGCTTAGTGGTTTTAATTCAAAGAAAGTAATGAAGAGAAGAATGCAAAACACATCCTTTACACCACTAAACAACCACAGTAATATGTTCAGAAAATGTATTGAGCTGCCTAATCCAAAGCTCATGGAAGCTGAATGCAGATTGATGGCAGTGGGATGGAATTAGGCTTTGCAGACTTTTTGTTTTTTAGCCCTTGTGAGTTTTCCTGAGAAGCGGATAGTGAGGGAAGGATTGACAGTACCAGAACTAAGAGCCAAGGCTTCCTGGTGTCCACTCACATCTTGGACCCAAGAGTTGCTTTTGAAACTTCAAATTTTGAAATTTCAAAGCTCAGCATACATTTTCAGATGGACTGGTGGCACTGGCAGATAAGCAGGGTGGGATCTTGCTGACTCCATCCCTTTTGGCTACCAGCTTTATTTAGTGCCTGCCAGCTTACCTGGGGTGGGGAAACACTCCAGTTAACATCCCCAGCAATACAAGAGCATTCTTTTTAGCAGACTAATACCCAAAATTACTTCTAGATTTGTTGTTGTTTTTTGTTTCAAGTTTCAGTCACGCTGAGCAGTAAGCACAAGACTGTGGTAAGAGTTCTGCTGACCTTCAGTGTTTAGAACAATTCTTGTAGGTAGTGCAGATGACTACACATGGGTTTTTTATTTGCATTAGTCTAGACAGACTTTGTGACATGCTGCTGACTTCCTTTCCCTTCAAATGAGAATTCAGAATGAAAATAATACCATGGATGAGATACTGTGAACCATTATGATAACTCATGCTAATTGAAGTTAGATTTCAGGATTTATGAATTATCTCTGCTCATTAGATTAAACTAAAGAACTTTGAGGTCATTTAGTCCATTTGTGCTGGTACAATATACTCACTTCCTTTCCTCCTAGGTTGTATTTAGCTACAAAGTCTTGTGCTGCTTTATTTGATGAACTGTTCCACAATCCAAAATGACTTCTCACAAAGTTTTTCCCTTCTCTTGTTCAATTGAAATAGTTTTCCCTTAATTACATCACTTTTGGTTGTTTCTTTTAATTTTTACTTGGAAACTTGAATTTTCTGTAACTACTGTGTTCTTAATTTCTTTGGTAAAAGAATCCTTTCTTTTGAGATCAAAGAATTCTGATATACATTAGCACTTTAATTATAAGCCACAGAATGATAACTGAATGAATAGGGTGAAGGCTTTTTTAGACTAACAGGGCTGACAATTAAAAAGGCTTTAGCATGACTTGCAGCATAGCCTATTTTTTTTTTTTTTTGTTAAATATGGCTATTATTGTAAATGAAGATTAATAATCACTAATAGCTACTGGGCTCTTTTAGTGTAATATTCTGCACAAATAAACCTCTCAGTGCTGCTGCCTCCCTTCATAGCCCCTCTTTTGCAAATGTCAGTTGTTACTTAAGCAGAATAAGCAGAAAGTTAACTCTGTCTGCAGTCAGGTTTAACCTCTGTCTCAGGGACATGGGGGTTTTGTGCAGAGAATTGCTGGAAGACTGGAGGTAAAATAAATATTAACAAATCAGCATAATATAGTGATCTAATCCAATATTGCATCTGGAGTCTGCTGTTCTCAGAATGGAAAATTTAAACATTTGGGAATGGGCAGACAGAGCGATGCCTCCAGACTCCCTTGGGACATCCCTGTTGACTGTGACCCCAGCAGGGCCCAAGCAGCAGTGCTTAAAAACTGCAAGATCTAGTGTCATTTCCAGTTTTCCTGTTTCAAATGCCTTGAGAAGGCAGTATTGATAAAGTGAAATGGAGTTTAAATGGTGTTGGGAAACTTGGAGTTTGTTACTTGGTAGCCACTCATTTTGCCTAAAGAGTGAATTCTAAAATCTGTCATTTTCTAAAATTTGTCTATAAATGAAAACTACTTTTTTTTTCTATAAAATCACTGTCAATTTTGCATTCTGATCAATTCCTCATTCCAAAAATGTCCCATATAATTATTATAGGATGAAGCTTGGATGAATATATAGTACGTTAGGGTTCAGAATCTTGCAGCATTATCCTATACCCAAAAGATCAGAACAGTTCCTGGAAGGCTTTTTAGTTTTTCTGAAAATACAAGTGAAAAGCTTTAAAATGTGTTTTGTGTTTTTTATGTATGATGTAGACATAGTGCAATATCTTCTAGAAATTTCACTCTGATATCAAAATTCTTTTGAAGGTTATTTTAATTGAGTTTAAAGCTATTCAGAGTACATCAAATGCCCATACACATTACCCTTCTACTGGCTGGGGGAGGGGGAATTCTCAGTGTCTAGAAAGTCTTAATGTATTTTTAAGTATGAAAATTAATATTATCTGTAATTGCATCTGTCTTCAGTTTTAACATATGGAAGAGTTTTGAGATGAGTTTTTTTTCTGTGATGTCTGAATTGAAGTGCACTTACACATGTGCATGCCTGTATCACTCTGGATGCTCCCACTAATTCATTTCTTCACTCTGTACCAGAGTATTCCACAGTGCTTTTTCACTTTGGGGGACAATTTATTTGGAATTTTACATAATATGGGGGAATTATGCTGAGTGCACACTGATTACAGTATGCTAAAGCACATTTTAGGATTCTGATACATTTTCATTCTATAGAATTTTTTTAATTCCATCCTTTTCTCACTGGCCTCGTGATCAAACCATTTCTCTGCACTGTAATTGTCTCTCATCTTGACATATTTGCCTTGCAAATCTTTTTTCCTCCTGTAATCCATGTTATGTCAAAATGATGTTCCTCAGCTGTCCTTTTAATCTTCCCTTCTCCTCTTTCAGACATTGCCCAGGCTCCTGATGATGCTGTGCAGCAAATTCCAACTTGTTTTATTTCTAAATAGTTCACTTTTTTCAGACTCCATTCCTTTCACTCTCCAGACTCCTCAACTAATTCCTTTTCATCCTACCTTCCACTAAAGTGATCAAATCTTCCCCCTTGTTGTCTTTATATTTGGAATAGCAATTAGTGACATTACCTGCAGTATTGCAAGATCATATTCTTTTAAAATGTGCTTCTCTGTGTAATATTTGCTGTTTCCATCAGATCATGCTGCCTTTGTCCCTTTAATGCAGAAGCCACCTATAGATACAGTGGAATGAAATGGCCATCATAATTTAATGATTTTAGTAACAGGTGTATGATTATAGACCCAGATGTGCTAATAAATCTCAATTTTACCATCAGATACTTGGAGCTTTACAGCTGGGGTTCCTTATGAATTTCAAGAGCCATTCTGTGATCTGAGTTTCCCTTCTCTGTTTTATATAAATATTCTGTAATGGGGAAGATTATTTATTATGTCTTTATTCAATATTTTTCAGGGACAAGTTAGAAAGATGAGGGAGTTTCTTTTTTCAGGTAAAATGGCAGTCTCAGGATGCCAGCTAATTACAAAATACTGCAGTAAGTTCATCAAACTGACCTGGGATTTCCTAAGACTCAAAGAGTTTGTCAGACTTGGCGTTTCCCCCAAGCCTGAGGGGAGGTTGCTCAGGCCCAAACACATTCATCTTTAATTAATGTTTTCTTTTTAAAATAAAACAAGTAACCTTACCCCACCTTTATTTGTGAAGTTATACTGTTTAATTACAGATCTCCTTTTGAGTTTTAAATTTCAAATTATTACTGTAAGTCAACTGATTACTTCTTATTTTAGTTACATTGAAGATTGAATGTTCTGATATGAAAAACAGTGGGAAAAAAAATCACAGAAATTCTGCCTTTGAATTCTGATACTAGTAAGAAGCTTAAATACTTTTCTGGCTTGGTAAATCCTATGCAAGTAAATCCAAGAGCAGAATCTAACCCCTAATTGAAGTAATTGCCTAAGAAGGAAATTGAGCCTCTTTGTGAACGTTGCAGCAAATATTGGTGTCTGGGGGTAGCCCCAGTGAATTCTCCCCTGAGGTAGAATGTGCCTTTTAGTGTTGATGGGTCTTTTCTGTGAGCTCTGTACTGCAGCATGATGTATTTTCAGCTTCCCTGGGGTTCTCTGGTGTCTCTCCCTCAGGGCCAGTCTGTCGTGTTTAATGAACTGTCAGTGCTCCAATCCTCACTGATTGGAGTGACCTAAGAGGAAAAATTTGTTGTACCTTTGCATCAAGAGGTGGCAAAAGAGAAAACATATTTTCACTGTGTAACTATTAAATATCTCAGCTTTTCTAAGGTTGAGAGAATAGGGAGACTTTAATATGTAATGTCATTAATCTTTCTATAATGCCTATTCTGTTGAGTATGCTGAATTGACTGTCCAAGTCTGATGAGTTCTTCAAGGAACTATTTCCTAAACCCATCATGGATGATTTTCTTCAGGTGTTTCAACTCCTAAATTCCATTTCTTTCTTTCGTTCTCCCTGGTTCTCCCTAAATTCTGTCTAAGGACTGCCTGCTGCCTAGCATATATTCTTCTTTCGACATAATTGCAAATAAAATTTGGGCTAAACAAAGTATAGTTTGAGGCTCCTCTAATAGCATTTTCTCATCCTCATCACACAGTCATGTCTGACTCATTTTGAAGGTCATGCAATGCAAAATTCAAGAATGGTGGTATATTAATGCATCTCAGTGTTCTGATATGATTTTCATGTTGAAAAAGTGTATAAATGGGATTCAGATGGATGAGAAAAAGTAGAGAAAAAAATGTATTGTCACAATAATGGAAGATAAATAATAATGAACATCAAGGAGAATGACTGTTCGGTGCTGAAGCAGATTATATGCATTATTTTAATTAAGAGTGCTTAATAGTACATATGGTTTCCCTTGAATAATAATTGCATGCTGATGAAGTATGATTAGAGACTTTTTTTTGGAGTTCAATTAAATCAAATCCATTTCTGTAAAAGAAGAGTGATTAAAAAGATGATATCAAGGTCTAAACTGAAGGCTGTGGTTGAAGCTTCCTATTGCTGATTTCTTTATTATTGCACTCCTCTGATGAGTATTATCTCATTTTTAACAATGCCACAAGTTTCAGACGGAGTCCTGTAGATTCAGCCAAAGAAGAGGCTTTACAGATCAAATAGAAACTTGGGAAGTACTTGGATGTCCTTGAATATGTGATCCTGGGATTGTTTCCAGTCTGGGAAGATTCTTGGTTCATGCATGTATCTTGAAGCTTGTGAGGAGATACTCTGATTAATTAGGGCTGCAAGACAACATACTGTTTTCTGGGCTGATGTGTTTCTGTGGAGTGCTTGTGAACCTGGGTGATTAAATGCAGACTTGCACTGCTGCTTTTTTTATCTGTAAGTCATTACTGTCTGCCTCAGAAGGCTCCGAGACCGGCAGGGCCCAGCCAAATGTCTGGCAGCTGTTAACAAAATTATCAATTATCTTGTTGGGTCCCATCATCTTGTGCTTCCATTATCCTGTGAGTAAGGAGGGCTGGTTGTGCCAGCATCCTGATTGGTGTCCTAGGCACACAGATAAGGCAGGGAAGGGGAATGGCACTCATTAACTGGGAGCAAACACAGGGAATGCTGTCCTGTAGCCTGGGAGATCGTGGTGTCCAGGCTCTTAATCACAGCCTGGTGTGTGTTTTCAAACCAGTCCACAGGAATCTGCACTGTCGCCTCTTGTCTGCAATTCTGAGAGGACTTAACTTTCTTTACTTAAAACTTCCCTTTGCTACAAGGGAAAAATACATTTTTTGCGCCTAAGCATGTGCACTGATAGCTAGCTGCATGTTTTACCCTGCAAAAGTCTTTATTACACATGCAAATAAAGAAAAGCAAGTTATATAGATTTGGTTTAAGGTAGTTAACATCTCCCCAAGATGCAATTTCTGTACCTGATCATTGCCATTGGAGACCTTTCACTCTGATCTGTGGAGATACATTTTTCTTCATATTTCGTTATATATTTCTCTTTGTACCAGAAGAATAGTTAAATCTGTTTCCTCAGGACTGCCTGTGGCCAGCTTCAGGCAGCTAACATTGCTTCTTTGGAAAGGATTCTGCACTGCTTCCCTCTCCTCTTCCACACCTGAAGAGAGGCAGGGAATGAAAGAACCTAAGAGGTCCTTTCCTGTGCAGTGATGGTCTCTGGGTTTATGGGAGTGCTATGTGCAAATCATTCTGCTTTAGAGCAAACTTTTTTTGAGTGTTTGTCACCCTCAGAGTCCACAGCTGGTGACCAGAGCAGCCTGGTTTTAACACTGGAGCTAAAAAAGAATTTGCACTACAGCAAATTTTTAAAATTCTCTATAAGAAATCAGGCACGAGGGTTTGTAAAGATGTAAAGATTTGTCTTGTCATGGTGTGGCTTCCTCAGCCAGAGCTCAAGGATTGCAGAGACCATTCTGCTACATCCTTTTGCATGCTCATAACCACTCACACTGAGGAAAAGACTGACTCTTTTTCTGAAGGTTTTAATCTGGCCCTTCTAGAAGTTCATTCAACACTGTTTTTGCGCACAGATACCATGAGGTTTTTACATGCCTAAATATGAAATAGATGATTAGAATGTCATCTTGAGATTATTGCTGTTGGCATTTATGTGCTCCACAGCTGACTCCATGGCTTGCTGTGTGAGCAGGAACCCTGTGCAGACAGAAAGTGGCTCTGCCTCACTCCAAACAAACTGGGCTGAGCACAGGTTCATGTACAGAGTGCCAAGCCTAACTCAATAAAGCCATTACCTTGGAAGTGAGTTAATCATCCCTCTTCTCTGCCCCTGCGGTAAGGAGAGCATGAGAACTGCCAGAAGTGGGCCAGGCTCTGACTGTGTGAGGAGCAGCGTGGTGTGGATAGAAGGTAGGAGTGGAAAGAAACTCTGGATAATAGCAAGGAGTTATAACCCAGAGCATAGTGAACCACTCCTCACTATAAATTAATGCAATTCAAAATATATTTTTAATAGAATCACATAAAATCCTGAGTTGGAAGGGATCTACAAGGAGCACTGAAGTCCAACTCCTGGGACAACCCCATCAGTCACACCACGATATTAGAAAATTCACATAAATGCATTTAGATACACAAAAAGTATGTATTTCCACATACATATAATCTGAAAAGCAGTAATTTCTGCATGTACACAAAAAGCAAAGCAGACATAAGTAGGAGTTTCTTTTTTGTGGAAGAAACTGAAAGCAGTGGGATGAATGATCGTTCCCAGCTGTGATCGAAATCCATACAAAATGTACTTTCACTGCTGTAAGTGCTGTATAGTACTAAATTGGCCAACAAATTAGATTTTAAGCAAATTAGTCACTTAAGAGGATACTTTTGACCTTAATTTATCAGTGCCTGAGAACCTCATCATGAATCATGTAGAAAACACGGTGTATGATCATGTAAATAGAGATCTGTATTCCAGAGCCAGCCCAAGCTACCACAGTTCTGGATTATTTTAACATGTAATTTTGGGGATGCCTAGTGCTGTGTGGCACCCTAATACAAACAGTCAAGTGCTGCTTGCTGTGCACAGGATACCTGAAAAGAGGGAAATTCCATGTTTTACTCGCATTCACTTTTATTTCCTAATCAATATTTTCTGTTCTAAGAGTAAATAAAACAATATTATTTAGGGGTGGGGAGTGTTGAAATAAAGTATTTAATATTTGCAAGACCTCACACTTCCCTTGTTCAGAAATAGGTATTTCTGATGAATTCTTGTGCTTTGGTTCACTCACTGCAGCACAGACTCACCATAGTCCTTTCTCAGAGAGCCCTCTACTGTCCTGAAACACAGCATGTTCCATTCCATGTCTGATACCCCAAAATTTCATTTGATCTGTGCTGTGAATACATGCCTTGGTGCCAGGGTGGACTTCAATAAGGGAAAAAAAACCAAAACAGAACAAAAAACCCACAAATAACACAAAAAATATTACTGAATACTTAAGAAATTTGAAAGTTTGACAGCTTAAATGCAAAATGAACGTGGTTATGGCCATATTTCTGTTTCTTTCACTCATGATGGGAATGTTTACAGAAATATAGGGGCTCAAAGAATGGGTTGTTTTCTCATGTTCCTTCCTCTGATATTTCTTGTGTGAATCAGTTAATTTTTTTGGAAGGTGATGAATACAAAAAAAAAGCCCTGCTGTGTAGACTGATTCTGCAGGAAGTTTTTCCACATTAAATTGAGATCCCACTATTAAAAATGCTCATTAATTTATCATGAGGCTCACGACTGCTGCCATTTATCTTGTAACACTAGGTGCTGAAATTGTTATTGCCAGGGAATCACGATTTCATTTAAATAGACTCAATTTCTCATGTTTAATTAAAGAAGTCTGATAACATTAAGGAAGTTGAGAGGAGAGGGGAAACCAGAAGAAAGCATATTCATAAAATTTGCTGGTATTAATAAAAATATTTCTTCAGTTTTGCAGTGGGGAGAAGGTGGGTAAGGCTGATTATTTTAATGTTTGAGATTACTAAAACTGTGGTTCTCAGAGGAGATCTTAATATATAATGAATATATTGATATTCATTCCTTATTGACATGGGTGTGGAGGCTGAAGCTGTTGTTTATGATTTGTTTAATATCAGAAGATCTCAGCAGTCAGAGATCTCTGCTCGTCAGTTTGTGTGGGAAGAGAGACCCTTGATGCAAAAGATGAACACCTGAGATTAGGCAGTGCAACAAGTCACAAACCTTAAATCTTTCCACTCACCTTAAGGAAGGAAGAAGAGGAAAACAGCGTTATTTTCAACTCAGTGTTACTGAGCCCCCAAAACAGGACAGAATCTTGCCATGTTCTTTCCTCCTCCATGAACCCCAGGGGTAATGCAGGAAGGGAGAGGTGCCAGGTGTAAGGGCAAATGTGGCTTGGAAAAAATAAAGCTGAAATCAAAGGAAGATGAGGCTCAGAGCTGCTCAGCCCGAAGGATTATTTGGGTCTGTTGTAGGCAGCCTTAGGGACAGGGGGATGCTGAGTCTGTAGCTGAGACTACCTCAGCTCTACCTCACTACCATGTTAAATTACCTCCCATCTCACATGGTTTGTCATGGTTTTGGTGGATTGGATGCCATGTGTGTGCTGGTTTCCTCAGGAAGTGCACAGATGTCAGTAAAGTGTTGCTAACATGCGTAGAATAAAATTTTAAAAGAATGTTGCAGTGGCATAGGGCTTGAAATGCAAAGGAGCTGCTGCTGGTTTCAAGTAGCTCAGCATAATTCTTTCCAGCAGGTAAAACTGGAGTATGGCATTGCTGAAGACAGTGTTTACAGAAGGATAAACGTGGCAGTTTACCTGATTTTTTAAGTTATGTTGTTTGTAACTTGGCATATGAAGAGATCTGAGATGTCTGTTTAGATTTTAACACTCCTAATGCAACTAAAAATGTCCTAAAGGCTCAGCACTTCCACCCACTGAGGCTTGCATAGCACACAGGCTGGATACAGCACAGTTTCAAATTTCACTTAACAAAAAACACCCAAAAAACCCCAAGACTGTGTGTAAACTTTGTTAAAGAAACTGCCTGCACACCGCACGCTGATGTTTATTCTAGCAGATTGATCTCTCTCACGCATAATATTTTCATATCTTCATATCCACTAAATACATTTTAATTTTATTCATCTTGCAGGTTTCTGCTGCTGTGGCAGAAGGGAGGATGGGTGGCTGTGCCTGCCTTGTCAGAAAAACCAGACAGCACTTTGGGCTGTCCCTGCGAGGCAGGCTCAGTAACAGCATGCCCCCAGAGCAAAACTGAATCTGTGTGAGAGAGACTGTGGGGAGCCTTTCACATTTATCTAGCCAGGGCTTAAAGTATTCATATTTAAAAAAAAAAAAACCAATTAAATTTGTATGCCAGTAGACTTGCTTTATGTTGCTGGTAGGCAGCTTGGATATTTGAGGAAGAAAGTTGTCTTGAACAGTGAGTTTAACTCCCTGAGAAAATAGCTGTGACATACAAAAAAAACCCAACCAAACCTGTGATGAATCCCCCCAAATTCCACTTTATTTCCTTTCCTTATTTGCATTGTGAAACAGCTAAAATGGTAAAGTATATCCATAATTTATATAGAGGAACATACTGTGTGTGTTTAATCCAGGTATTTCTTTTTATGTCATAGACCTTTAGATGTTGTGGATCTAACTGATGTTCCTGAAAATTGGCTTTTATAGTCAAATTAGGCTCATAGAGAGGTAGAATTGGAAGAGTACATGGTTCCTGATGGAATAGTTTGTAAAACCCTGGAAGAGAAAATAAGCTACAACATCATTTGGAAATGTCACGTGATACTGAATCATCTTTCACACCAGCACTTTTTTTAAGTTTGTGGTTTTTCTTTTTAGCTTTTGAGACCTACACAGTGTCAGAGAAGTAAAAGCAGTTATTTCCTTCCTACAAAGATGCCTTAAAAAGACCTCGAAATAATGTTACTTTGGTATTAACCCATTTTAAACATTCAGGTTTGTTTTGCAGTATGCATAGAATCACAGAATGGTTTGAGTTGGAAGGGACCTTAAATCTCCTCTTAGAGCTTTGCCATGGGCAGGGACACCTTCCACTATCCCAGGTTGCTCCAAGCCAAATCCAGCCTGGCCTTGGATATTTCCAGGGATGGGGCAGCCAGGGCCTCCCCACCCTCTTAGAGCACAAATACAATATAACTCTACAGTAATAGTTACATTCTATATTAATACCTATTTTTAAAGTAATTTGAAGTTCATCAAATAAATTTTCATTTACTGAAAAGCACCTTTCCCACTGCACCTTTCCCACTGACTAACAGTGCAAGTGTTAGTCATTTTTTTCTTTTTAAAATAAGAAAATCATTTTAGGATGAATTAGCATTTGAACTCTAAGATCTTTTCTTAGACTTGATAATCACATAAATGTTACATCAGTTATTGTGTGTATTGTTTGTGTATTATGTATAAATTCTATTTGAGAAGTTGTCATTAGTGTTTTAACCACTTCAGAATGGGAATAGAATCAGTCATGCTGCTTTAGCTTTTCACTTCATGAGAAAATTGTTGTCTTTACTCTTTGCTCAATTATGCTTGCATTTAATAATTCAGTAGTCAGTCTGATGCATTCTTCACCTGGGAAAAGGGGGCCAAAGCTTGTCTTTATTTTCCATGTATATTCAGTGTTGTGCTCAGGGGAATGGTATATCCAAAAATAAGACTATAAATAAGAAATTGGTAGCCTTTTCTGTCTGGCTGCTTTATGTGGGTTTGATATATGCTTCTGCAGCATTATTACTTACTCTGTTCAAATCAATGCTCTGAGCTTTCCTTTACATGATTGATTTCTTCCAGATTAGCCCAGGAAGTACGTGATTTAATAAACACCACCACTACCTGTTTGCTAACACACAGATGTCTGCAGTGTTAGACAGGGACTATAAAATTTCTGAAAGTGCTTCAGTCAGTCATAAGATTTGGATGGTATCACTTTATTTAAGCAGGAAAAAGAAAACATTTGGTCTGCTATAGTCAAAAGCAAACTAAAACTCTTTGGAAGAAACAGAAATAAGGCAAGAATTTATAAAAACGACACCAGGTTCTGCAGAAGATGATGATAAAAAGGAAAGTTGCTTACTAGGGTATTGTCCTCTTTAAATGCCACATCACTGTTTCATAAAAAAAGCTTTTTTTCCCTTGCTTTTGTGTTCTTAAACATTGTGGTAACAGATTGTAAAGTATCAGCAACAACGTTGGTGTCCCTTCCTAAAACACCTAGAAATTTGTAGTTGTATCACCATGAAGTGAAAGTTTTAGCAGCAATGGGCTGTCAAGGAGGAATTTAAGTGTTTTGTGTGCTGTCCTGGGGTTCAGTGGGTGTGGGCTCCAGGTGGAATCCCTTCTTTTTATTGGGAAGTTATTTCAGTGTCACAGTTGCTGATCTGTAGCAAGTCACAGGCTGCTCATGTTCTGGGCACTGTGTCTCACACGAGTTCCACGCAGGACATGGAAGGATTTTGTGTGGCATTTGGATATTTAGAACCAGTTTTTTTACAGTTGCTTATGGCTGGTTTAGGTACAGTCTTGTACAGGTTTTAGTTTGCCCTAACAGTTTCATTTTTTGTCTTTCCATAATACCTCTCTCATATCTCTGTTTTAAAAAACATAATGTTTTTCAATGATCATAAAAAAACCAATGCATTTTAATGTTTTCCAGACACTTTTTGTGAATAATAAGATAGATAATGTAATGGCCTTTGAGCATTGATGGCCTGAGGAATTGGGAAGTTTCTTCCTAAGAATTTACTGTGGAATACTTTAACATAGCTGTCCAGACATAGTATTTTTAAAGTTCACTCTTAGTTCTTTGTCTTTTCCTGATAATGGCCTGACATAACATTATTCCTCCCTATATATTTTTCTCTCTATATAATGCAGTTTGTTTTTTTTTCTTGGTGCCTTCTGTGATGTAGTTTTCCCTAGAGGTGAATCTCCATAGCTTCACAGCAGAATACAGAATATTCCCTCAGTCTCTGTACCCAAACCAGTCTGTGGCCAGGTCATTTTTTCTGTGCTTTCTGAGAAATGTTGTGAGGTTCTATTAATCTTTCTCAAGGAAACTTGTATTTCTGATATTACCCTGCTTTCATCCACTTTCCTGGGAGATGGTTTTCCTTTTCAGTCGCTGTACTGTTGTTTTTAATATTACTGAGGCTTGTTGTCTTTTCCTGCTACTTTCTATTGTAAAATTAAAATGTTATTTTTGGCACAGAGACTATCATATTGCTTTTGAAGGATAGATATTATTCTTTCCCTCCCCCTCAACACCTTGGGAAGGATTGTACAATACGATTCTATTCAGTCCACATTTTTATCAACACGGTCAGCAGCACCTGAAGCCATCCCATTTTACAGCACAGCCTTACAGGTATTTTTTCCCTTTTTGCAATATCAAGATATAAAGAAGATGAATGAAAGTTTCTTGCATGTTTTTGTCAGTGTGTTTTTATAGCTCCCATGAACAGTGATGGACTTGGCAGCCTGGAGACTGAAATCCTCTGTTTAATCACAGCTAGGTGGAGTTCAGCAGAAAGATGTATTTCTATACACAGCCCTTGTAGCATGTCTAAGCCTCGAGCTGGAGAACTGACCTTCTGTAAGCAGAAAAAAGCTCTCAGGCCACTCAGCCCTGCCTTATCTGGGAGCTGTTCAGAAAGAGGCATTCATGCCATTGAGATTTTGTGACAGGTGCTGAGTGGGCTGAGGGACTCTTTGGGGAATTTCTTTCCCTGGGTTCCTGAGACAAAGCAGCGTTCTGTCCAGTCTGGAGGTTGTACAGCCGCGTGCATCGAGTTGTCACACTGCACTTCAAAAGGCTGTGGGTTTCCAGGTCAGCTTGCATTTAGCCCTAGGCTTGATCTTCTGATCATTAATGTCTCTGATTCTTTATTTTACTTGTGGAAAGTTCCAAAATCCAATAGCTGAGACCAGAGAACTGAGTAAAACTGTAAACTCCATTCCCGTGTTCAGAATATTGAGATATTTTATTTGATAACAAAGCAAAAATGTCCTTCAGAGAATCCTGCAGCATCCCAGAGAAGGCACACTGCACAGAATTCTTGTGTGTGGCCATAAACTGTATTCTCTGAACATTTTGAAATGTTGTATAGAAAGGCAATGGCCCTGGCCACATTTCTTTTCATCAATATGTGCTTATGGGGTTTTAATAACACTTCCCTGAAAATCCAATGTAATTAAAACATGTGTTGTTCCAAAAGAAGTGCTGACAATTAAATGTACTGGAAATAATTTGACTGGGTTTTGGGTCTTTTTTGTATTTTTCAGCTAACAGGACAAGTGACTTTGCAAATTGCCACTGATCCGGTTTTGCCGTTCAATGCCCTCGACATCGCGTTAGAAGTTCAGAACAGTCTGAAAGGTAATTTTCATTAGAGGAATATTGTTCTCCATTAAAAAAGGGGGGGGGAAAAGCATCATCTAATCCCTGATACATATTTTTAATTATTGAATAATAGTGATTTTACTAGTTAAATAGGGTCATTATATAACGCTGAATAAAATTCAGGTTTTGTTGCCATAAAGTTTTTAGATTTCTTCTGATGTTACTTTGTCATTTGAGCAATATAGGTTACCTGTAGTGTCCTAAGACCTTTGAAAAATATTTCTGGTTTTAGGTTTATGAAACTCTCAAGTTCATCTCTTAAATAGACAAGTAAGTTCTATAAAATCACACCCAAACTTCACATATCCTTCAGCAGATTGTGAAGTCGTATCTCAAATGTAAAGACTTTTTGCAATCTTGAGGTGCTACCCCTACATTTCATCCACTCCCAGCACACTTTTCTGTAACACATACTTATAGAAGTCTGATACCTTTTCTTTTATCTTTGCCATCCATCACTGTGAAGATGTTGGAGTCAGTAGGCAAGTATTGGTCTGGAATCATCTAAAAAGACAAGTAATTTTACCTCTGTTTTGCCACTAAACATTGGTTTAGTTCAGCCTAAACACAGCAGGGGATGATTATCAAAGGGAAAGTGTGGCTCAGCTGGTATTCCTTCAACTGAACATGAGATTACTTCTATTGTTCTTCCTTTTTCTTTATTTTGAGTAACAGGAAACGTTGATTTAAATTGACTTTTTTTTTCTCTAACTTCAGTTATATCATTTATCTCTACCACTTCAGGGGAGAGAAAATTATTTCCTAGGCTGTAGGGCCAGCAAGATAAATTTTCTCCCAGCTGTTCACTCTGGAGTTTTGTTTAATGATTTTTCTCATGGCTTTCATGTTTTGTCTGTCTCTGGCTTGCATAAAAGAACAGTTCATTTTCATTTTGGAAAACATTAAACATATAAGACAATGGTCCTTTTTCAGTTACTTAAATGAAAAGTTGTACTTTTTTATGTGGCTTAAAACTGTAAATGTAGAAAAGGTGAAGGTAAACCTGCATGACATGTAAAATATTTGTTCATTAGGCTTAATTTTGTGCCTCTGGGGTCTGGTTCAGCCAATTCCTTGAACACAGACTGTATTTCCCCTTGGACTCTCTCACATGCTTGAAGTTAAATTTTGTTTAAATATTTGAGTCACTATTTTGCAGTCTCATCGATGTACTCACAAAAGGTTGTGTATGCCTTGATACCTGTTAACACTGCCTTTATTTTCATTTCTAGAGGATTTAACTCTGGAATGTGGTGGTGTCTGTACAATTAGCTCTGCTAAATTCCGTGGGATATTACTCAGCACTTCACAGACCCTTTCTTACATTCAGGGTAGTGTGGGTGACAGGTTATGTGACCCCAACACCTTCACATGGCTCGTGGTGTGTTCCTCAGGAAGATGGGTAGGAGGCTGTTAGGTGACGTGTGTTCTCTCCCCTTGCACACACCAGAGCTCCTGGAAACAAACCACTGCTTTTGGGTTTATCTGAAAGGAAGGGTTGGGGCTGGAGAGATTTCTTTTTCTGCCTCTGATGATGGTCTTCTGTCATAAATTATCAAGTTTCAGTTTTTCAGTTCCAAGACTGAAATCCAGGTCCCAGGCAGGGCTAGTCAGGCTGTTGCCTGTCTGTTCACAGATGTGATATTTTAGACAAATTCATCAATAAGTGACTGCTTAGAATATTCTCATTAGCCACACCTTGCAGTTGTGTGGGATTTGTGCCTTCCATTTAAATTCAAGACCCATTTTAACCTTGTATCCTATCAAAATCCAATTTATCTTTTGAGGTAGGGTACAGACAAGATGTAAAATCTGGTGTGTGAAAGATACAAATAATGCTTTTAAGCAGTCCTGTAGAAGTGCTTTGTATGTATATGCAAGTAAAAAGGTACAATCAGTTTTACAGAAGTGTTTTGTATGTATAAAAGCATTTTTATCCAGACCATATTTGTATTTTCTGCTGAAAGCTCTTAGCACTGTGCCTCTTACAGCCTGTCTTTAAAATCTAGTGTATGTTACAGCAAGTTTCAGGGGTCGATGATGGAGATTCTCAGGTGTTTCATTAGGATTAAAAGCATTTCTGTACCTTTGCATCTGACAGTCCCAGCAATAACAAGTACACCCACCCAGTTTACAGAAAGGAAGTCAGCTTGGTGCTGTCCCTGGTTTGGGTGCTGTTGAAGCTGATTTCAATTATTATTGCCAGTCACTTGGGCTCCTGCAAACCTTCCAGAATTGGTGTCTGTGCCCCAGCCCTGAGTTGTGGCTGTGCAGCAGCAGGCAAGGTGAGGTGATCCCCACTTGTGGCTGTCAGCACAGGCTGCTGGAGCAAATTGTAGCCATCTCTGATAGGCACTGGCTGAGAGGGAGAGGCTTATGAAGACAAATTAAGGGTGGATGAGATTTTCTGGTGTTGCAGAAGTGCAGGAGCCGTGATTTAAAGCTCTTTGGCTGATGCAGTGTCAGCTTTGTGTGGGTTCCTATCAGTTAGGCCCTTTCTTCTCCCCAGAATGGATGTTTTACAGATGTTACAGCAGCTGAAGTACTTGGGGTGATAATAGTAGGCAGCACTAGCAGAAGTTTAAAATAATGTGGTTTACGATAAGTCGTTCCCAGGGAGGTCTGCGTGACTTTCCACAGCCTATCTCTACCCATACATTTCAAAACATCAGGCTAAACTCTCTGTCCTTAGAAAAATCAATAGAGAAACATATCTCTCTCATTTACTTGATGGCTGCATGCTCATTGCCTACAGCTATCTCCTGCTCTTCAGCTTGGCATCATTTTACCTTCTTGACTGTGTTTCCCTGATCATTCTGTGTGCTTTTCAGAGTTACTCTCCCCTCCTGTCTGCACTGTTCAGAAAATTTCCCTCTTTACTGTTCCCACCCTTTATCCTTGACTGCAACAGAGGTGAAAAATGCAACAAATCTGTATATAAGACAAAAATACCTCTTTTGTCATGAGGCACTGGCATCTTGTCTTCAGCATCCATTCAAGGTTATTATGTATTAGTAACTTTTTTCAGCCTTTAAAAAAAACAGTCATGGAAAAATACAATTTTCATGGGCAAACATTTAGTTCTGAAGGGCAAGGAAGAGCATCTATTCTGTGTTAGTAGAATAACAGGCCATAAGTTTCAGCAGGTCTGTACAAAGCCATTGATAGCTTCACAGAATCATAGAATAGCTTGCATTGGAAGAGACCTTCTGAAGGTCATTTATTCCAATGCAGTGAGCAGGGAAATCTTCCAGTAGACCAAGATGCTCAGAGCCTCATCCAGCCTGGCACTGGATGTTTCCAGGATGGGGTATGCACCACCTCCCTGGGTAACCCAGTGTTCCACCATCCTCAATGTAAAAGTTCTCTTCTTTACACCTAGTCTAAATCTAATACTTTGGTTTAAAACCCTTACCCCTCATCCTATTTCAAAAGTTTGTCCTAAAATTTCTTACAAAGCCCCCTTTCAGTATGGAAAGAGCACAGTAAAGTCTCCTTGGAGCCTGCTCTTCTCCAGACTCCTGTACTGGGCTGCTCATAGTAAAAAGTCACAACATTCCTCTTTAGCATAATTTCTTTGCAAAAAGACTTGGAGCAGCACTAGATTAGTTTACTTGGACTATAGCAGTCATGGTAGCAAAATTGAAGCTGATGGCAACATGTTCTTTGCACTAAGGATGTCTGGATTTGTGTTTCTGCCCCTTTAGGGTGCTTGCTGTAAAGCTTTCCCATTCAGATTTTCTACTGCCAGGTCTGCTTATCCTATTTTGCAGAGCATGAAAAATGTTCCTAGTGAATACAGCAGCACATCATAGCTGATTCAGAATTTGCCAGCTAATCAAAACCTGAAGCAATTTCCCTTCTCTCTTACATGAAAGCACATGTTTACATATATGGTAAGCAAGCATCATGCCTTAAAATGCTGATTTGTCTGTGCTCCCTTTCCTGTATTTGTAGGCAAGTACTTTCATAACAGAGGGCACAAACACAATTTAAAAATGTTAAATCTCTAGCTGTGCTTTCCATAAGAGCAATCAGTTACACAGGGAAAGGCTATTGTATTCAGTGTCTGTAAAAATATCTGTTTGGTGTAACTTGTTTCTGAATAGGATCCAGTTACATTTAGCAAATGCAATGAAATTCAACAGTGTAATTCCCTGATCAAGAGTGCACATGCTCTTGAGTCACTTTCCTGTGTTTGCAATTTTATTTTTATAGCAACTAAACAACTAGCTTAGATGATTCATCATGATTCACACTGGAGACGAAAGGACAAAGAATACAAAATATAATAATGTGGCATTGTTTTCTCTAAAACGAGGTAACACTTGTGCTCAATTTTCTCTGTAAAAGCATCAAAGGTCCTTAAGACATCATTAGATAATGCAGGGTTTTCTTGAGGAGTCATTTGCCCTTCCATTCCCATCTTCTCAGCCTGAGAAAAGCAGAAATCAGTTTCCCTTGGTGGTGCAGTCCAGTGTGATGTGATGCCTGTTCTGCCCTTAGCTGGCTGAGGTAACGCTGCCCATACTTACAGGTTTTGTAGTGAAGCATGAAAAAAGGGCCTGGGTGTTTGTTTTCTAACAAGAGTTGGTTTAGGGGCTGTGGAGAACAAGTGAGAACATTTACAGGATTTCTCATGTTTAAAAGGATGGTCTGGTTGGCTTCAATTCCAAGTACAGAAAGATGGATTTTCTCTTTATCTCACCTTCCCTATTGAAAAGGCAGAGCTGACATTTGCAATTGTTTATAAAAGATTCAGAATAAAAACTATAAGTTTTACATTACTTGGAATACAAAGTGCTTTGCTGAAACCAAAGGATTTATTCTAACAGGGTGAATTTAAACATTTCCATATGGAAACAAGTCCCAGGGTAAGGTGTGCACAGTGCCTGCATTATCCACATGGGAATGGGAAGTTCTTCAGCTGCACAGGATGTTTGCCAGAGATTTGAAAATTAAGGATAATGATATTTTGCAAATATCTTAAATGTAACAAGCTTATATGCTTGAGGAATATTTTTCTGAGGCATCAACTTAGCTTGATCAGAATTTCAATTACTGCAGACTCTTTATATGAAGATACCAGCACGCCTGTTACTCATTCTTCTTAGGGAAAGGTGGATTGGTCAAGTGTCATTAGCAAAGGAGCCTTGTTCCAAACCAGGGCAGACATAAACCATCTTCCCTCACTCCTGTTCTCCCAGGGAGCTGCAGTTCATTGTTGAAATTCATCTTGATATCTCAGGAAATCTGACAGTTTCTCTCACACCAGCATCTTGTCTCTCTGTGTATCCTGGATCATTTCATGTTTTGCTAGATTGGAATGTGCTAGTCAGCTGAATGACAGGAGTATATGGGATCTATGAACTCCTTTTCCTTCACTGGAATGTATCCAGTAGCAAATCTCTTATTCCATATGAGATGGAGAATATATTATATTCTGGCATTTCCTCTGATTTCTTAGTTATACCTGTTTGCTTTTCCATTCCTATCATGTTCTCACCTTTCAGACTCCAACCATGAATAATTTGAGAAATGGCTTGGTGTTTGTCCTGATTTTAACTAGAATAGAGTTAATTTTCTTCCTGGTAGCTGGTGCTGTGTTTTGGATTTAAGATGAGGTGAAGATTGGTAACTCACTGATTTTTCAGTTGTTGCTTAGTAGTGCTTACCCTGAGGACTTTCCAGCTTCTCATGTTTTGCCAGAGGAGAGTTAGAGGAAGCTGGGAGGGAGCATGGCCAGGACAGCTGACCTGAACTGGCCAAAGGGGTATTTCATACAAGAGAACATCATGCTCAGTTTAAACTGAGGTGGCCAAGGAGGCTGATTGCTCTGAGGCCAGGCTGAACACAGTCAACCCAATAAAACTGCTCATCACTTGTCTGTCTTGGGTTTTATGTCTCTCTTTTGGTTTTCTCCCTTTTTGATGCTATATTATTACTATTGTGATTACGATCATCATCATTATATATCAATTATTAAACTGTTCTAATCTCAGCCCATTGGTTTTAACTTACTGATTCTTCTCCCCATTCCACCAGGGAAGCCACTGGGTGGTACTCCCTTGGCAGCTGAAGTTCAGCCATGTCAATGATCCCCAATTACTTGTGATTTTTCCATGTGTATCTTCAACAATAAAGCTGAAAATTCATTGAACTTGAGTCCTGAACCACTTTCTTGGCTTAATCATCTCAGTCAGTAAGGTGCAGAACTCCTTGAGGTTTCCACATTCTGGTAGAGGTGAGACAGCTCCTAGAGCTGATTGGTTTATGTTGATTAAGGCATTATTTGAAAGATCTAAGGATAGTTGGATTTCTTGTCAAAAGGTGAAGTGAATCTCAACCTTAAAGATAATTTCTGCACTCTGGAAATGTTTGTGCTGACTGATACTGCTTTTGACTTTCTATCAGCTTCAGGCTCTGCTTTCTGTCTCCATGTGCTTGTAAAGATGAAAGTGGTCATGCACACACTGGGAAAGGAGGCCACACTCTTCACCTGCACTGCAGGTGGGAGGAGGCTGCACATTCACACTGCTCCAATTCACATTTCTCTTTCTGGACTGTGAACAGGGAAATACTGAAATCCTGGTGTACTGAACCTAGGTGCTGCAGGCTTTTATTCTTTTGCTGTCTGAGTGGGGTTGCTAACAAAGCAATAGTTAACACTCCAAGTTTAAAAGGTTTTGAAAATATTGACTGGATTAGAATATGCATTAGGATATCAATTAAAGTCGGCTCATTGGCATATGACTTAAGTGATTAAGAGGAGCAATTTCACATACCCTCTAAAATTGCTGTTAACCTCTAAGATTCTAAAATGTTGAATCAAATTCAATTAACTCTGCATATTAAAATATTCTATAGAGCAGTCATTATGGAATCCAAGCACAGGCTTTCAGACTCGAGAGCAACAGCACCAAATGGCATTGAATAAATTCAGTCTCAGAAGGAAATGTTGTAGTTCTTGATTTATAACCATTGCTTCCTGTATGCCTGTTTTTCCAATGCTAGATTTCAAGCTGTACCCCAAAAATCATTCCTCACAACTTATTAGACCTTAAAGCATCAGAGCCCAAATTGATCTTTGAGAAACAGATCAGAGGTTACACGGAATGATCTATGGCTTCCCTTGACCCGTTCCGTGCTGCTCACAGGGGAAAAAGAGGCTCAGGTTTTAATTGGACTATTAATTTTGACTTGGAAGCAGGAGTAATAAGTGGTCTGTGAATCACTGGTGACTGTCTTGCTGTCCCTGTGCCCAGGTGATGAAGCAGGCGTCCCTCAGCTGCTGGCAGTGGCGGCGCGTCTGCGGGACACGGCGGAGCTGTTCCAGTCGGACGAGATGCGCCCGGCCAATGACCCCAAGGAGCGAGCTCCTGTCAGAGTCAGGATGCTCAATGATGTGCTGCAAGGCTTGGAGAAAAGCTTCCTGGTTCATCAGGCTCCTCCAGGACTTTACAGGTACAGTACACAGTGTTCCACGCATTCTGTAGCTGAGCTAAAATGGTATTCACCGTTTGCAGAACTGTCTTCAAAAAGAAAACCTCAGTGAGTACCCAAAATTAAAGTTTTTTTTTTTTTTTCCTATCACATCCTTTCTGCAGAAAACATTAATTCATTACAATGCAAGGGGTCATTAGAATGCAGCACTGTAGTGTTTCTGTCATGACATTGCTGCTAACAAGACAAATGGTGTGATGGCAGCCCAGGCAGCGTGGCAGAAACGTGTGTCAGATGCTACAGGAAGCTTTCAGAAGAAGAAAATATTTTGAAGCCTAATACTGCTTGACAAGCTTCACCTATATTTTATTTAAAACTTTGTACAGTTCATTGAAGATTCAGAATTACACAAGATACTCCGTAGCATTATTTAACATATTTAATTATATAGCAGCGTTCTTGGATGCGTTTCAGCGAGTTAAAGGCAGTACATTCCAGTTAATGAGGAGGCCTGAGTCAGTCACTGTTCATAACATCTTGTCTCTGCTTGGAATTATTCTCTGATATGTATTCAGCTGCACTACCCAGGTTGGTTTTAAGATGTCGTAGTCATCCCATCTTTTACTTTCTAAGAAAGAAGTCTGCAGGTCTCTATTTCTCACCAGAACCAACTAAAATAGCAAAACTCTACTTTGAAAACTGAAAACTCTTGATTTCAGTTGATGGGAAAAATTATCCAATGTCTCACTCAAGGGAATGTGTAAAGTGGGCATCAAACAGATGTGGTGGAGGTGGGGAAGGAAGCAGAAAGCTCCAGCCACAGGAGGGGTTCTTCCAATTAATAGCAATGGTATAAAACAAATGCAATCATCTTTTAACAAAGGCAAAGGGGGGGAAAAAAAAGCAAGGTGGTTATGGGGAACTCAAAAGTGTTAGTGAATAAAAGCCCTACAGCTGTAATAAAGAAAATAGAATAATTACATTCGGGGAGGGGCTAATTTACTTCCTTCCTGCTGTGATTGGATTTATAACATAAAGAAATAAGCCAAAATGGGATTAGATAAAGTCTAATATTCCAGGTTTAGCAGTGCTGTCTGTCTTGTCTGAACTGGTATGGTGTTGCAAAGGAGCCATAAAACTGTTTAGTAATACTGTAATACGTATGTGTTGCATTGCAACAGCAACATTCAACATTGTTGAATCTGGCCCAGTTCTTTATTTGTAAAAATAAATTATATCAAAACTTAAGGTTATAAGGAGAGGGTTTTTGAGGTCTTCTAATATTTCAGTTCTTGCAATGCTTGCATTATTAAGTTTGTTATTTAACAAAATGTAATCACTAGATATGCAAACATAACGTAAGAAATTTTTCACCTGCTCTCCACAGTACTTTAGTACAGACCAAAAGTACTTTCACACTGGCAAAGCAGACACTGTGAAAGTGAAAATGTTGTCCTCCAATTTTAATTAAACTTGATACAAGATTTAACAGCACAAAATTTCAAAGTCTAGGAGAAAACATTGGCTTTGACTTTACTCTGAATAATTTTACCTGACATCATCTGGAATATACAACAGTAAAGGACACCTTGTGTATCATCATTTAGATGTTCATTTAAAAAGAATGCAACCTTTGTATGGTGCCAAGGTGTGTAATTGTTACCTTTAATGGCAAATCTACCCAGATAAACAGAATCAAGGACACTGTTAGATTGCTGATGTCCTTTGCTGACATTTAAAATCTGAAGTACGTTTGCTTAATTAAAAAATAAAAAAGCATCCAACTATAAGTCTTGTTTAGATTATTTTTCATTTTTTAGGGATTGAAAGTCCTTCTATTAGTTGATGAAGTTCTGTGAATGTGTTTTGTATTCTGAAGCTATAATTCTGTCCCAAGAACACTAGAAATACTTGAAAAAAATGATCCACCTTTTTTTTTTTTTTGGCTTGTAAAACTTTAAGCTTATTCTTTTTGTCATTTGGTAAAGAAAACAAACAAAAAAAATCAGTCTCACAGCCAGAACCTTGTATGTCATGTTTCATCCCAGTCAGAAGATTGATAGGCAAGTTATAAACCTCTGAAATAGTGGTTTATAATGGAAATGCTGGCAGCCCTTTAACTATAGCAGCACAAGGAGTACAGCAATAAATACTGTGCTTCATCTGTAAACAGAAATTTAGGATGCAGTTTGCAGCCTTGACCTTCAGGCTCCAACTGTGTTTAGATCATTAAGATTCCATAAATACTGTAATTTACAGCCTTCTAAAGGAAGAATTTGTGTGCACAGTAAAGGACGTATTCTTCATGAAAAAATGATTGCTTCCTGTATACCCATTTGGACTCATATTCTCAACCTCAATCAAAGCACTTGACAAATTTGCTGAAGTTTTAGGCATCATTCTTAGCCTTGTGTTTGTCCTAATTCACACTTCTCTGGATCTATACTATGTTTTCTGTCCTAGAACTTGAATTAAAAAGAAAGGTGGATTTTTTTCTTTATTGCAGGGGTGTTGCAACCTTCCTGTGCTTCTCCACTACAGGGGAACTGATACATCTTTTATATATTATTTTTTTTTCCTATAGTTTGCACACACATTCCCATAGCTATAGTCTCTCACTGTATATAAAGCTTTAAAAAAAAAATAAACACCTCATTCCAATCAATGTCATAGGGCACTTATTTGGGCATGATTGATACATTATGTATCTATAAGGAGAAGTAATATAATCTGCTTAATTATAAAACTTACTAGCAGAATTCAAATTACTAATTTTTTTAATAATTGGATTAGGATATGTGACTAAATTTAACTAATGATGATTGACATTGGCAGGTTGTTCAATACAGTAAATGCTGTAGTTTTGATACTCATCCTTCTCACCTGAACTTCTGACTCTGAGCTGCAAATTTGACAACAGCACAGGTTCCCCATGATCTCTATTTCCAACTGAGCTGGAAATACACAAGTACAGCTTTAATCAGGGTATTTTAGTCTTATCCAGAAATTTAGGTAGAATGAAAAATAATAGGTTGAGGAATACCCTGCTTTTGCAAAAGTTACCCTGGGACTTGATTTGGGGTTAGAAGAAAATTGTTGAGTTTTATTGTACCTGAAATACTTCTTTGATTTGCAGTGGTAACCCTGGGTAGATTTTCTATTTCCAGAATAAATGCCTAGGAATAAAATAGGATTGCTGATGGTATTTTTCATTTATCTCTCTTTGTTTCTCATGGCATAATCATAGTACTGGTAATTATTTGGATTTATAATTTGTCATTATTTTAATGGAATAATCAGTAGAAATTCATTTGTTTCTTACCTTCAGCTATTTCTTGCTTTCCACTCTTGCAATGTATACTTGTGTGGATATTTCTCTGTGTTTTCTGATGATCATATTTTGCTACTAAAGGTAATAATCATAGATCACACAGCAGTGGCATCTACAAGGTTAATGTAAGTACAGAGGCTTTGTTACTTCAGGCACTGAGAAGGGGGAAAAAAAAATTTCAAGCACATTGTCCCCTCCATGAGATGGTCAGCCTCACCAGAGCCATAAAAAGATTCCATGAATACTGATCACATCTTGCTTTTGCATGCTTTTCCCTCTACAGAAATACTGACCAAAACCCTGACACCAGGACCAGGGACAGCAAGACAGCATGGATCTTCCTGGTGTTCATAAATACTGAGTTCAGATCTTGTGTTTGCCTAGGCTCACTAAGAGGGTTTGTGTATATTTTGTTGTACTTCTTATATTTGCTGATCCCCAGAGCTTCTGACAGCCTGTCAGCCTGATGGATCTGTCAGGTCTGTGTGTGCACTCCTCACAGAGAGCCTCTCCCTGTGTTGAAAGGCAAAGCTTCTCAATGCACAATAATACTGAAAAAAATGAGATAATAAAGCAAACCTCATGGAGTATCAGGCATGGCACCTTTGGTGCAGGAAGATCTCCAGTCTCAGTGGAAGTGTCACATTTCTTCAGGCCCAGGTCTAATTTTCAGATGTGATGGGTGCTGTTGATACCAGATGGATCTAGTAGTAAGTATGCAGGATTTCCTAGAGTCCCCTGGGATGCTCCCACAAAATTTCCAAACCTAAAATAGTCATTAAAGTCACAGTTTGTGTCTTCAGTATGTAAATTAAAGCCAGAAAGAGGCGTACAAGGGCTCAGGCTGTCAGTTCTGCTCCACTTAGGTGTGTTTTATTCTTAATGGACCCTTGCCTAAGGATGAGTTATGTCCTGACTGACAGTTCTGTTAACAGTTTTATAAAAAAAAATCAAAGTCAGCTTGTGCAAAACCTTTCTTTTAGAAGTTTTATCTTAGCATGCCAAGTTTATCCTTTCCATTAAGGCTGTATGCATCTGCCACCACTATTTATGGAATTGTTACAGGGGTGATTGTGCTTTGTCTAATAGATGTAATTGAGTGAATTGAGTAATAAGTAGGTGAAAAGCAAGGATTTTGGAAGCAATCTGTGTCTTCAGCAAAGACCTCCAGCGGTTTTTATTGCTCATTTGTACCAGTTAAACTTCTTCCTTTTGCTTCTTTTCATCACGGATATCCAAGTGTGACATTAACACTTCATTGGGCTAAAGAATTACAACAAATGGCTACATTTTAATGCTCTGAACGAAAAGCTGGCAGAAAGCAAAGATAAACTGTGCACCCTGAATTTGACATAATGAAATGAAAGAACAATCAAAAGGTGTTTTTTGTACCATTCAAAAAATGCAACTTGAATTGCTGCTGAACTCGTGCCACTCAAGTGTGTGTTGTTCACCAGAACAAATATTTTCCTTTCAGATTGGGATTTGTTATGTGCATTCCTGACATGTGTATATTCTACAGGATTTATTTCTGCTTTGCTGGTAAACTACAGCAGCTTCTCAGGTTTCAAAATACCCTAAGAGTCTAGTTTCTAGAGATATGTTTAGTAGGAAAATTAAAGACTTTATTATAATAATCTCCACGTGTAAACAAGCTGCTCATTGGATTTACAGAGGACAAGCATTAAAGATGCAAATATCCTGCTAATCTTAAACAGTAATGAGGGTAAACATGGAGTGCAATGTCACCTGCAAAATAAAACAAAACCCTTGCCCAGAGTTTCTACCAAAGACAGTAGTTCTGTCTCGTATAAACTCCGGAGATTTGTTTCTTCATTTTGAATTCCTCACTTATGACTTGGAGTAGAAACCATTCTTGTCTCCTTTGTAGTAGTGTTTGAGATGTTTTTTGACTGACCTGAACCAAATGCATGGAGTATTTTTATTGTTCTGCTTCATATTATGTGGAGCAGAGAGTGATTTGATACGGTGTTGATGATCCTTAGTGTGGGAAATACTGAAATAATTCATGTTTCGCTGGCAGCAGTAGATAATGTTCTGTCTCTATTATCTGCCATGTGCAATTTGTAAATACAATGCTGGAATTATGTTGGGGGAGAAGGAAAGAATTGTGTGCTGGTTGTAGAATCCTGTACCTCAGATTTTTGCCTTTCAGTCAGAATAAATGAATTTTTGTCTTCCAACACAGCAGTGATTTCCTACCTCACTTTTGACCCCCATATTTTGCATCTTTCAAAATTTGCAACTGCTTTTCTTCAGTGATTTTTTCACGGTTTTCAATGGAGTTAGGAACAGTGGCATTACTTGTTTCCCTGTCTAATCCTTCTCTGGTGTTTCTCAGTTCTGCAGCTGTAGTTCAGCTCCCTTCTCTCTCTGATAAGCATTTGTCCAAATGTGTTTTTTACACCCAAAATGCCTTCCCATTTTCTTCTGCCTTATTCCTTTGAACTTTACAGTGTTTGAGCAGAGTGATTGTGGGTTTTGGTAAGTATGGAGCAGCACATTTATCCTAACACACACCAGAAGCATTTACTAGGCTGGTAATGCTCTTACAAATTCCTGCTATGGTTATTATTTTTCTCATCACTGATAACAATGCTGAATTATGCCCTTTCTTAGTACTGAGGAGATGCAGTAAAGTGAGTGATAGTCATACTCAAAACATCTGATCCATCTGAGTGGCAATTGAGATGTTTTTTCCTCTGGAATCACTGATACATGTAATGGCCACGAATTAATGGCTGTATTTGTTGTCTTGTAAATTTTTACTATTTAAAGAGCATTTGCTGCATAAATACTACTGAATTAGCCATCTGCAGAGCTGTAATTATGGCAGACTTTAAAGCTTATTTAAACAGGGAACATGAAAATCTTTTCATTACACCTGCAAAAGCAGAAAACCTCTGTAATCAGGGATTATGTCATGGCTTGAAAACAGATTTCTCACTTCCCTGATATGAAGGGAGACCTGGTTTTACATATATTAATTTATTTTTTCTCTATGTACTTCTCATGAATTTTCTTCCATCTTTTTAATTAGGTTGATTTGTACACTCGCAGAGTTCTCTCTGTACAATACATCAGACCCATTATGTTTGTGATGCAGTAAATATTATTCTGTTGTAATTTAATCCAGCATTAGTTGTCCTGAAGACAAGACTGTGCCCAGGAAATAATATTCCTCATGCTTCCCACAAATCTGCATGGTCTTGGTCTTGGGACAAAAAAAAAAAAAAAACAAAAGTTGTTTATTTGTTGTTTTTTTTTCTAAAATGACATTTATTTTATGTGTCCTTACTGGATGTTTTAGCCCATTTCACAGCAGTTGTTCTGCTGACTGTCACAGCTGTTGTGTGAGAGCTCTCATGCCAACCTCCAGCAAGTCTTGTGGTTAGGATGCAGCTCCACTCTGTGTCCCTTGCTGGCAGATCTTGCTTGGTCTGCACTTACGGTGCTAAATAGGGCAAGAATATTTAGTTCCAGAAAAAAAAATATCTACTGTGATCTCAGGAAGCTATACAAAGTGTTAGATTCTGAATCATTTATTAAATATGACAGAAACTTAATATTTCATACATTGTTTGATCTCTATTATAAACAGTAGGACTGGTAACATTTTTTAGATCCAAGAAATATATGAATCCACATTTTTGATCATGACAGATAAGAACCACTCATGTATAGTTGAAATATTAGCCAAGAACACTTCCTGAATAAAGTACAAAAATAAATGGCATTCATTGGGAAAATAGTTAATATGCAACATTCCCCCACTAATGTATTACCCAGGCAATAGAGCTTAGAAATGTATTGATGAGATCATTAACAGGAAAATTACCTTAAGTGGAACTTAAAAGAAGTGTTAACTTTGTGTGTGTACCTGGCACTGAAGGTAATAATGATATAACTTTGGGCATTTCTTTAAAGGTGTATTATGACATAATCTTTTATCCCTCATTAACTCTTATGCTAATGATCTGTGGTTATGGTCTCATGTCACATGGCATGGAGTTATTTGGGGTGATAAACCCAGTCAGGATCAGAGCTGGAGATCAAGGTCAAGCCAGTTCCCTGCATTAAGCACTGGGCACTGTGTGCTGCTTTGTTTAGGAATGGGATTCCTCCGTAGGAAGAGGATATTTTACATGATTTCTGAATAAAAAGTCCTATGAAGCCATCAGAACATCAGCTGTGAGCCATTTGGAAATAATTTTATTAATTCACTTCCCTCAAGTTCTTCAAAATAGTAGCACATCTGCTTTGAATTTGAGTGTTTCAGACTGAGACATCCTTAAAAGACAGATAGTTTCCTCCAAATTATTCACACAAGCATATGTTTCTTTCACTTGAGAAGCAAGTGTAGCATAAATCATTCAAAGAACAACATGCTTACATTTGTTACCAACAGCTACATTATTTGAAATTTAACAAAGAATATTTCATACTGGAGTCTGCCAGCAAATAATATTTCAAAATAGAGTTATTTCAATTTTGTTCAATGCATCATCACTCTTTTAAGTATAAATCTCAGTCCCTGTTCTGAGGAACCACAGAAAAAGTACTGGTGGATTTTCAAGGAATTTTTACATCTCCATGGGGTGTACATCATTCTCTCATCAGCTGCATGCAGGGTTTGGAAGCACTGTGGCAAAGACTAATTTCTGCATAAAGTTGCTTAATTAATTTCTGTAAAACCCTAGGGAAAATAATGCCCAATTAGAGGACTGTTCTTTAGTAGTGATAAGTAGTGACTTTCAACTTCTGGAGAACAAATACATCCTATTTTTTATTTCACTTCTGTGAAGTCATTCAGTACTGTTTAACCTGTAGATTGGATTCTCCTTACCTACTGATCTTGTTTACTCCAAAGCAAGAAAGAAATCAGCTCCTAAACTCAGCAAATTTTCACCAGGAGACAAAAACCTGTGCATGGTAATGTTGATGTTCAGCACTGGCAAATAGATGCTTCATTGTATCTGTTCACCTGATTTTACTCAAACTCTTTAAGCTAGTCAGGCTTCTTAGCTCCATTATTTGAGGCTGTTCCAGAACATCAGTCCTCTTATGATCTGCTACATGCTTCAAGTTGCCAGCTTCCATTTGTTCATGGTTATTATATATTAGACTAGACACTGTTTGCTATCAAAAGTCACAAAAATTGGGAAGTGATGTAATTATTGTTTATTTAATGAAAGTGAAAAAGTTTGGCTACAGGTTGTCAGAGATTCAGTATTTCATTTTTTCTCAGCCATTGCAGAACATTGTCCTTTTATCAGAAAATCAAGCTTAGCATTGTTAGCTTTACTTTACTGTATTTAACTATTAAAAGAATAGTTCCCTTACATGTTTCAGAACAGAAAAAGTGAATGTTTTCTGTGAAAGTTGAGTTTTGGCCATGAAAAAGTCCTCAAGCAACCTCTCTTGGCTTAAATTCTTTAATAGACCTTTTGCTTTCTCTTGAGCATTCTGAATGCCCCTACATGTGCTTTGGAATCTGGTAGTGGTGCACTCAGGGCCCCCACAAAGATTTAAAGTTGTCAAGGTGCATCAAGCTGAAACTTAGGCTAGAGTTAGGGTTAGGTTAGGCTTTAGTCATCCTTCAGTGAGAGACTAGTGTTTCAGGACAGTGCATTCCTTACTTTTAAAAATTGCTGTAATCAAAGGGAACCATAGAGAAATAAAAGATAATGTACCTTGTAACCCACTACTCTTCCAGTTTGGATTCTCTTTTTCCCTTTGTTTATTTGGCAGACAGGCAAGCCAAGCCTCGAGACACTTCACACAGCTGCTAAAATCAGGATTAATTTTTTTAAGAGGCCCTATTTAAAACTGACCGCTCAGAAATGTACTCCAGCCTGGAATAATTATCTCCTCGTGCTCCCATGTCCCAACAGGATTCTGTTCATGCACACTTACCACAACCTCCATTTGCCATAATTTACTCAATTAGAGATGTCCTAATGCCTGTGTTTTATGCAAGATAAATTTGTATCTAGCAGGGAGAGAGTTTATCTGGCTTACCCTGTCACATAACAATGCCTTTGAAATGCCTTTCAGTTGGTTAGACTTTATTTGGGTTTGATATCTCGATTACCTGCAGCTTATCAAACTGCTGATAACATGCAAATACATCCCTTTCAGGCAGACACTCACCTCTGAGTGTACATGATTTTAAATATATCACTTTCTGGAATATATATTGGTAGAACCATTTACAGCCTGTAAATGAGAGCAGCAAGAGGAGGCAGTTGATGGCTCTTTAAAAAAGGAGAGGATGTGTGGGAAAACAAAAGTTAGGAACAACATATCACAAGCAGAGGATCCTTAAAAATGCCATGCTGGGTTTGTGGGGACCTAGGGCAGTGAAGGAGTGGTGGCATTTACAGCTGAGTTGTCCTGAGTGGTTGGGTGCCACATCCCCACCTTCCCTGCCCAGGTGTGTTTTGTTCCATCCCATGGCCCCAGAGCTGGCCACTTCCAGCATCAATCCAACAGGGAATTGTAGCATTGCACAAAAGAAACAAGAGAAACAAAACCAGGGGTTCCTCTGGATCAGCTCTAATGACATGTAATGACACTTCACCAGGGCATATATTCCCTCCTGATAAAAGCTAATCTTACATGGCCAGCAGCTGTAATTTTATAATTATAAACCTTCTGCCACAATGCTGCTGTGAAATAAAATAGGTAAGATAACAAAACTGCATGTGAGTGTCAAAAAGGTTTAAAAAATAAGAAGAGAAGAAAGGAGAAGAACCATTGGAGATCAAAGGATAAGGATCCCAGAGGAAGGAAGGAAGGAAACTTTCTTTGTGTGTTCACTGCAAAATTTTCTGAGGTGCGAACTTGCATAAATAAACCAGTATAAATTCTCTTGTGCTGTTTCCTGGGAAGATTTTGTGATATTTTTATGTCCAACAGTGAAAAACCACTGTATGGAACTGGAAGTCCCAACATGTAAATACTGTTATTAGAGTGCATTTACTTATTTACTAAAGTGATCATATTTTATGTCTTCTTACAAACATGAATGAAAACATACCCCTAAACATAAGAAAAGTGCATTCAAAATTGAACAGTATTGGGAGAAAAGGAAAATCAGAGAATCCTTGTTCTGGTGTGCTTTCTTTTTTTTTTTTTTCTTTTTTTTTTCCTTGGAGAATACAAGAAAAAACAATTCAGGGAATTATAAAATTGAGTTTGTAAAGATGCTGAAGTCATAGCACATTGCATTCTAACTGGAATAGACAAAAGCTGCCCACAGCATTTATCTATAAACAATTTTACTGTGATTCCACAGAGAAAACCTGCACTCATTTCATGTGGGACAGTAGACTTACCATCGTCTCCTAATGATTTAATAATTACTTTTCAAAATCTCAAACGTGGGCTGTTAGATAGGAGTCTGTTTGTAAGTGCCTGAATAATTCATCTTGTGTTGTACACTTCCTACAGACAAAATTTTCTCGCAAGCTAAAAAATCGTTTTTCGTGACAAGAATAACGTGGTAATCTGGTTTCATCTTGTACTGTCCAGTTGCTCTAATATTGAAGTTGTGTTAAAGCCAATATATTTCTAGTGTGACCTGTCATTCAAGGATTTGCCAAAATCCTTCTGGTCTGGTGGGTGTGACAGTTCCTCCTCATTTGTGGTTATCTAGAACAGCATTTATTGGCATTATTTGAATCAGGAATTCTGGTGTTCCTAGGCCTGTCAAGGACTTAGAGAAGTTACAGAAGAGGCTCTGTTTATTGTTTCTTTACTTTGCTAATGCTGTTTGTTTTGTTTGTAGCCCTTTTATCTTTCAGTGGTACTGCCTGAAGTTATTAATTAGGTTTCCTACCTTACACTTTTCAGGTCACTGGGATGTGTCATAGAAACAAGCCCATTAGGATGAATGATGTGTGTTGTAATTTCATCAGTGTCATCAATAATGTATTGCAGTTTTCTGTTTAGGAGTGTCTTTTTGTTTTGTGGGGGTCAGGCTGACTGTGTGAATTATATTTATAAGATAAAATAGTTAAAGATGAAGGTAGATACTTAAGCAATTAGGCAAGAGGCTGGAATTGTTGTTTTAGAGGTGTAGGCTACAAAACCAATTTTTGTTAAGGAATGTTAAAGTAATTGAATTTCACAGTGTGAATTAAGGTCTCTTGCTATCATTCTGGATGTTGTGGGCACATGGTGATACCTTGTGTCAGTGAAATGACTGGGGTTTATTTTTCAGTGGATGTGTAATCTTTAATGAAAACGCTTTTCTGACTTGTAAAGGCTTGGAAGTAATAAACTGAACTGACCATTTTCTTCATTTGATGAAGCTTCAACAGAGATAAAAGTAAACTTGTATAAATTGACTCTCATGAACATGCATAGAGAAATCATTTTATGCAACAAAGGGGTGGCATGGCTTGCCAAGCAAAGATAAGTAATTGGAAAATACAAAACCCCAGTGAGAATTCCTAGCAGAAAATCTGAAAAAAACCAGGTGCTGTATTATGTTACTTATTATTAGTTGCATACATAAAAATATAAATGAAGTTCTGTCGTACTATGTAATCAGCTATTCTGAAGTGATGATTCTATTTCAGGAGTTAAGATATTATTTTAAAATTATGACAGTAGACTGCTTGTCTCATTCATCAAACATCTAAGCACTAATTTGCCCTTCATTCAGGTGGGGTGGACTAGCAATACTGATCACATGCTTATGTATTTACTGTGGAATCACCAGTGATTCCAAAATCACAGCACTAGATTTAAACTGTATTAACACCATTTCATGTCAGGGTAAACTCTTTTTTGGCTCGTGTGCCTTGTTTAGACCACATTTGATGATGGACATGAGGTCTGTTCCTGTTCACCACCAACTTTGTCTCAGCAGTCCCCAAATATTTCAATGTTCAGACCATCCTCTCTTTAGTCACTTCTGGCAGTCAGTGTTGTTCTGCTGATGGTTGCTGTCTTATGATGTTTTTATAAGCTGACCTGAAGGAATAGAGGGGTGCTAAGACAGATCAGGGCCCTGGTGTTGTAGGAATTTGGAGTAGAATTCCAGCTCAGTCAAACTCTCCCAGCCACCAGCAGCCAGATCTCTCCTGAGGGTAGAAGGAAATGTGATTATCTCTAGCACTGTCCTTGCTGTTGGAGGTGTTTGAGGGGCTGAGAGCAGGCTTCTTTCTCCCTGTGAACTACAGGAACTACAGAGGAGAGTTCTTCAAAAGCCTGGTTCTGCTTGCACTGATCTCAGCAGGAATCCCTGAACTGAGACAGCAAAATCAATCCCTGCTTTGAAAAATGCAGTATTTCCCACAGCACAGCCTATCCTTAAAAACCAACCAACCAACCAAGAATTTATCTGGTTCTCAACATACACATTTTCATTTACTGTATTGCAGAGACTGCTTTGGGACAGTTCACGAGATAACCACCAGATAACCTCTGAGTATGAGCTGCACCATAGGTAGGGAACAGTAGCACCAGCTCCGAGCTGAGGGAGCAGAGGCTTGTCCTGTGGCTGCTGCAGTGCAAGCTGGGGAAGTTATTGCCACATCTGCCTGTTTCTGCCCTCTTGATGGGTCTTTCTGTCCCCACTGAGCTGTTTTTACACGTACTCCTAACGTGTTCCTGCCTAAGTGGTCTCTGTCAGTTGATAGCCTGTTGTTTAAACTGGCAGTGGTGCAGAACTGTTGTTCTGCTGCAGTGGTGGATTCAAACCCTTTTCCTCCTCTGTTTATATCTCCAATGCATTGCATTGCAGACCCCTTGAACTGTCTGGATGTATTGCTGTCAGGGGATGAAAAGCTCATCATTCCTTCTGCACACTGCTGGGTTTGGATGTATACCCAATATTGGGGGCTAAAAACACAGACTGGAAAATTGCCTTATGACGACAGGAGTTATTTCGTATCTTTGAAAAAAAATGGCCTCTCATTCAAAACATTTTGTAAATGAAAAACATTGCAAAAGATTGTGGGTGTTCTGTGGTGTCATTTGTTGGTCTCCTTTGTTACATTTCCCCCAGGCAGAGTTGCAGTTAGGCAATCCTTGGAATGACAAGATGCACTTCTGTGTTCATCTGTCTTCTGTAAATAAACTTGGCAGTTTTATTACTAATTTGGATTTGCCATTTGGCCTGTTCTGTCGTGCCATTAGGTTACTAACAAAGTGTGTGAGTTGTCGTGTTTCTTGCTGGGTTCTCCCTGGAGCAGCTTCTGCCCTGCCCTGAGCACCTGTCCTGTATTTAAGGATCAGGTCCTGCACCAAATCACTGTAGCTTTCCTGTTTCAAATTTCCTTCACTTCTGTTTGCAATCAAAGGAGCTCCTGGGTGGAGATTTATGATATTTATGTGCTCTTCTAATTAGTATAATGATTACACCTGGTTTTGGATAACATTTATAGCCTGCTTCAAAGAGTCCCATTAAAATTCCTGACTAGCTCTGAATTCCGAGCCTTCCACACCTCACACAGATAGCATTTCCAAGGGATCACACGATACTCCTGCATCTGTTTTTCTACAAACCCTTAAAATTTTTTGCAGATACTACTTGAAAACACAGATTTTGTTTCACAAGGGTTTAGCTGTGTGTGCTGTTTCTTTCCTCTAGCATGGGACATTAAAGGTGGGTTACTCTTGTTCTGAAACCACAAAGGATTATTGATGAAATAAAGTCTCTGCTGAAGGCAAGGAGAGTTTTACCATTGGCTTCAATGCAGCTGGAATTTCACCTCTGAGGTGTGAAATAAATAACATGAGCAGATAGGAAAAACAAAAACAAAGCCAAACCTGTGCTGAGGGCTCACAGCAATAACCAAACTTTTTAGAGAGGAATAAATGGAATTCATCTGCGATACAAAATCCTTCATGAGGGGTGTGATAGGTCTAGGCTGATGCTTTTTAATAAAATCTTGAATGGTCAAAGAGGAATGTGACATTTCTTTGATGGATTTAGTAACTGCTCCAATGTAAGTACACCTAATTCAGCGAATAGATTCAGTTTATAGAGGCATAATAAATATACATTTGTCTCTCAGTCTGCCACGGGTCAACCTTACTGTGCATAGTATGTATCATCTGTAATCTGATACTTGCAGGGTTTCTTGATGGCATCTGATGGATTGTTTTTGAGTAAAAATTTTATCATTCTCTCCATTGTTCTCTTTCAGAAATATTCTTTACAGACTGGATGACAGGACCAGCCAGTTTTCAGTACTGCTGGAGGCACTGGAGCACTGCAAACTACATCAGTCAAATGAGACTGTTCAAGCAGCCTTGTCAGAGGTGCTGAACAGCATCAATTCAGCTCAGGTTTACTTCAAAGCAGGACTTGATGTGTTTGAGACTACCTTAGCTGGAAAGAAATGAGAGGATTCTCTGCATTCTAAGACATTTGTTTACAGCTCACTAAACAAAAGTTTGACTTGGACCAGAATTGTTCTGAGGATCAAACCTTTCTCAGCCTTTCCTTCAGCTGGCTCTTAAAGGTACTGCAACACGTGGTTTCAGAAATGTAAAACAGTATTTTGCACTGTTCACAGTATATCTGAAATGTCTGTTCCTGAATGTATGAAACCTAAAGAGACGGAATAACACTTCAGAGATGATTTTTGGAAGGACATCTGCTGTATTTTTGTATGTAAAATATGTTTTTATGACTAAGAGCTCAATCATGCAAAGTACCAAGCACGTCCCGGGATGTGCTGAAGCCCTGGTTCTGAGACACCCCAGATGTGCACCCAGGGGCCATTTCCTCTGTCAGAAAAATCTGGCTCAAGTTTCTTAATGTTTCCAGCAAGTTCAGCTTCTTCCTTACTCCGTTCAGAGTAAGTTGCTGAAGGAAGTGGTGTTTCCATGGGTATCCAGCACCGGAGTGGAAATGCACTGCACACCTTTACGGGTGCAATCCAACACCTTTACTCCTGTGGAACAAGAAATACCTCAGTTCTGAGAATACAGATAAACTTTGATTCTTCCATTTCTGTATGAAAATAAAGAGTTGTTTTCTCTAATGTTCCTTGGAGAGGAAATTTTTGTGATGATTTCAAATTATTTGAGAAGTGTGAATCAGCAATTACACTTGCACAAAAATGCTTTGAATGTTTATGTTAAATGAAAGAACTGCCTAGTCCTGATAAGGCTAGAGGCCTTTACAAATTTTCACCAAACATTCCCAAAACATTCCACTTCAAGGTCTCTAAATTTCCAGAGAGCTGGAAATAAAAGCAAGACCTCCAAGTCCTGGGAAGAGTTTTGGGATTCCATCACTCTTTGCCATCCACCATTCCAGGCCACATCATTCCATAAGGAATAATAGAATAGAGGACCTGTATTGTTGTCAAAAAAGCACAAGGAAACCATACATTCATTCCCTGCTGTAGAACCAGGAATTCAAATGTGGAGGCACAAGCTGGTGAAGCATATTGCAGAGCTAAAATGCAAATGTGTTTTTCCATTGGTAAAAGGATCTAATCACACCATTGCCTGTTGGCCAAAGTAATCTGTGAGAGAAAGGATCAGGAGGTTCAGTGTCCTCTAGGGGCATGCTATGCACATTTGAGAACTCCAGATTTTAATAATATAAACAGTTGAAATTGTTAAGCCCTATTTGGGTTTTACAGTCTCAAACGATTCTAGGTTTAGAGCTTAAATAATTAATTTTATATAGATACTTAGAATTTAAATATAATTTATTTGATGGAAATGTTAAATGTATTGTTACCCAGTTTGCCATGGAAACATTACAGGAACATTTCAGGTTGCAATAAAAATAGAAAAAGTGTCTGTATTAATGTTTAAAAATTGCCTTCAGGAAAATTTCTGAGTGCACAATTTGGTGAAAAATGTTTTGAAGTTCACATAGCAAGAAATGAGCTGTTTACAGATCTGGGTTTCTGTTTCCTAAGTCCTTAGCAAAGGGGTCTCTCCAAGCCATGGCCCAGGACTGGGCACACACAGCTATGCTGTTTCTACATTTCTTCACAAGTTGTGATTGAATAGTGGGAAAAGCCCCTGGGGCTGACCAGGGGCAGAGCTGTGCAGTTGTACAGCAGCACCAGTCAGTGGGACTGCAGGGACTCAGACATCATTATCTCCTAGCTTTCCTTGGCATCTGATCAGCAAAAGTTGGTGATGATTCTTTTGCTAATGCTGGCACCAGTTCTGTTTAATGCAGAGAGAATTTGACTTCTGGAGAGTGACATTGTTTATGATGTAGATTCACCCCCTTGTTTGCATAGTTTTTATTATTGTAAGATTTAAGTGGTTGGAATATCCACATTTGAATTGTATGTTTATTTTTGGGACTTGGGGATGTACTGTGCATGCTACACTTGATTGTATTTGTGACAGGGACCACTCTTGTAACAGTTCATTAATGACATAATTTATTTAGAGTGCTGTCTCACTGAGGAGCCTTCAATGGTCTTAAGTGATAAAGGGTCAGGTGCTGTTAGGAGACCAAAAAGAGAGATTAACACCTTTGTTAACTCTACCAGGTGAATTTAATAACTGCTTCCTCATCCTCAGAATGTTCCACCAAACCCACCTCTAATGCAACCAAAGTGTACTCAGCAAAATCAGTGAAATCTGGTGGGACCAATATCCCTCATGGATGATTTCTCAACCCTGTAATTCCAAAATAAAATATTTATTTTGTTTTCTCACTAATGTCCTTCTGTAACCACTTCTAAAATAGCAGACTTCAAAGTACTCCACTAGAAAAGCACTGCTGTTGTAAATGTGTGTCTGTTGTAGAGACAATCAGATGTTCTTGTTGGTGAGATGAATCAGATGAGCTATTTAGGGACTGAAATGCATTGATTTCAATGTCATCTCACACTTATAGATCTTTTGTAGGCTTTTATTTCAATGTTCAGATCTTACATATAAGTGTGAGTGATAATATTTGTATCATTATTGCCCAGTGATAATATTTGTATCATTATAGCTTTAAAAAAAAAAGCACTTTGGAGCCATATCCTTCCATTGGTTTTTAAATCCTACCTATTGACTCGAAGGAATTTATAGCAAGTTAAGGTCCTAAGTACCTGGTGTGCTTCTAACATGGAGATTTTGCCCAACCAGCTGTGGAACATCAGCCAAAGGAAGGTGTTAGTAAATCACAGCAGACTTCATTCCTATGTTGTACTGGAACAAACAGAGCGCCCTTAAAGGCAGAAGAACATTTGCAAATTGCCTGAATGATACTAAAAATGTGTTAGCTTCTCAGAAGCATCAATTGCCAGAGACAGTGTAACAAATGCATTGATTGCTACTTGATCTAGAGTCATGCTCACAGTGACCAGAAAATCCCTGCAGCCTGCAATATTTGTATGTTGAGACAGTTGATAATAAAAAGCCAATAAGTTTTTATTAGTATGTATTTTAAAGAGTCCATAAAAAAGCTAAAGTACAATCAAGTCAGATGAATAAAAAGTGCATGGGAGCTGGATTTTGAGTACTAACCTTAAAAAAGGCAGTGAATTGTTTTTATCATCCAAGAAAAATAGTACCTGTGCGAATATATGCAAGCACAAAAATGCCTTTTACCTTCAAAAGGTTGTGCAAACATTAATTTGCTTGCAGTGGTATGATACATCTACATAAACATAGTTGTAAATAATTACATGAGAAAATTAGCAAATACTTTGCAGTGCCTCACTTATCTTTTAGGAAAGTATTTCAGTCTGGGGATGTGAAAGGAGGCAGTGCAGCTGACCTCAGTTCTTGCCACAGTGGGTGGGGAAAGGTTAAATCTGAGGTATTACAGAAGGAACCACTGGAGGTCATCTATTCCAACCCCCTTGCTCAAGCAGGGTCACCTAAAAACAGCTTCCAGGAGGGGCTGTGTTCGGATTTCTGTTGAATACCTTGCAGGGATGGAGATTTCTCAACCTCTCTGGGCAATCTGTGCCAGTGCATGGTCACCCTCACAGAGAAAGTGTTTCATTCTTCTGTAGAAACAGTTCCTCCAAATTTCTCCCTGTATATCTGAGTTACTAAATTATTGTCATTAGTTTAATTGCAAACATTCAAAAGGTAACCATCATTTCATCTAGCAAAATTCTCAGACACCATCTCTAAGATTTCACAGGTATAATGCATTGGAAAGTTGAGATTTGTCCTTCAAGTCTCAAAGTTGTTTTATTTAAATCATAGAAACTAGTGTCCTTATCTTTTGAGGTCTTTTGCACAGTCCCTGGTCCACAGTCACTGGATTTCTCTATACTTTAGGAGTCTGATGGAGAACAAAAGATGCATTAGAAAATGCAGGGAGGGGAATCACCCAGCAGCACATGGGTAACTATAAATTCATCTCCTGGCATGCTGTCACTGTCTCAGCAAACAAGTTCACTGTGGGGAGATCTCCTTTCCCTTTGTCACTCTGAACCTTTTTAGCAGTCCCAGAAAAGTGATGGGAAGCAAATCTCATTTTGAGATGCCTGGGACCTGTTTGGAAAACAGCCTTGTACAGCACTATTAGTGTTCAAAGCAAAGTAAGGTGGTGTCTTTTGGAGCTCTGAATCTACAAAGTTTGAGGTAGGGGCTGCAGTTGCACAAGCAAATGTCTCAAATATAGAATATTAACATGTTTGTGGTCTGTCACATGTTATAATAATTATAAAAATTATAGGGTACCAATGCAGTGATAATTTTGGGTGGCTTTAACCATCTATTTTTTATCCCTCTAACACCATCTTCTTCAATCTCCTGCATTCACCTTCTCTCACATCTTTTTGCAATGTGGTGATTTTTCCCGTCCCTCACCACCTTTTTCTCAGCCATTCCCACTAGTTTTCTATCTCCATTCTGCTTCCTTATCACTTCCTAAGATGCCCTTTAATTTGCCAACCACCAAGTTAATCCCCCTCTTTTCTCTCTCTGATCTCAGTCATGCCTTTTGTTCCCTATTCAGTTCTCAGCTCACCTCCCTCAAGTTTAAATTATTATTCCTGGTGCAGCTAACCGTAATAAAGAGCTGAAAGTGGTGGAAAAGTCCTGCTCAGATCCAGATGGATAAAGTGTAAGGAGACATCATCTGTTACATTCAAAGTATTCACTTCTGAGTCCATGCAAGCAGCAGGTTTTCAGTTATAGCTTGACTAAATGGAAAGAGATTTTTTTCCCATCTTCTTTCTCTCTAATGTCTGGTCCAGGAAATTCCCTCTAAAGTAGCAGTGTAGAAAGCTGATAATCTTGAAAGTTTTGAAATAAACTTTTGAAGTCTATTTGAATCCAATTCTGAAGCTGGATGAATAAGACATTATAGACAAAGGATCAGAATTGGTAGTACCTGTCTACAAAGTGAAGCAGGCAGTGTCTAAGCACAAAATTTCTCTGACCTTGCAGGAGCCATCCAGCATTCCCTACATTCCCCATGTTGGCTACATACCAAACTTATGTGTGTAATTATGCTGTCCTGCTGTGTTTTACACTATAAAGGATGACAAGGACTAAAGGCACCTGCACAAACCTGTACTTGAACATGCACATTTGAGCCTAGGAAGTGCCTGAGAATAATGAAAACTCATCTGGGAAGCAAAGGCTTTAAAAATATCTAAATTAGACTGCTTAGTGTTTACCAAAACTGTGGTGCTGTTAAGCCTTTGTTCTTCCCTAATTATAATCCCACTGCTGCTGGGTATTTCTACTATTGCTCATACACCCTTGTCATAACTGGAGAAAATGTACACCTGCATGGATTTACAAAAAAGATTTTGTTGCCCCTCAGTCTTACTGACCTTACTGGGCTGTTCTTTTCAGCAGGGTTGACTTTACCATAATTATTTACCAGGGTACTATTCCACAGAAGCAAGGTCAGCAGAATTTGGCCACCATTCATGGAATTTCCTGATAGATTTGGTATAAGAAGATCAATTATTTCTGTTTAGTCTATTTTCTTTAATCTCTCAACACAGACTATTACAAGAAAAATTATATTTTTTTTTAACTTGGGAGGAGTCTCTTGATCAATGTTAAGTAAGCCCACAGGGCAGAATATGAATGTGTATGTACAAGTGATATAATCTAGAATTAACTTTGTACCTATTATGAATGTTGGATTAATGCAGACATACTTTTATAAATTTCACAGGTTGGAATTAATACAAGGGCTTAATTTAAGAAATTTAATCAGAATAAAGGCTGTGTAAATGTAGTATATGCTTTCTCATCTGCCTAATCCATTTGGTTAAAAAAAATAGGGTTTATTTAAGCTTATATTAAGCTTGTTTAAGCTGCTTCTCTCTGATTTATTTTCCAGCAAGCCTTTGAAAATGAAGTCTTGGTCTTTCTTTTTCTTTTAAATGTGTGCTGCCTTTAATGTTTATGGAACACTTCTCAAGTGTTCAGACAGTGTAACACCACCTTGTCTGATCACTCTTGGATTATTTGATAGGATTGAGTGGAATTTCAAAGCATGGTCTTTGGAAGAAGGTCCTTTAGTGGCTGTTTTTATACAAGATATTATATATATTATATATAGAGTGGCTGCCTTTACCATGCAGGGCTGTAGGTGTGCAGTGTGATGCTTTGAGGCACTAATGTAAGAGAATTTTTATTTCTTCAGTAGTTTTGCAGAGACCTGTTAATTTTCTCCCCTTGAGGCTGTACTCCCCCGACCATGCTGGTGACAGAGCAATAATACCAAGTGCTCTTAGCACAGGTACATGGCTTCTGAGGGTTTCTCTGAGCTCTCACTGCATTTCCAGTTTTTAATTAGTGTCCCTTGTAGCCCCACTTTGCTTTTGTGTAGCACAGTCCTGATACCAGTGTGGGTGACCCCAAGGAGAGGTGGACAGGGCTGACTTTTTGGTGAACTTGCTACAGAAGCTGCTGATGCCCCTGTCCTTAAAAAAAGTAAATAAAATACTTGGCAGTGGCTTCCCAAACATTTGGTGTTTTCAGCCTGTACACTGAGGATTCTGAAATAGTTTTGGATGCTGCTTGGTTGTTGTTTTTTTATGCAGTCTCATTTCATGTTCTCAGCAGCTGAAACATCTTGTAGTGTTAGAGGGGAAATAAGGAGATCCTTAATATTTTATACTTGGAGCAAATAAGATGAACACAAATTCCCTGTGTTTTCCATTTGCAGTTTACATGAGTTAATATGCAGCATACTCTTATCACACATACTGTGATTTGGTATTCTGAGACAAATAGAAAATGAATGTGATTCCCTGTCCAGAGAAACTATATCGAATTCAGGGAATGTTTCATGTCCAAGCATCTTAACTTCTTGCATACAGGGTGAATGCAAGTTCATTAAGTTAAGGGACTTGAAACAGATACTTTTGGGGGTTTTAGCAAGGTGTGGAAAATAATATTCTTGTGTGTAAGGGCAGATTTTAGCATTTCTTTCATAGCCAGGTTTGTGGGAATGCATTGTGTGTCCTCATTGCTGTACCTGTGAGATTAATGCTCAAGTGCTGTTATCAGTGTCTGTGCTGGTCTCAACACAAACTGCTATTTTTTAGTCAGTAGCACCTTGCAGAGTTTACCCACTCAGATGGAATATGCAAGTATTTCTGCCTTTTGTATGCAAAAGAGCAGCTGCCAAGTTGTGTTACCTTTATCAAGCCTTGACACGGAATTTGAGACGCCTGAGTGATGACTCTGTCATTCCATCTACTTCTACATTTTCACGTAGTAAACTCACCTTGCCAAAAAATGATAGCTAGTCAATGCAGAATATTAAGTAACTACTATTTTTTTTGACCATGAAATAATATAAAATTGATGCAGTGATTTCTGGAAACCAATAAATATCATGTTATGTGGAAATGTGCAATGAAAGGTTGATTTTTATAACACTTTATAGAATGTCGAGTCTGAATAAAACAGCTTATTTGCAAAATTAGTTTACTTTGTATCAATTTGTGTTTTTATAACATAGTACAATAAAAAGAGAACATTAATTCTGGCCATTAATGTAAGTAGATGCTACATACTTTGATTAAGAAGCACATTTTATTTGTGCTCTGAATGTGATTTTTGGAGTTTGTGAGAGTGTTTGTACAGAAGGCACTGTGGGCTGGAATTCAGTAAGAGGCATTTTGTGAAAGCAGAGTTAGTTAGACAATGTTTTCTTCCATAGTTATATTGTTACCAGAAATTAAACTGGAATATGAAGATGTGTGTAATGTACATTGCACTGAATGGATTGGAATTATATTCATTTGCTTTTTTGTTTGCTTTTCTTTCTTATTTATAATTGGTTCTGCCAGTAAGCTGTAGCTTATGCCTCTCAAGCTGCTGATTCAGTAATGGAGGTCCCAGGGCATTAAAGCATAATGGGAAAAAAGAAAAAGGCAAGGAAGGAAAAAAATAGCCAGACAGAACCTCAGAAGCTGGGATGGGATAATTTACTGACAGGTAAACTTTCAGTTATCCACATTTTTAGGTGCTGGTATATAGAAAGGCCAGATATTCAGGTAATCAGTCTTTCAGGTGGGAAGAAATAGTCCCTGTATTTTTTTGGGAATGTAGATTTTGAAAACTAGTCAGAGACTTGGAGTCAAACTCACAGTATTCAGGGTGAGACTCCTAAAATATATAAAATAAAGCTACTGAACAACCTCAGTGTTATCTGAAGAAGGAAACCAGTCCATCCTGAAAATCTTGATTATATGTAATATGTAGATGATATGAAATTGAGATGATTAGTCTTTTTCCTGTAGTTCAGAGGTCTAAAGATTGTAAGATGGGTTTTAGCTCCTGAAAATATGAATTCCATTTTTTGCTTATATTAAATGAGAACTTGGAGGATTTTGTGTGCTTACTATGCACTTGGGAGGTGTAATGAAATAGTGCCATTGTAAAAGAATGTCAATTTCCAAATTTTGTTTCCAATTTGTGTAGGGTTTTGATTTTGAAACTGCTTTCCTGTTCACCATATTAAAAGGAAAAATAAAAGGAATGCCTTGATAAAATGGCTAGATAGTTAACCTCATTTGATAAATTAACTCCCTATAAAGTGCAGCTCTGATTGGAATATCTCATGTAATGTTAAAGACTAATTTGTGAAAAATATTCCTTCAGGATATTTTAAGCCATGTAGACCTGTGCCATGAAAATAAAAGCCACCTGTATATCAACAACTTTAGGTAAGTCCCTGCTTTTCAGTTCCTGCAGACGGATCTGTGGAAGTCAATACTAATGAAAAATGGCACTGAAACAAAATGGGTTTTGTCTGGGTACCAGTATCTTCTTCTGTGGCTCTGATTAGGAGATCAGACCATTATCCTCTCACCAAGGACCTATCTGAGCAGGACTCTTTTAAAAAATATATTTAACACATAAGCATTCCAAGGAGTCAGGCTTGGTATAGAACAGAGAATTTCCCAAGAGAATGGAGCTATATATATCCAATCTTTTTCACTGATTTCTTTAACCTTCAGATTGCCATGGCATTAGGAAATGTATGTGGGATTCAAGTGTATAGGAACATGTAATTCTGAAGGCATTTGCTTTTTACATGAAGTGCAGGTTTGGTAACCACGAGAGTGGAGTAATGAATAATTTGATGCTGTCACAGTGAAGTTTCTGTACCTGGCACTGGGTTGGAAGTCCTGAGTGCCAGAAGTGGCTGGGCACTGGGAAAGCAGTGTTGGCAGGGAGTTCTGCTGCACCAGGCAGCACAGGATGGGGCTGGCTGTCTCCCCACCTCTGGAATCTGCTCTGGCTGCACTGCAGACCAGCACCAGCAGGTCATCCCAGCAGATGAGAGAGGTGCTGGGAGCCAAATGGATTTTGGGATTTTTAGAATGAACTGGATCACCATTTCCTTCCAAAAGGTGAGAACTGGAATCCAGTGCTGGATGAGGTAAACTGGGTGTAAATACCTGAACTTAAAAAGCCTTGAAACCTTTGTTGAGGCCGATGCCCAAGGGCACCAAAGCAAAGATTTATTTCAGTACAGTGACCTTGAAGAGTCCATTGACCTTATTTCTAACCAACTGCAGTGTCTGTGTGCTGCTGGGCCTGCCCTGGGCACAGGGGCTCTGGGCTGTGTCTCTGCTGTACACCGAGATCATTGCTCTGAGGCTGTCAGCTCACATCAAGTGAAGGGCTGATCACTGCCTGGAGCTCAGCTCAAACAAAGGGAAGTGTTTCTGACACTGCTTGACTACCTCACTTCAAGAGGAATCCAGTAAGGTTTCTAGTCCCAACTCATTTCTGCCTCCAACTCATCTTTGGTCTGTTTGAGTGAGGTCAGGGCTGTGCCAGAGAGGAATTACCCCATCGGATCCAGGGTTAGTTTTCCTGCCCAAAAGAGAGCACACATCAGAACTAATGCCACGCCAATGCCTGCTGCCTTTGAACGTTTTTTGCTTTAACTGCAAGCATTGAACTTAAAATTGGACTGCTCCCTTGCACAGTTACCTGCTTTTCCTTTGTATACTACAAATCAGTTTCATACAGTGTCCTGTGTCCCCTGGCTCTGATGGGAGAGGAGCAAGATGAGCACAGTGCCCATCAGAACTGTGTATCTTCTGCATGGAGAGGAAAGGATAGGCACAAATGAGCTATGAGAGATGAAAATATAGGAATATAAAATATAAAACTTGAAACAGCAGAAGTGTTCACGTGGTTATGCAAGTAGTTTAAGAAGTTTAAGAAGTAGTATCTGTCATGAAAGAAAGTGGATAAATATTGCATCAATATTGAAGAGTGAAAATGAGTGAGAAAAGCTTTTGTTTTCATAGTATAAACCTGTGGAGATTGTCACATAACACACAGGCAGAAACTTAAGTTTAAAAATTGGTCTCAGTCCAAGCTTCATGGATATGTGCAGGTTGTAATGTGAGAGAAGGTCACTACCCTGTGACTGTTCAGACACTGAAATGTATAATACCCATCAGAAATGAGCTGTTATATTCCAGACTGGAATAGGGCATCCAGAGAAACAAGGACAAAAAAAAAAGAAGATTTCCATCTGCATCTGCCACAAACAAGTTGACATTTCTAACAGTAATTCTGTGGTTTTCTTCTGAATAATAAAATACCTCAGTGCAGGAATTTGTAGGGGTGGATTTGTCTCCAGCTGGGGTGACAGGCAGGTGTTTGTCAGCGTGGGACTGTGTATGAAAGATGGTCAAATTATGTGAGTAAGTTTCCACATATGTCATATGTCACTGCTTTTCCTGAAGTGAAAGATCACTGCTTTAACTGAAATGAAGATGCAGAACTACGCTGGGAGACCTTGATGTGCAGGTGTTACTTACACAGTGAGTGTGAAAAATTAGAGAACACCCCCATGCATGAAGTTCCCTTTTTCAAATTCCAGGAGGGTGACCCTCTAATGAGCACTGACTGAGTTCACCTGCAGGACTGTGCCATTCATAAAGCACTTGTCATGCTCTCCCAGCACAATATAATCAGGGCCCTGTGAATGAGCAATAGCCTTGTATTCATAGCAAGGAAATTTATTATCCTGTATGTAAAATGACAACTTCATTATCATTCACTATTATAAAATAGCAGGGAAAGTAGAAGTTGAAATTAAAAGGCATCTTTTAAAATAATTCTTTTTACAGTAAGAAAATCCAATACATAAATTTGTGGCTCGTAACATTTTTATTAATTTATGAAGAATTTAACTTGTTCTATTGCACACTTCGCTGATGCTTCATTCTTAGATTTAGTGATAACAATTTGCAGTGAGTGGTTGCAACATCATGGGGTTTTTTTAAACCAGCTTTGTACCTCCTAACTGCATTTTTAGATTGGCAGAATTCTGTCCCACCTACTTTGCTGGCCATCCCAGGAATTGGTTCTAGGCTGTGCAGCTTTGTAAACTGCAAGGGCTTAGTTCTGGTCACAATACAGTGGAAAATATTTGACAGATGACTAATTTCTCATGTTTTTTTCTCTTATTTCTATGAGGCCTTCACCATCTATGTGGATTTACAAATTGGTCAGGATAAGACAAACTCTCTCTTGTCAGAATAATTATATTTACCCAACTTTTCTGTCATCTATTAGTATTTCTGAGAAAAGAGCCTTTTGAGAATACATTAATTTGCTTTATTTGCATGTGCTGATGCCCATCACTTTATAATTTTATAACAAATGAAAATAACTGACTATGATGGGTAACTCAGTAAGCAGACACAGAACAGGTGTGATCCTGGTGGTGGTTAGAATGTCCTTCCCAGTACTGGGAGTGTTGGAATTAGTAATTCTAACTGGGCAGTTAAGTCCATTGGGAAAGAGAAACCCAAACCATCACGTTTACAGAGCAAGAAAGGGAACAGCAGGAAGTTGAGAGGGCTAAAGAAACTTTTTGTTTCCATCATAATATTTTAGTAAGTTTTTTTAATAGATTTTTTCCACCAGTTTTCTTTGCAGAGAGTTATGGCCAGGCTTCAGCCAAAACACTCCAGGGATCTCCAGTCCAGCCCACTTGAGGAACTATTTCCAAGTTTGTAATTACTTTAATAAAATCTCTTAAGAGGGGGCATTGGCTACTGCTACAATGCAATCCTTTTTGGAGGAACGTGTCAGAGAAGGTGTTTGTCATTCCAATACTGTTAGAAATCAATAATGAGTAATCAATATAATGAAGGCTGAGGCAGAAAGTTGTTCTGTAAGTAAATTTATGAGGGGAAACCTCACTCTTGTAAATTGTACATGTTGTATGATGCCCCTGGGGGCTCTCAGCTGCTCAGTGTCACAGCACCCTGATGACCAAAAGGGTTTTTCCTCTGCTGTAGAGAGTGGCAAAGGGAGATTGCTAAGAAAGAGAAATGCAGGGATGCTTGGGGGCTCCTGCATTCCAGCAGAGAACTGGGACTGCTGGACTCTCTTTCTTAGGCCTTTGTCAAAGACAGAGATTTTTTGCCAAGATAGATTTCTCTAGTCAGAGAACAGTTACATACTGGAGGGTTTTTCATGTTTTGGTTTGTTTTTTTTTTTCCAAAAGGATGTAAAAAGACTTAAGAATTCTCTCCCTGACCAATTGTATGACACTTTGGATAAATCTTTATATGCAATAATACTCAAGGACCTAAGTAATACATCATATTTGATCTGACCCAGCATAAATCATTTATTCATGATATATCATTCGTAACTTGATTCATTGACTCATCTTTAGACAAGACAAGGTCAGTAGAAAAAAATGATTAAGCTTTTTGCCTGAAGGAGGAAGAAGCTTAAACAACAAATTCATCTTCACATCTGACCTCATGAAACTTGACAGAGAAGATTTTAAAAATAGAAGTAGACTTAAAAAGCCGAGTTTTACTCCCAATTACAGTAGTTTAAAGTCACAGTCACTCCACTTAGGACAGAGCAAATGGGAAAAGGCTCTTCAAGTGAGCAGAATCACTCTGGAGTTTGTACCATCAGGGATGAATTTGACTCTGAAAGAGGGCACTTGGACTTCTAAAACTGAAAATGATGTGCCTGCCTGTTTTAATGGATCAAAGATGGCAAGTCAGACTCTGTAGCAGTCATATCATTATAAATGTGGTAAGATGGCATGAAATTTCAGACCAGTCAGATCCCCCTGGCAGGCTGAACTACACAGACCCCTTGATTTACACTGAATGTTTTTGCCTGTCTTACCATTGGACTTTCATTTCAATAAACCTATTCCTTCCTGAAGTGTCCTTGAGAGCAGCATCTTTAGGACAGGTCACTGTTTTGTTAAACAGCAGAAGATGCAAGAGTATTTTATATCCCAGCAGGGGATCCATGGTCCCAGCAGCATCTGATACCTGCCAAGCCTTTCCTCATAAAAGAGAACAAAAACTTCCTCATGTTCTATTCCAGCCCTGGCAACATTTGTTGTGGAATAACAATTAAAATTACTACCCCACCCCATGTAAGGTAAAGCAGATCCTTCAAACTAATTTAAATTTTTCCATGTGCTTAAGTGTCCTCAGGACACAGCATTATTCAAATAAGTGTATATGCCTTTATTCTACAATAAAGCAATTTGTCAAAATTGATCTTGATTCCATTTGGTAGAACTTTCAGCTTCTTTGCAGTTCTCAGAGTGATTGAGGGCCTTTACTAATATGTGAAGCTGAAACAGGTTGCTAGTACAATGAGACCTTTGGAATTCTTCTGTTTGTTTTTAGGTAACAGAGATGGAAATGCTTAACTGTGAAAGGAGCTGAAATCAGCATTTTGTGTATCGATGAACCTGCATGCACCTGCAAGCAAAAGACAATTATACTTCAGAAAAGAAATGGACTTTAAGGTAGCTGGCAGGGGTTTGTTCACAGAGGGCTTTCACTTTGGTTTTGGCTTTTTAGACTTCAGACTGTTTTATTACAGAGTAGCCCACCAAATGTTAGGCTTATGAGTGGGAGCAGTGTGTTTCCCCTACACATCAATCTAGTAAACTTTGCTAAATAACCTAGAGCTGTTTGCACATCTCCAGTGCTCAGCAGCCTTTAAAATGTCTCATTTCTTTGCTCTCTGATTGTGCTTTAGACAATAGCATAAATCAGAAATATATTAGCTCAAGGCATGTAGTGCTGTTTTCTTATATCACAGTTCTTAAAAGGAACATGAGCTGTATTTTCTTCTAGGAATAAACATTTTCATCAACTTAATAGTTTTAAAGATAAATTCAACCTACTGACTAATATAAGTACCACACACAAAAAAAATACTGTGATTCTGTTCCATTTAAATTCTTCTGCCCTGCCAATCATGGTTACTTCTACACATAAATGACTCTAAAGGAAGAGTAGGGCTGTGGTCCCCATAACACAATCATTTAGCAATTTGTTATGAATGTGGGATAAGAGAGCAACACACTGATTTTGCCACAGCAGGAAACAGCCAGCAGGACTCATTCTTGAAGTGCAAGCAGTTTCTCTGAAGCCTTGGGCCTGAGATTTGAATGCTGTATGTCTTCCTGAATGATTGCCCCTTAGTATAGATCCTAAACTTCTCCTGAATTCTGCTTTGTTTTAAGCAGGAGAGACAAATAATTTGCTTGAAGTTAGGCTGCTTGACTTGTTTCTCTGTGTGGTAACTCGTTATGCATATATTTCTCTCCTGGTGTCACTGAAATTCCTGCAGAAGATTCCTAATTGGTTCCAGGGACACTGTGGATTGACACTGTTCAGTGACACCTTCCCTTGTTTCTTTTCTCTTTCTCCCCCATTCAAATGAAGTGTTACACTGGTATTATTATCCAGCTTGAATGAAATTCCTGATAAAAATCCATTGGGTTTGCCTGAATAAAATATTTCTGTAATATTGTCTAGTTAAAGTTTATTGTTACCTCATGATTACTTTCTCCAGCCTAAAGCCTTTCCTTGTGGTATCCTTTTTGCAAGGCCTTGGTGAACCAAGGCTGTATTACCTGAACAAATGTGTGTCTACATTCCATTCATTCATATTTTATCCATTGCAGAATATTCCTATTGTGCTCCCTTTCTTCCTGATAAAAATATTTCACTGACTAACTAAAACTAGTTAATTTGTGCTATTTTTCCACACTAGGATTTCAAACCAAAGCCCTATTTTCTTAGAATAGCCTTTAACTTCATGTGTTTTCTTACTTGGACGCTTACTTGGACTTAGATATGTAACTACTTTATATTAAAAATTATTTACTATATATTTAAAAATATATTCCAAACTGAGCAAATGCCCGTGCTGATAACCCCAGCCCAGAGACACATGATGGTTCAAATTCAGATCTTTTCTATTGTATTTGACACATGGGGGAAATCAGTTTTACAGGTCAGTATTAAATTTATATAAACCCAGAACCAAGCATATGTATTAACTGGTTTGTTTTCTTTTTTTTTAAAAGAAAGAAATCATTATTGATTCCCTCTTTCATATTGCATCTTTTGAATGAGTAGAACCATGCTATAAAGACTGGAATATATCAATCACCATGTCTGGCTGTATTTCCCAATTGCTGCTAAGAACAAAAACTATTAATACTAAAACATGGTGCTCAACGAATAAGGTCAAATTCATTCTGCAGCTCCAGTGACAATATAATTAATGAGAGAGCTGTATATAGCAAGAAAGGAGAGTATTGACCCATTAATACACATTTGAAATCAAAGACAATTTATCTCCTGGCAATTCTAGCACGTGTTGAATGTTACAAGATTTTTTTTTCCCCTCTAAATGAAGGACAGAAAAGCCATTTAAAAACTAGAAGTGGTTGAATCTATCAATGATACTTGAAAGTCTGAAACTTGTGCAGCATCATATGTCAAAGCAGAAGAGAAAGAGCACAGAGAGATAATATCTGGAGCAACTGGAAGGCTACAAATACCTGTTCAGAATTTCAGCATGGCTAAATGCTTTATCCTGTGCAGTATTATTTTTCCATTGTATGTACAGGGAAATTAAGCATAAATGTAACACCCAGAGCTGTTCATGAGAATTCAGGAAAAACCCCTCCAAGATTTACAGTCTGCTGTTGTATTCAGTAGAAAACTGCTTTTCTGCATGAGCCAGGGTGGCCTGTGGAACATAAAAAACTCTTTAACCCAGCAGGAAGGTCCCTGCTGGGCTCTGCCCTCAAATGACATCCCCACTTAACCATGGAGTTACAGTGAGGCTTCAGAGAGCCTGAGGAAAAGAACAAAGCAAAGAGGCACCAAAACCATCCTATTCCACTGTGGGAATGCTCACAGGTTTTGTTGGTGTGGTTCTTCCATATGGAAAATGCTGCATTTTTGCTGAGCTGAGGTTCCTCTGCCATGCTTGCCATGGTTGTATTTCTCTGTGCTGCAGGTGAAAGTATTAACTCTTACAACTGGTTTACTGTTTTGCTTGACATAAATGTTTGGTTTTTACATTTTTTAACCTAGATGAGTTTGTTTTGAAAAAGTTTGTGTAAGCTCTTGCTACAACTGATAAGGAAATCTTTTTCTACACAATTTATGAACTATCTTCATTAATCATAGAATCAATTAATTTCACATCCAGTCATTTCTTCAGCACTTCCAGAGGTGGTGGATCCACCACCTCCCTGTGTTATGAGGATATGATATTTTTCCACTTTTCCCCCAAAAGGTAATAGACTCATATCCACGATATGGCTGTGCCAAATAAAATAGAGCAAAGTCTCCTGTGGCTGTCTCAGAATTTCTATCATATTGTTCCCTGTGATAAATTCAATAACACTAATAAAACCTCCATCTGTGTTTAAGAATTGTTCTGTACAATCTCTAACTCAAATAAATAACTAAAAAAACCTTTCATGTTGCACCAGCAAAAGAATATCACATAACTAAAATACTTGGATTCTGCTAAAGCTTTATTGCCACTTGTTAAGGGAAGGATGTTTGTAATTTCTGACATTGTTTATTGAAATTCTTTAGGAAAGATATCAGTGTTTTTTATTGTAAAGATAACAATCTTAAAGGTCTTCAAATTCAGCTTTCTCAAGAACTCTTCAATCACCTGCAGGGGATCCAGTTGATAACAAATAAGGCATTTTTGTGTTTCTTAATCCATGCTGTGAGTATATGCAGGTGAGAACCTTTTGCAATCCATAATCACAATATAAGGAGAAACACCAGTAATTTGTTTGGGTCTATCTCAGATAAAATGAAAGGAAAAATTAATAGTATTAATTAATTTCTCCATATTTTTGGATAAGTAATCAAAAATTATAATTCTCTTTGTGCTTAATTTAATACTGAAATTTCTTTGTCACATTAAATATTTTCTGACCTCACAAGAATTGAGGTGTGAATGAATGTGAGTGGGAAATAAAACTTCAGCTGACTTGGGACCAGTTAAGTCATTCCAGTTCTGGGGATGATTGTAGTTGCTTCCCATAACAAATATGTATATATAGTTCATACAACGTTTTTAAGTTCTCCATATCTTTTTTCCCCATGAAAATCATTAAAATGTATAAATTCAAGTTGCTGCTTGTTCATTAGTTGGGGCTTTAACTATAATATTAATGTAGTATTAAATGTAGTGTAATATTAAAAATTACAAACCAGTTTCTCTACTAGGTACAAGAGAAGCCAAAACATTAAGATGAGAGAAGGAACAAAAAACAAATAGCTTTGTTTGGTTTGGGGTTTTTTTGTTGTTGTTTCTGATTGTTTTCATGCAATGTATCTAATTTAGCCAGCACAGTTTGCTCTCTGGGTTGATCATTACAGAAAAATAGATAAGTACTGCAAAAGTTATATATTTATATATAAAATATGATTTGTTTTATGGAAAATCTATAATATGCTACAGTTTTGTCTGAAATTAATCAAGATTATAACATATTGAATGCACTCTCTCTGCTTAAAGCAGGTATAAATTCAAAGTTAAATTGCCATGGTTTTTTCTGTGTTTAATATTGCTTTTTTAGTTTTCACCAGCCTGCAATTAATAGCAAAATGCTGAGAAAATGTGAATTCCCATCAAACAAAGCCCAGTGCTCTTTCCAGGTTTGGTGCAGTCAGTTTAGTAATGATGAAATGTATTTGCCATGTTTCCTTAGAAATGAACACTCCTTGGTTTCCATCTTTCTGCTGGAACAGTGGCCTTAAAATGGATTCATTTTGTTCCCATGCATTACATTTATTTTTAGCAAGTTTATTATATAGTGCTGACATTTCTGTTGGTGGCAAAACACTTGTGTGACATTTTAAAGCCACATTTTTTCCCAAACTGAATAATGACCTATAAGATCTGCACAAATATTCCAGATCCTTTAAATATTTGTGTTATTTCTAGGAAGAAGCAAAGTTGAAAGCTTTCAAAACATGTCTTCAATCTGGATTTCTCCTCCAGAAGTCTGGCTGAATTAAATGTTTAGTAATCTTTGCCCAGTACATTGGGAAGAAATGGTGAGTTCTATATTTTTATTCTTTTAGAAAGATCTGCTTAGTGCCACAGCCTGGTTAGGTGGCTGCTGCCAGGATGATGCAGGCAAAATCGCCTTGTTATGTCTCTCTCTTGGCATATTTGTGCAAAAAATGAGAATTTAAACTCTGCAAATTAAATGGAAATCAAGAATCTAAATCCTTTCCCTGGCTGGGAAAGTTCCTGGCTAAACAAAAAGAACTCAGTTTTCTAAAGGGGTCAAGATAATCTCAGATTAAAAATATTTTTTAGCTGCATACATGAATACATGATCTTGTGTCATATGAGAGAAGATGGGTAAAGCAATATCTGTGTGAGAAACTAAGTCCAGTAATTAGCTTTCTTTCCATTTGGCAACAAATAGCTGTGCAGTAATATCAGAAGAACATTACTGAAACTAATTTTCAGTAATGTGGCTCCTTGATATTACAAATGCATGAAACCCATTAAATAAAGTTAATTGAATTTTAAAAGGCCACTTACAGCTCACACATCAGGTAGTTTTCTGTACCACACCATCAGAAATATTTCTTTGTCAGTGAAAAGAACAAAAACAGAGCAACAAAACCAAAACAACTCACCCTCTACCTAATATACTTAATTCCCAAATATCCTGCTCTTGATGTGCTGGCACTTCTTGTTGGACAAGTCTGTTCCTGATCTCAGTTACACAATGAAGTGGCATTTCATAAGAGTGTGAAAGAAAAGGATTCCCATGTCAAATAAGCAGATCTGGGGAAAAAATGTCTCAGAGTCTGTGTAGTGCCAAGAAGAAATTAGAGAGGGATGAAGCAAAACCTGATGAAAGTCAAACTATAAACTCATCCTGCAGATAGATGTGAAGACAGTCAATATTCTACACTAGAACAGTTAGTTGGTGAGGTTTAGGAGCAGCCTTGGAGTTGCTGTTCTACACAGGGGAAGAATTTAGCAGATATTTGTGCAGAACTGGGATTTACTGAAGGGCCACTTGCACAGTCAAAGTGAACTTGGAAAAGGTGGTCTGAGCTGCTGCAGCTCACCTGCATAAAGGCAGAAAATCATAAAGCCATAAAATGCTCTGAGCTGGATGGAATGCACAAGGATCATCAAAGTCCAACTCCTGGCCTGTGGACAGCCCCAAGAACCCCACAATCTGCCCTTGTGAGGAGATGGGAAACCTTTACTTTGCCCTAGGGAAAGGCCAGCTCGTCAATGGTGTTGTTATTATCAATTCTTCCCCAAGATCTTGCCTCAGCTGTCAGTCTTGCCAGTGCCCTTGGATTTTGGGAGCTGGGTCAGCATTGTCACAAACCCACATAAGCACAGCTTAACCCTTCACACAACCCCAATAGCTGCTTTCCAAAGGAAACCTTTGGGAGCCACAAACCAGTTAAAGATGCAATCACTCTTGGGCTGCAAAGGAGATGAGAAAAATTAATAATCAAATTGTGTATAATGAGCAGAATGGCAGCTTTCTTATGGAGGGTTCATTTTCATCTCCAGCAAGTGAAGAAGCAATGACTTCTGAGAATACAAATGAGGAAAATAAAATACCTCAAGATCTTTGGGAGGAAATTTTGACTTATCAGATAATGAGCTCGCTTTTAGTGATGAGAATGATAATGATTCCATTACTAATACTGATAACAATAACAATGTCTGTGCATAAGCTTTGCAACATCAAATGGTTTGCATCTGGTGAAAGAAGAAATTGTTAATATAAAAATAAGAAAGACATGAAAAGAATCTTTTTTTTTTTCTTGGAAGCAGCATAGACACAAAGCCTAATAGTAATAATAAGTTATACAAAAAAAAAAATTATATAGAAGTTGCTGTTGTTATTATTTGCAGAAAGTAGAATAAAATTGTCAGGTTTAGGAAACTTTTATTGAAGCCCATCCTAATCCCATCCTCAGGACTGAGTGCCATGATAAATAGATGGCATGAAAGATTAGTAGATGTGCCAGGTTTCAATAGCCTCATCACTTGGGGCTCTCTGGAGGGCAACAAGAAAACAAACAAACAAAAGGCCCCAAACACAGGCTAAAGACACTGTTCTTGGTTTTCTCATGCTGAGAACTTTCTGCTTCTTGAAGATGATCCAATGACAGCTACTGCAGCCCAGTTAGACTGAAGGGTGACCTACTTTCCCTTGATAGCAACAGAGCCTTCTCATAGGCACCAATAGGTATTGGAATGAAACCAAAATTATCAAGAAGATTGATAATGACTGAAGTAATTGGGTTAGTTGATTATCAAATACACAACTTAAACCGTTTCATAAATCACAAACTGCCAGATTGAGCCTCAAGGGAAGGTTCTACAGAGCCAATGTGAGAAGTGATGTTGATACAGAGAATATTATAATCTGCTGACATTTACCTTCCATCCCTTTATCTGAAATCATGCCTCTATTAATTCATAATCTATGATAAGTGAAATATGCAGCAGAGGACCACACTAGGTAATAAATCCTGCATTGTAATTTGCAGCCAAGGTAGTCAAAGCTACAGTTTTAATGAACTTCCCCTTCCCACTTGGAACTCTGCAGGGAAGGAGACAGTGATTCCAGTGGCTTTAATGACAGTACTTCCTCTGTTGATCAGAGAACCCCACCTCATGCCTTGCTTGGAGTTCTCACCAGTAACATTCAGAGAAGAGATGAATTGAGTTAAACACAGGCTAAAAAGAGTGTTAATTCCCTGGAATCTGCAGCTGCTTCCCTCTGTCACCATGACTGCAAGAATGCCTTGCCCATCATGTGAGTACTGTGCTACTTATTGAGGGAATTTGGTCCTTGGTGGGCAGCTTCGAGGCAAGTCAGAGCTGGCTGGTGAAATAACACAAGTATAGGACAAGTTTTTAAAATGAAAAAAGCCCAACCAAACCACAAACCAGGTCAGTTTTTTTTCTAATCTTTCTCCTCATTAGTTCATCCTGGCAGACTGAAAGCAAATTTAACAAAAGAGACCAAGCCATGGCAGAAAAGTGGTATTTTCTCTGCACTGAGTGCTTTCAGCTGCTCTCAAGACATGCTTTGTGTCAATTTTACTTAATATTATACAGCTGTTCTAAGTGGTAGACTATTAAAAAACCTTCTGATTTTTCTTTGTTGTAGTTCCAAGATTTCCTGTCCTGAAGGAAATTGGTTTGGATACAAATGTGGAAAAAGTAGTCTAACAGTTCAAAGGATTTTTTCCAGAAAAGTAGTCACACTTTTGAAGTAGAATTTCCTGTGAGTGGAAATAAAATTCTTCCATCTTTTAGTTAAAATATTGGATGGATTCATTGTCAGCCAGTGGGTGAAGGTTAGCTGTTACAGCAAGCTTGGCTATCTGGCTCAAAGTGCTAGCTAAATCTCATCCATGCCTTTCCTTCAGGACAGTCTCTGACTTCATCTCTGCACTTGGGGATTTTTGGGGGTGGGTTGGCATTGAGCTGTGGTCAGACAGCCAGCCCTCCCCTCCTCACCAGGATGGGGTGGAATCATAGAACCACAGAATATCCTGAGCTGGGAGGGGCCCTCAAGGCCCTCTGGTTCTGCAGAGAACCCCAAGAGTCACTCCCAGCCCTGTGCCTGAGAGCCTTGTGCAAACATTCCTTGGACTCTGCCAGGCTTGGGGCTGTGAACACTTCCCAACCACCCTCTGGGTAAAAAAACTTTTCCCAATGTCCAGCCTGAACCTCCTGACTCAGCTCCATGCCATTTCCTCAAGTTCTGTCTCTGGTCACCAGGAGCAGAGATCAGTGCCTCTCCCTCCTCTTCCCCCCATGAGGAAGCTGCAGAGCCCAGAGAGGTCTCCCCTCATCACAGGGAAAGTGAGGTGAAAAACCTGTGGGTCAAGGTAAACACAGGGAGACACCTAGCTATGATTGTTGCACACAAAACAGACTCAACTTGAGGAAAATTAATATATTACCAATTAAAATAGAGAGACAATGAAAAAAATTGAAACACCTTCCTCTCACCCCTTTTTTTGCAGACTCAGCTCCCACCTCCTGTCCTGCCTGTGGGCACAGGGAAAGGGGAATGGAGGCTGAACTCTGACTCACTGAGTGGTCAGTGGGACCAGAGCTCTGAGAAATACAGTGATTCTTACAGTTGTTGCATTTCACACTTCCTTTCTCTTTCTGTGTTTCCTAAATGAGGTCTAATTTTGATTACAATCTCTTTAGCTGGGAATGGCTCTTTCTTCTGAAGAGCATCTTTGTGGGTTGATTTCCATACACAGGGGCAAACAGTTTTGCCTATTTCAACCTCTTAATGGAGAAAGAAAGGATTGACCAACATATCACACAATGAATAAAGAGACTGTGACTACATGAAATATATAGGAGAGCTTTTAAAAACTTACATTGATTAATAGCTTTTATAAATTTAAGCTAGGCAGTACCAAATGCAACTATGATTTGTCAATATTTAACTGTGAGATGGATAAGCCATAAGTAATCAATAACAACAGACAATTAGGACACTGAGGTAATTAAGAGAACGGCAGTGGATGGCAAATGGCTCTAATAGCCTCACAAGAGAACCCTAATGATGATAATGGTAATGGGCATCTGTAGCAAACTGCTCAGCATCCAGCCACGAGGATGTGAAAGGCCCAGTGGTGGCTGTGACAAGCATTCCCAAATCCTGGGGCTGTCCCAGCCCCTCCTGGCCCACCAGGCCCTGCTGGGTCCACACTCACAGCTCGGGGCTCCAAACTCACCTCACCCTGCTCCTGAGGAAGGTCTTTGCTTCCATAGCAGTGGTTTCCTAGCACTGAGGGGTTTTAATGCTGGTCTGCTTCTGCTGGTCCCACCTTGGTGTTTTTCTGAGTTTTCCTTCATCCCCTCAAGAGCCCACAACCTCTGGCTTTCTCTTCCCTGCTTCCTCAGTTTCCCAGGCTCGCTGTCTGTGCTGAGTCACCTTCTCAGTACAGAGGGGGCTTTTTTTTCTTTGGGAAACTACTTTCCTGAAACCAGTATTTCCACATTTTCCCATTTCAATATTCCATACTGACATTTTAATTCCATATTTCAAAGGCAATGTTCCTTTCAAATAGTTCCTTTCCCCCTTGTTCTGCAGCTGTCCTAACGATGCTGTTCCTGCATTATTTTTCCTATGTGCTATTTATTGTGTTAAATCAGCCATTTGTTAGTTCAGCAGTTCTGCTGTGGTTTGTAGAGATTCCCAGGCCTTAAAATTATGCAAAATCAGCAATTTGGTTAGTTCCTTTTACACCACAAGAAATGCCAAATGTATTTTCACAGAGTTGGCAAAAATTATGCCAAGGCCCATCTTGTCTTTAATGATCTGCTACTCTGGGACAATATTTTGTTAAGGCCTATCCAGCTCATTGGTTCCCTTCACCTGAAATAGCAAATTATGAGGGAACCTATCAGCCTGCCTTGGCTCTCTGGTTCCCTTCCTCTGCTATGGAAAAAGGCATCTATGGGTTTGTTGCTGTTTTTTTTGTTTCCCTTACATCCCCTCCATCAGGAGAGCACTTAAAGAGAATTCACTGGCAAATTCCTCAGTTTAGAAAAACCATTTTAGTCTTACTGATCAACAGAAAATTAGCTGCGTAGCTTGAAAATTCTTCTTTATCCTCTCTGATACAATTTTTGGGGTTTTTTCCCCTGGAAATACATCAGTTTTACAATATTTTTTCAAACAAACGACAAAAAATCATGCCTGTACCCACATTTTCTGATTCCATTGCACACACATACAGAATTGGATGCTGGCATGGTACAATGGCATATTTAGATGGGAAAACAATTGAAATGTACTTTATGTTTTAGTTGATACAGCTACCTTTTGAAATACTCAGAGGGGAAAAAAGTTATAAAAAAACTAGAACCAGTTCATCTCTAATTGATAACTTTGAGAACTTTGTAATTTTTGTAAAGAATGTAGCCATTGTTGGACATAGGATATACATGTAAATTTACTGTTATGGTCTTGTCATTCTTGCCAATGAAATGGTAAACTTAGTATTAAAAACAATATGTTATTAGTTTTGAGATACATTTTTATTACATAAACACACAGTCAAGGCATCCAAATAACTAATTTTAAGCAGAAACTAATTTTTGTTTGTCTTTAGAAGCACTTGGAATACTTTATGACCATTCCATAGAGGGTTTTTTGGAACAAGGCTCAGGGGAAGAGTGGCACACCCTTACTTTCTGTACATTACTTTCCTTGTAATGAACCTGTTCTTCCAAACTCATGAGTACCAAACTGATTTCTGTACTTATCATAGCAGTGGCAATAAACTAGTTCATATTTTGCAGTTTGAGATAGTTAACTCACTCAGAATACATTTTATTACTAGGAAAGCATAGCCTGGACAATTTATAGATTAATAACAACTGAAAAAAATTTGGTTATGGTTTAAATGCAGAATGTGTCAGTCCTGCTAAGAAGTAGCACACTTTTACTATGAGGTGGGAAAAAAGATATCTGTGAAGAAACTGTGTATGTGCACCAAATATTAAGTTTTGAAGCATTGCTTTATTTTAACATTTTAACAGGCCTATTTTTACATTAAGCATAAACTCAGGCAGGTTGATTCAAGAAATTTATTGTCTGCATTTTAAGATACTGGACAATCTAAATTTCCCTTATATGGCTTAGTGATATCCTGTTTCATTTTGGATGCCATTTTAAATACCCAGTGAGTCACTTGTAATAAATAAGTGTGTGGGGAGTAAAACCATTCATGACTGTTCACTTGGGAGCACACCATGGGTTTTGCCACTACAGATGTGATCCTGCACTGTTCTGTAGTGAAATCTCTGAATAAGTTCCCTATCAAAGTAAATCAAAGTATCAGTAAATCAAAATCACATCCTGCCTACAAATCTATTTTACTGAAAACGCTGCAGGATTAGGATGATGAGATTATAACACATCCAGGTGTGGGGTTGTGGGGGATACTCCTTCAGCAGCAGCAGGTGATGTTCCCAGCTCTAGCAGCAGGATGCCTGCAGCACGCTGAGCATGCATCCTTCAGGTCTGTTTTCCAAAACTACACCATGGAAACAGCTCCAAGAGAAACAAAACAAGGTGTTTATATGCCACAGGGTAAAGGGTAGGTGTTTTTGGATTTCCTGACTTGTAAGGATGGATTTATGGGGTTTCTTTCTGACAGAAAGACACAGAAGCCCAGAATGACACCAGATGCTCTTGGGATGTTCATTTTGTGGCAAGCTTATCAGGGATCTGCTGCTTCCCTGTGCTGGGGGTTTTGCCTGTGAAGGGCTGCAACACAGTCCCACAGTTTCTGATAAAAACTGGAGGATTAGTGCTAATTAGAACTAAAACAGTTCTCATACGTAGCCTATTTTTTCCCTAAAAATGTTTTAAAGGATTTGTTGTTCTTGTGTCCCTCAGTGAAATGTACTTGGCAGAAAGACATTTGAACCTGCAGATATACACGTGTCTAGAATTTGTGTGTGTGCCTCTATGTATTTATATATATATGCATACACATGGATATATATATATATATATATTTATATATATGTATGTAAAAATAATTATATGTAAGCATGCACATCCAATGCTTTTGGTTTGTGATTTTTGTTTTCATGAGTGAGACAGACCTTGAAAAAGCCTCTGAAACCTTTTGAAGTGTTTTTAGGAAGTTTCCAACCAATTTATTACAGATTCTTTAATAAATTTACATTTTAATATCCCATTAAAGCCTAATTATTTGGAGCAACCAAAGAAGAAAACTCAGAATTAGAAACAGGGAATATTTACAGCCCTGATGCAAACATAAAAATGTTTGCTATTTTTATATAGTTATTTACAACTGTGTTGTGGCTGAATTAATGAGTTAATTTATTACCTGTATAAGAGTATTTATTGTTGGTGTCATTATCATGTAACTGTAATTTTAATTAATTCCTTGACAGTGTGTCTGTGATTTCTGTGTGGAACGTTAAATGTCAAATTGGTTTTCTTTGTTGCCTCATTTGTAAGTATTAAAGTATTTATGTACAGTACAAAGAAATTAGTAACAATTACTGTAAGAGATCTATTGCCTATGCTAAATGAAAGCAGGCTGCAAAAACCCACCCTGTTGAAGTTTAGAGTACTTTGGATAGTTTACAAATTAGATTGAGCATAAAACATGTGTTCAAATGCAAAACAAAAATATATGTATCATTGCTTCGTCAAAAGTCCTCACTAATTATTTTCAAAGTAAAAATATGATGGGATTTTTAACACCTGAGCATGTCAGTCAGAATTTTTATAATTTTTTTTGTTTTTTTGCATTTGAAGTCCATGTTCTGGCAGCTGAGGAAGGTCCATATAGCTGGATAATTACTGCAAGTCCAGATACTGCCCCACAGCTTCCCAGCAGGAGCCAGAGCAGGGGTGACAGTGGTGATATGGCCCTGGAACTCTGGATTTCATCTTAACCTCGTGCTAACTCTCCCTGCAAATCTGGTTAGCCACTTTCATGTCAAAGTACCATCAATGAACATAAGAGCTAAGAAAGGTGTGCTATGCAAGATGATTTTCTAAAGAAACAAAAAAGTCTATTTCAATTCTTTTTTTCTATTAGAAATAGACTACAATAGGGTTTAAGCAAAACTTTTGCTCCTTTCAATTTTATAATTAAATTTCCATTCCACAAGCAAGACTTGAAAAGACTGGGTGCTGAAATTTTGCAGAACTGCTAAGCTGTGAGTAGTTACTGCAGCATGTTGACATCCTGTAATCCTTGTGAAGCCCCTTCTCATTTTTGTACTGGCCCAGAAGAGAATTTTACAGCCCAAGTTGTTAAATATACTGAAGATCTTTTAGCAGAAGTCACTTTTTGAGGTTGTTGAAGGCACAGGTACAAACCTCAAGGGCAAAGCCAAATCAAATTTTTAGGTGCAAGTATTTGGTAGTAAACTAGGATAGGAAACTTCTAGTTTTTATTCAGAGTGGTCATCCTTATTTGCTTGATTATTCTAACTATATAGATTTTTTATTATCCAATTAGAATATTGTATTCCTACCACCAGCTGAAATTTAAAATAATAGATATAAAATACAGGTTGGAGAATGCCATTTAATTAGCACAAAAAATGGAAAACATAGGTCTTAAGAAATCTAACCATAATTTTAGGTTGATGAAGTAGCCTGAATATGTCTTTCTATATTCCATATTTTAAACCTTAATATAATTAAAATAGGCTAAATCTTTTAATCTCTACATCTACTTTTCATTTACACATCTATCAATAAACAGTCCAGGAGCTGCCAATAACTTTATGTAACGCTGATTGTGAAAGAAAACCTTATTTTTAACAGCTGAAAAATCCACCCACATGGAATCTTTTGAGTGGTCCAGATAAGTGTCTTCTCTATTAATGAAGCTTATTTGCATGGTAAACATGCTTATTTTGTGTTTTCCTGCTTTGGTGTCATCTCAGCCTTTCATTTGCAGATTAAACAGGCAACTGAACATGGGAGTTTTTTGTATAAGTCTTTTTTTTTTTTTAGTTCTGGTGTTTTTTTGATCTAGGAGCATTACAGATCAAGATGCTGATCTCTTATGAAGTCACCATACTGATGTTGGTATTATATTGCAGTATATGGCTAAAAGAGGCCAGTGTTAAAAGGAATAATAAGAAATTTCTTTGGGTTCAGATATCTTCTAAGATTAGTTCAGTAGTATAATTAACTGAAAATTAATAATGGATTAATGCAGATCTAAGTGAAGAGTGTTGAGTCCACGAAGTTGCCATGCAGTTACTGCAAGAGCTGATTCCAGTTTAACAACACATTGAAGTATTTATTTCATTTTTCAAAATCTGAGCCACAGCTCTTTCAGGACTTGCTTATCAAGTGGCAAGTTTAATCAACATGGGTGTATAAATCCTCACATTTGAACTTCCATAAATTAAGACTGGTTTGACCTGGAGCAGGGAACCTTTGTTCTGTGCACAGGGCCTGCAGATGAAAGACAGATCTGCCCTAAAGAGTTCCCAGCCTAAATAGATCTGACAAGTAATAGGAGGAAAGTGCTGTTATTCATATTCTCTTCTTACACCTGGAAAACTGATTCACAGAAGATGCTATGAAAAGCCCATAAAAGTCAGGAAAAGGCTCCCAGTGACTTCAGTGGATCTGTGGTGTTTTATCAGCCAAGCACTCAGGGACATGCTTAAATGATTGTCTCGCTCTGAGGCTTGTTCCACACAAGGTTTCCAGAATGGGCTGGAAACTGTATTTCTGGTGCCAGTACTGGATGAATTACCCAGAAATGCTGTAATTTTGCCAAACAGTAAATCTATTTATGGAGGCTTTTCAGTCTTTCAGCAGTTAGACAATCCCATATGTATGGGAACACACACCTTGCATTTCAGTTAAAGCCCCCAGATCTGATTTGTAGCCCATGAAAATCAATTCAGTTCTTCAGCAGACTTTGCCTGGTGACCCCAGGGAATTTTAATCATTGATATAAGAATTCCAAAATTGATCTAATGTTTAAGAAAGGGTTTCTTCTCTGCTACCACAGAAAATACTGGGTTTCTATCATCCTCAAAAACGTCTTACTCATTCTCTCTGAGTAACACACACTAAAGTAGGTCATAATCTGGGGCATCTGAAATACCAGTGAGTCTTGCATGCAGCAGCCCAGGGCAAGTTTCTCCCCACCAGTGCACTCTTCAGATCTCCCCTGCAGGGTCTGTGTTTAGGTTCCTGGGGAAGTTCAGGAGCTCAGGAACTCCTTCAGGCTCCTGAGTGGGAGCTCACCTGTGTGGGGTGCAGAGTGTGCAAGGAGGGAAATGGAAAATCATCTGGGGGGTGGGAAAGAAGCACTACTAAAACTGAGTTGGTAGCAAGCCATTAAAGAGTCTAGCCTGATCTAGCATACTAGAACATCAAACTCATGTCCTGTTATGGTGGGATTTATTAACATCACTAAACATTATTAATTATGCAAGGAGACAGAACTCACACCATGCATAGCCACACGTACACACACAACATCCTTCTTGTCCCAGAACATTTATCACCTCATATTTTCATTTGGCCAGATGAGAATGGTCTGGAGTAGAGGCATCAGTCAAATTTGTGGCTTTGGCTAGAGATACCTCTAGGAATGAGAAAGGAAAGGAAATCGAGGTCAAAATGCCTTGTCATTCTCACAGGGCAAGGGCATAGCTGATGTTCTGGCAGCCTTGGTGTCTGAAGAGGGGGAAGAAAAGAGAGAATAATGAAAACCAAGGCAGGGCCATTGGCTCAGATGGATTCAGAGCACTCTGCTCTGTTAAAAATAATTTAATGAGAAAAGGTGCTGGAGAAAGACCTACATGGTGGACAATGGAGGGGAGAAAAAGTGCCCTGCACTTGCTCAACCACAAGAGTTCTGTGATAGCTTCACCACCAAGCTGAGAAGATTTAATATTGAAATAACTTGCCTGTCCTTCAAAAGTCTTCCATGTCTCCAAAATATGTATTGTGTAGGGGAAAAATTAATTTAATACAAACTTTTTACTAGAGCTATCAGCCAATATTTAAGTACCCCTGCAAGGCAAGAAACTGCAAGTTTAAGGCAAATGTCTCTGTCTTAGGAGTTGTGACACCAAACCTGAGTGAGCTGCAGCTGTGGGTGCAGTCAGAGCTGCAATGTGCAAGCACAGCTGTTGCATCACTGATGCAATCTCAGCCAGGACTTGGAACAGAAGAGGATTATTGAGGATTTTTGGGACTCTTGGGATTGAAGGACTGTTGGGTTATTGAGGACTGTTGGAACTGAAGTAGGTCCTTACTGTCATTATAATGATAAATGTCCAAAACAAACTCCTTAGATGGCCTGCAAATCTTTAAGAAAAGTTTCTTCTTGCATGTGACACTCAAGAGCAAACACTGCAAATTTTATTTAGTTAAAAATGGCTTTTGTTGCTGGAGACAGAGCAGTGGCAATGCATGGGTAAGCATTTTTCAGTTTTGCAGCAGGTTAATAATAGTCTTTAATGCTCTTGTTTTGAAAGAAGCATTCCTGTTCTTCATTATTTACATCATAGGAATCTGCCAGTTTTGCCTCAGCTCATACTGGGTGTTTCTCCATGCCCTGATCACTGTAGCTGGTCAGAACACCTGAAGCCAAAAGCTCTGTTAACTTGTTTTGGCAGGTGTGGTTTGCATGTTTCGCTGTTTCTGGCATGGTTGTTCATTTTGCTTTGTCTTTGAAGTTAAATTAGGCTTTCTGTTAAAAAAATGTGTGATTTTCCTTTTCCCAAATGCTTTATTTTCTCATTGACTGACACAAATCTCCCTTAGTTGTCAGTGTTCATTAAAAATCCTTGTCTCTTATTCTGGACTTGGATAAGCATTAATGAGTTCCAGGTTCTTTTGCCTTCCTGCAGTTTAAGAAATTCTCAAAACATGCCATAATATTCAGTGGCAATGATAAACATTTGCTTCTCACTCTCTGAGGAAGAGCTGGATGAAAGTCCTGTGAACTTGCCTGATTTTTATGGGTGCTGCTGGTAATTAAGGAATCACTGCTGAATTTGAACAGAACATGTCTCTTACTTGTGTGCATCTCTGGTAGGATGCAGTTTCTGGGACCCAGAAAGAAAGGTCCTAAAAGGTTTGAATATTACTCAATATAGAGTAAAAAACCTACTCGAGCACATCTGCATTGCAAACAGCCCTTGATAACCATTTGTGTTAATAATATGAAATACTTGGCTGCTAAAGAAAATGCAGCAGAGGCTGGAAACTTGGAATCTTACCAGTTTAAAGATTACACCTGCTTTCTACGGGGGAAAAGCCATCTGTAAAGATGGAAAAAAAGCCCAAATTTTCTATTGACATTGCATTAATAAGGACTGGAAAATAAAGACTGACATTTTTGTCTGTTAGATTTAGAGGAGAGTTGTGTATTCCATCCTGAGGGGTTCTGATATCGGATAAGCCCCGTGATGCGCCAGGGGATGCGCAGGGGTGGGGATGCAGCTCCCCAGGAAGGTCCACCCTGTGTGGTTTCTCCTGGGATGCTGCAGAGCCCCTGGGCTGGGGAAGGCTCCCGAGGAGTGTGCAATAATCAACAGTGCCATCTTGTGAGCAAAGCCCACCCCTGCACGCCCAAAGGGAGCTCCAGCAGCAAGAAAACACGCAATTCTATGCTGTTGCCTTTGCAGGAGTGTCCAGGTCCTAGCCGATACCTGTTCAAAACACCAGGATCAGGGAATGTCTCCTGACATGAACAGACCCCCGTGCTGGCCGTGTCCTCTGATCTTGTAGACAGGGTCATGTGGGAGTTGATGCTGTAAATCAATACCTATCAAATACAGTAGTGATATAGTGAAATACCTCCTTGCATCTCCTGTGACCTTTCTCCCTTGCTTTCTTATTGTCATTCAACAAGTAAGAGCATGCAAATCCACCATGAAAGGCATTTTAGCAAATAATAGTCAATCCTACTTTATAAAGAATGATTTATGATATTATTTCTGTTACTCGTTATTGGCTCCATTCCTTGGGATGATGAAGGACCTATCTTTATTAACCTCAGCTAGCTGAAAACATTTTATCTATGAGTTTTTTTGAAGAAATGCATCTCGGTAACTCATGATGGAAGGCATCTGCGCTGACCCATCAGCGCTGCTGTGACTTTCAATATATTACACTTAATAACAGATAAACATCCTTAGCCAGAAACAGAATCCTGCACTGCAGCTTGATTACATCTGCAAAGAACAGTGATTGCCCTGACTATTTGAATACAAAAACAGTGAGTGATGGCAAGCAAACACAATCTGTTTAAAGCCCTGCCGATGAAATACTGTCAATGCTCAAACCAAGGGTTTGTCATTTTTCCAAGGTGGAGTGTGCTCCCCCCAGGGATGGTGGCAGTTGTCCCCAGTCTGCGTGGGGAGACAGTGAACACTGGGGCAGTTTCCTCTGGAGCACACAGCTGAACTTTTCAAAGTAAAAGTGGGGCAAAAATGGCCTCATAAAAGGTTGCTGGAACAAAGCAGTCAAGAGGAACAGCCGCTGTGGATTTCTTCATGCCAAGGCCGGATGCTGCCTGGAAGATAATGTTTGGACAAATGTAACTATTGTGCTCAAGCAGAATAATTGTGAGTAAAGAACTACCGTGATGCATTGCTGCTATTTGCTTTTAAACCCATTTTAAAGAACTAATTGATACCACTAAATTTATTTTTAGGGAAAAATCCTTAATCGTGAGCAAGGGTGTTATAAAATTTAGTAAAAGACTGAAGCCTTTGATGACAGATTTATTTCCACCTTTGTTCCATTAGTGTTTTGAGGGCCTCTGTGAGTCTCACTGATATTGATTTGGTGCTCTGGGTCTGCAACAGGTCAGACTAGATGGATCTCTTGTAGATATCACCTGGGAGGCCACAGCTTGTGGAGTGCAGGTAGTAACATTCAACTTCAAAGGCTTACTAGAATTTTAATGGGTAGATATTACAAGAACAGGTTTTTGTGGGATAGCCAGAGTCTTCCTCCTTACAAGGCCCATGAATTTAAAGGAAAATAGTAAAGAAAAAAACAAAACAAACCATAACCAAAAAAAACGAACCCAAACCAAACAAAACCAAAAGAATCTATTCAGTTATTTCAGACATCTTCACCATTTTTGTTGTGATCAGGATGGTGTTAGGGTACTGTTGTGTTCTGATGTAGAAAGCAAAGAATTTTCTTAGTTAGTTGATAATTGATTTATATACAAACACATACATACATGGTATATGTTGCTGATGCAATACCCAAAGAGAAAGAAAGTAGCAAAACAGACATTTTGGTGTGTTTGTTGTCAGGAAATGTCATGATTCATCTTTCATGAGCATCTGCAAATATGCATCTGCCAAATCTATTTTACTAAAAGCTTGTTCTCAGCCAAACATATTCTCACCCCACGAGTAAAACATTTTTGATTGACAAGTAGAAAAGGATTAATGATTACTTGAATGTCTCTACACATTCCCACACTCCCATTTTCTGCTGCACAATAGGAACAAGGGCCATGATTCACTCTCACTGTCACATGGGAGGAATAACTTTATTGTTTTTCCAGTTCTGTACACATCCTTTTCAAGTGGCACAGGGGGAACAAACAAGGCCTTACAGGACCAAGAGTAGGGCCCACCCTCAGTGGTTAGCTTTGCTTAAAATTTTACTTAGCTCCTAACAGCAAGTCCAGAGCATTGCATTCTAATCTGCACGAGGCACTGCTAATGAAATGAAATTTATGGAAGTTGGTGTCACTCTTGCTCTGCTATTAAGAGGGCCTATGGCAGTCCAATGGTTAAAATTGTGGTAATTATCAGGGCTCATCAGGCAACAGTTTCCTGTCTCTCTCTGATTTCATTCAGCTCTTGCTCTCCCACCTAGAGAACCAATTTCCCATTATAGACGTGCAATGAAATTGTAACCAATGTTTTAACAGGCTGAACACAAAAAATTGCACTGGGGCATTAAACTAAAGTTTGATATCTTCTAATAAAGATGTATTTTGGTATTCTGTGACTACCCTTCAGTGTGAGACTAAATATTGCAGAGCACATGAAGTTGCTGCTGAGCTTCCTGACAGTTCTGAGCCAGTCTGTTGGTTTTCATTAGGAGCAGGGGAGAGAAAGGAGAGGAACTTACTTCTTATTTATTGTGGCAAATGGAGTTGTCAACATCTTCTGAAATCAGCAAACAGTAAGCCCAGACTGGGGACATTAAACTTCATTTAGGATCATCAAAATAACTTCTGTCCCATGATTAGGATAAAAGCTCAGGTATTTTAACATGCAGTGCTCCTCTTTAATCTTGAACTCCAGGTCATCTCAATATGGAAATTAAACCATGCCCTCCAAATTGTAAGTAAATGTGGATAACATGACATCATAGTTTGCCATGAGGATTATTTCTGGGCACTGTGAATGATGAAGCACAGAAAGATCACAAATTATTTCCAAGTATCATTTTGTAGTTTGGGAAATTAGACTAAAATATAAAAAAAAAGAAACCAAATAAGACTGTGTTCCAGGAGTATTTGTTGACTTTTCCTTCTTCATCCTTAATGGTAAATTGACAGCATTTCATTAGTTTATATTGTGTTTCCATCCTTGACAGCTCCATTTCTAACTTAATCTTCTTTTTGACAGAGAGAAAGAGTTGATTAACCTCATCTTGTTTAATGTTTAATTGTATTTTTATCTCCTCTCTAAAATTAGCAAACCTACCAGTAAAATGTTTTGGGGTGTGTAAATTCTCTGTTGCTGTCCACAAAGGCGATTTAGAAGGGTTTTCCCCTTTTTATTATTATTTTTTTTTTTTTTGGAGGGGTTCTCTTCATTCATGTAGACTAAGAAAAAATATTCAGAACAGCAGAAAACAACCCAAACCAACAGAACTCTGTGTGGTTCATTTCTTTTCTAATGTGGGGTGAGTTTCTGAATGTTCTTTCTGTGCAGGAAATGCAAATACCTGTTTTGGCTGACTCCCCCCATCCTGCTGCCCACCTCTCTGGGGTGCAGATTAGAGACATGGTCTCCTGTATAAAAAAGGATAAGTGAGTTAATAAAAAATAAAGTACATAGGAGGCCAGAGTAAATGAAGCATATAATTTTTTCATGAACTGGTCTCTTAAGTTTCATTTTGCAAGGCATCGTGATTTTCTACATATTTATGAAAATATGAAAGAGTGAACTCGATGCTTGATGTGCAATCTACTTAGCAATTTTAAGTAAGGCTGTATCTTGCTTTCCCTGTCAGAAAACCCAGAATCTTCTGCAGGCACCACCACAAACGATAGCAAGATCTGTTACAAGTTTCTGTAATTCTACAAACCTTCTTGCAGAGCTGCTTGTCTTACAGAACAAGTTTGTGCCAGTTTGTGCTGTTTGGTAACGTGCAAGCAAAAACATTGTCAAACTGATTCTCAGGGATGGAATGTGAGGCTTCAAGAATAAAAGTTGCTTAAGGTTGGTATAATTGTACACATATAAAATAAAATACAACTCTTAAGAGAGACGGGTGAACATAAACTTTTGAAAAACTTATGAGATAGAAGTGGGGTTTTTTTCCTAACATCCAAATGGTGTTTTCAATCTTGAAAGCTCTAAAGCAGTTTATAAAGATAATTAGGCATAAATGTCCCCATTTCACAGCTGTGCAAACAGAGGGAAACAGTTCTGTAACCTACTTACCAAAATCTTACAGAGGTAAGCAAATCTTGAGCCACCAGATTGCAAGCACTGGTTCATTAACATTGCTTTGTGTGCCTGCTTCTTTGTAGGTAAATTAATTAATATTGATATATCAAAGCAGCAAAAGTAGACCTAGATCCCAAGCTCGTAAGATGACCTGTTTCATTTCTGTGTCAAGTTACATTTCTTTGATAAGACATCAGCTTCAGAACAATTCAATGTATTTCAATTCTGTGCCCCGCTGCAGGCTTTGGAGACCACTAAAATTTCCAGTTTCATGCCTAGGAAGTTGGAAAGCAAGAGGTGCCTGCCTGCAGAACTGTGAGAGCATCCCAGCCAGGAATGGTGCAAGGACCCAGGCAGGTGCTACCCCAAGCAGCATGGCAAGGCACTCAGGAAAGGTGCCTGAACACACACAGTTTTCAAAGTACACAGCATATAGGCTCCTGCTTTAGCAACATCTCCATGACAACTGCTTTATAATTCATGCCACACAATATATAACTTTGCTGTTAAAAAAACAAAAAAGGCTCTGCCAAAATAACAAGGCCACATTCTTGAAAATTAAATGAACCTGAAAGATTTTTTTAGCAATCAATTAACCATTAAATAAAGCTTAAGGGACATTAGACAGTAAGAATGACAGTATTTATAGCTTTGATGTGATCGTGAAATCTCATTCTTTGCTTCTCCACCATTCTCACTATTTCAAATCCCTATAATTGATACTGATGCAACATTTCAGTCAATAGCTATAAAGGGGAATGAGGAGCATGAAATGGCTCTTTGGCATTTAATGAGTAAATACAATCCCACTGAGCTTCGTATTTCAGAATTTTTTGCTAATCAGTCTTGTTTTAACTGAAAGAGTTGAACTGTTTGAGGCAGATCAACAGGTTTTGGGATTGGCAAACAATAGAATGATAGCAAAGATAATGGGAAAAACGTGTTCTAATGCGGTGCAGAGAGTTAAAACTATTAAAATGCCTTTCCCAGTTATTGCTTCAATGCCAAGGTAACCAATCAAATAAAAGTGCTGCTGTAAGATTAATAGACATTCTGAAAGGTACAAATGCAGTGTAAGTTTAGTTCTGTAAATTTACCAAGACAAGACAGGTATAGATAAATTGTGAGAGGGAGAAACACATACCAAGTTTTTACTGGCTATATCCTGCTTTAGGAGGCAGAAGAAGGAGACAAGGGTAACAGGGAAAAACATGTTATGTTCAATGGATTTTGAGCATTCTGTTAGTTGTTCTGGTTTAATTAGCATCCTCTTGTTTTGAACCAGTAATTTTATTTTAAACATCAAGTCTAAGAAATGCTGGGATGCAGACCTTGACTCTTTCACAGCATAAAAAGGAGATATGAGCCCATCATAAGACTGCTCTGTTGCTTTTATGCTGAGTTTGGTATTTGGAATTGTGTGTTGTAATATATAGAATATGTACTGCTTTCAGAACTGAGGAACAGAAACTGCACAAGATATCAATAGGAAGGAATTATCAAATGACAATTTTTTTGGGTTGTAACATTCAGTTAAAGAAGCACCAAGGCAAAGGAAAACATTCTGGAATGAGAAACACAAGTCCAAAATAGAAGGATCTCCTCATGAGACAAGTTACTGACTTAAGTTTACAGATTTTAGCTATCAAAAAGACAATCTTAACTCCCCAGTGAGACCTAACTTAGAAAAAATTACTTTACTGGCCAACTGACAACAGCTGTGCAGAGCTAATCCCAAAGCAGGGTGTGCTCAAATCAAAAAACACATGATGATTTTACCTGTTTTCTGAGTATCTTTCCTCACTGCATTTCCCCTAGTGGATGAGAGGACAATTGAACTAAAACTTCCAGCAACAGTTCAAAATAGAACTGATGTTTCACCCTTTTTTTTGCAGAGTTCCAGGTATGCAGCTTTATTTTGAAATTTATGTGACTCTGGAGCAGAATTTACATTGCTTGGTTTACAGAGAGGTGGAATTTTGGTTTGAAAATAGACTAGAGCTGGTGCTTGAACCTAAGGAATTGAGACAATTCTTTATTTCACCTGTTCAGGGGTATATACTAATGTATGTTGTGGGGTTTTGTTTGTATTGACAGTCATGCTCCTCAATTGCTGGGGCCTGTGCTTCTGCAGAGAACTCAGGATTTAACAGCGGGGGAGTGGAAGCAGGGGAACATCTTGTACAGCATAAGGACAGTTTAATTTTCCACAGCTAAAAATGATAAAAACTCCCAGTAGAGTTGAGCTGCATTTTTGCTTTAAAGAACAACAAAAAATTAAGCTACTCTTGGTAGATTCTGCAAGGTCCCTAGTCAAACTTCTGCTTTCTGTTTTAGCAGCAGATGACATTAGAAATATTTAAATAAGGAATTAAGGGGGCAGTTGCACACAAATATTGATGCCCATGTAAGAGCAGAGATCAGGCAGCAGCTTGTTGTTGTTAATTCCAGCCAGAGCAGCTGGGGTGAATGAGGTTGGCCCTTCCAGAGAGGAAACTTCTCAGTAATAGCACTGTCAATTAGGGAACTCTCTTCTGGTTTAATTATGTTGACCACTGACAACTATTTATTTTTTTCCTGACCATGTCATTTCATCTTTCACTTATTCCCCTAACCCTGTGTATTTATTCCTCTCCTTCTGTCTGCAATCCATATAGAGCTCTGGAATATTTCTTCTAGGTGCAGCATTTGCTCTGTTAATTCTTTCTTTTCTCTCTTTCTTTGAAGAACCACTGCTGTGTTGAACCATCTTCCTACATCCCTGTCTTCAACTCTCATCCTCCTCTTAGACTTCTAGACTGTGCTGCTGAACATGCTGATATTTGGGTCTTGAATATTGAAATTAAGAATATCAGTGTTTAATAAGTATGGGAAAGGCACAGTTGCTTTAAGAGAAACAAATAGCTCAGGAAAAAATTGAGATACTGCTGCCTCTGCAACAGCCATTGGCTGCACTGACTGCAAAATGTAACTAAGAACTAAATTGTCAGTTTTTAGTGTGTGCTAAAGAAACCAAGCAATGTCACACACGCAGATATTTACTTTCCATTATCCTGGCAAACCCCAGTCTATAGATCCTTGTGGTGCAATGTAAACTCCTTTCAAGATGACATTTAAGAGGAATTTAATCTGTATAGAGCACTAACAAACTGAAGCACAGCGGATTTATTCATTTAAGAGAATTATTCATTTAATTTTCACCGTTTAGTATTTATATTCATTTACCATTCATTTATTCCCTTCATTTTTATTCATTTATTCATTTATCAAATATTCATTTTAATGGTTTTCATTATCACTATAGTAACTGTAGGGACAGATTTGCAATAATTTTATTCCTTAAATAGGTTTAGTCTTGGAAAATCTACAGAACAGGGTAAGGCCACTTGCTCATCAGGTTCATTCCCTTTCCTCAGAAGTGTTTGTCTCTTTACTCCCCTTGTTTCTTTGCAGCTCTTCCTGGTTTCTCTTAATTTCCTTTCTATGTTTTATGACAACAGCTTAGTTCAGTGATATTAGACCAAGTCCTTGACTGATGTGAAGTACTGAAATCTGAGTGTGTTGGACACTGATTCAGCCTGCTTGTTTCTCCATATATTTTTCTTTTCTTTTCCCTGTGGAATGGCTTTTCGTCAAAAATTCACCTCTTATTCCCATTTAAAGCCAGTTCCATTTCTATGTAAATGAGACCCCTGCAAGCCAGGGAACAATGACCTTCTAAGCAACAAGTGCTTTGAACTACAGCAGAAAGTCTAAACCTCTGAAAACATTGGGTTCTGTGTATGAATTTCCATTACAGCACTGACAATTCAGGTATTTTATATATATATTTATATTTATATTTATATTTATATTTATATTTATATTTATATTTATATTTATATTTATATATGTATATATATTTTCTCTTATTACTCATGCACTGTTTTCACATACCTTTCAAGTTCACTAAGCGTCAGATTGTGCTTTTGATGAAAACAAGGACTGGATCATCTGATTCCTTCTGTTCAAGGCCAGTGCTTTTGATTTGGAATTCCAGTCCTTTAGTTATAGCTATATAGACTGGTCAGTGCTTATGCAGCTGAGTCCTTGAATTATATTACCAGTCACCTAAAAGGATATCTTCCTATGTGTAGTGAAACTTTATCCTGGGGAGCAGGGTGAGCACAGGCTTGTTCTTGGTGAAGGATTAAGTTGTTTGTGGTTTTTAACCTCCCATCTTCAGTGAGCCCCAAAGTCCTAGAAAACACCTCTGTGAATGCCTTAGAGCTCCTTTGCATCACGACTTCAAACCAGTGTCAGGATCTTATTTTCCCTATATAAACCTTTTCTTCCTTAATCAAACACTGATTTAAAACTTAAATCTTGTCTTTAGACAACCCTAAATTCAAGCCATTGCCATCATATAATCTTTCACAATTTATCTGTGCTCTGAGTTGTGTCAGAAACTTTGGTGCTGTGTCAACAACAGAAACACAGCTGAAATATTTCCTGACTGGTTGGTTAATACCTATATTTAACACAATTTTTTTATTATTACTATTTATACCACCAGAATAGAAAGAAAACCCCTATCCTTGTAGAAAGCATCATGAACTGGGTATTCCCTATAATTGTCTGTTAAGTAAACCAAACTCCTTCAGATATTTACATTCAGGAGGTTATCTTTGTTGCCAGAAGAGCTAGAAGTAATTTTCTTTACAATGAGATCTTAAGTTTGTGGAGTGTGTTGTGACTGCAGTGAAAACTCTTCATACCCCAACGTGAGGCTGCAACTCTAATTTTGAGAGCCATTGCTCTGGAGGCTTTTTATCAGCTCCAAAAATGTCTTATCTCTGGTTGCTTTTAGCTGCATAATAAGAGGTCATTTGAAATAAGCAATGTCTTCTTAAGGGTTTATAATCTAAAGCCCACAGTTGTCAATGAATGTTCATTGATTTCAGGGACTCTGAATCCAGGTATTTATTCACAACATGTGGCATTGGCTTAGTAACTTTAGTAGTATTAAGATATGAGGAAATGGACTGCCTATTAAAGCTAGACAGAAATATTCTGGTGGCATTTGCTTTGTCAGATAAAGCCTCGGAATTCCTGTGAATCTAAATATTTTTCAGCAGTCTGCCTCTTTAATTAACCTCTCCCTGAGAAAGCAATCCTTTTACCAGCCCACCTGTCCAGCTCCTCCCAGCTCCTGAGAATTTTTGTAGGTCTGGAAAGGAGGTCCAGGGCTTTTGGAGAGCTGCAGTTCTATCTGTGGCTTTCTATTACAGCCTGCACAAGTTCCTCTTCCCGAGGCTGATTTCTCTGGGGGTGAACCTGGAAGGTTAGGCCTAGACACTGCATAAAACATCATTAATATAAATGTTTTTCTTTACACTCCAAATAATTTTCTTCAAACTATTAGAACTTCCTAAAAAAATTGGGGTTTCTTTTCAATCAGTCAAGGAAACTTGCTTAAAAAAATAATAAAGTGTGCATTCAATTAAGAGGAGACATGGTTTTTATTTTCTTTCATCTCATCTCCTCATGCAGCTTTTGAATGAGTTTTATATTTGAGAGAGTTTGACTCCCCTCCCCCTGAGCAGAGACTGAAGTCAGTGGGAAGAGATCTGATGTGTGCTTTACCCCTCTGGTGTGTGCATGGATGTTTTTTCATTAAATCTGAACATTAACCTGATGGCCTTTAGGCACATTACTTTCTGAAAAACTTAGGCGTGCTGATTATTGCTTGCTTTCCAACTCCAGATCCTCTTGCAAACACTACAGGGACCTCATTAAATTCTGCAGCTGTATTACCCTCCTTCTTTATTAACTTCCTTCAAATATCCTGCCGTGGTAGAATGTCTTCTCTTGTCAGCTTCACTCCACTTTATACACCTGAAGGAGACTCTATTGTTCTTATTTCCTTGCTCTGAAAACTTCATTCCTAGCCAGTTTTGACTTCTCAGGATATTTTTTTTTTAGCTCATCCCTCCATTGTATCAGCTTTTGTAGTCCCTTGATAATAGTCTGTGCTTTTTAGGCATGACATGCATTTTTTAATCATTATTTTAATTTCCTGATTTAAATCTAAACAGGGCAAGAAGTACAGAAGAAACCTAGAGGGCCTTGTAATCTTTCCCTTTGTCCTAAAAAAACCAGGAGAACTTGCAGTAACATGAAAAAATAGTCTCAAAACCTGGAGAAATATTAGCTTTATTTTTAGGAAGCTATTAGTCCAGTGAGCAAACAGGTCAAATAAAAGACAGCCCAACTCACTGGTGTATCCTAAAAGTTGGAGCCACAGCCACTCACTGACTCTTGAATCTGGCCACAAAGATTTTGTATCATTTGCCCAAATTCTTGCTCCCACTCCAGGCTCTTCTCACCTTCATGGCAAACACTTACATTGCAAGAAAGGTGAAAGATGTATTGTGAGGGATTTCTACTTATTATATCCAGATTTACACACATATTGACCTGTCCACAGACACAAATCTCAACATTTTTACCAGTTTCAAGGGACTTGGTTTTACTTCACTGACCATTACTTCTTCACATTATTGCTAATCTCTTCTTGTTAGAGAAAGACTTGTTGGGTCCTCTCTCTGTGTCACTCTCAGCAATAAATGAACATGGAAACACATTTCAGTAAAATGAAGGATACTGGAAAAAATAATATTAAACTCCTCTTCATGAAAAGTTGGTAATCATACAGACAGGAAAATTATTTCAAGAAAACATTATGGTAAAGGAATGTAACAATTATCTCGTGCAGAGCCAGCTCAAGTTAGCATTTTAAAGAAATCTGTATGTCTACTTGCAAGTACTTATGAAGCTCAGTGCAATTTGTTAAACAAAGTCAACTGGGCAAGACTAATGGCAAATCAATTACAGTCACTAATGTCTCATACAACTGCAGAGCAAAAATATTCTGAGTTGAGTGTAACATTCATTGCAGGCAGCAATACATTCATAATCTGAGTTTCCTAAATTAAGTAATTTGAAGTTAAAGGGAGAGTTTACCACATGTAAAGACTTTTTAGTGCTAGTGTTCCCAAAAATTCCTTGTTATTCCAGTTTTATGGTTCATTTTCTTATGGTTGCTAGTGTTCCTACCATGCTGAAATGGAGCTTGGGTCATTGTTGAATATTCAGTGTCTCACTGGTCTAACAGGTCTTCATTCTAATCACTTAAAAACTGTTCCTGTTGATTTCAGAACATTTCTTGAATAAATCAGAATTAATCATCAGATGTAGAACTCGGTTTATCAAATGATTCATGGGACTTTATCAGGAAAAAATAGATCCAAACTTGCTGAAATTACTCCTCAAACTTGCTGGAATTACTCCTACCTACAGATTCAGATATCAGTGTGATTATATTTTCACAGATTGATAAAGAGATCAAGGGAAATGCTTTGCTCCAGGATTTCCTTAGATCAATTAATGGGGCAATTCCAGCTGCCCTGTGTTGTTCTACACCACCACAGTATCCCCAGCAGTCTGAGATGCAATGATGGGACCAACTCTGTGCTCCTCACCTCTGTAGCTAATCTTTGAACATTAAAACTTGATCATACAATCATGGGATAATCAATACCACCTAATTCCAAGCCCCTGCCATGGCTTTCCACTATCCCAGGCTGCTCCAAGCCCTGTCCAACCTGGCCTTGGACACTTCCAGGGATCCAGGGGCAGCCACAGCTGCTCTGGGCAGCCTCAGCCAGGGCCTCACCACCCTCACAAGGAAGAATTTCTTCCTAATATTTAAGCCAAATTTATCCTCTTTCAGTTTAAAGCAATTTCCCTTTGCCCTTTCACTACATGCCCAAAAAATATACTTCCAAATCCTTTCTTTTGCAGAAAATCCATGAAGAGGTATACCACTTGAAAATACCTTTAAAGTCCCTTTGCTACTATTTCTGTCAGCTGGGTTCTCTGAGAATTTGATGCTCATTTTGGCTGCTTCTGCTGCTTGGCTTTCACTGACCACAGGAGGTCAAGCCAGGCCATGCAGGCAGAAACCTGCAGGACACACCACCACACTTACAGCTGTGTGTTTTCCTTCTGCTCATTTGGGGACAAGCACACACACAGAATTCAAGAGCACTGGGGATGCATGACTTGGGAAGCACGCACAGAAATCAGACTGAAAACTTGTTTTCTTCGGAGGTGGTTGCTTGTTTGTTTGGAGGGAGTGAGCACAAAGGGTTGGGTGCTGGAGATGGCTTCAGGCAAGGGCACAGCTAAGGGAGAGGCCAGCCTGGTGTGTCAGCTCACAGGGAAAATCAGACTTAGAGTGCAGGGCCAAGTCACTGACACCTACTGAAAACTGCTGCTGCTGCTGAGGAGGGGTTTGCTCAATTTGATACTATTTATTCCTGCAGTAATTGATCACAGAGAATGAAAAGAATCACTAAACCCACCTTGTAGTGTACAAAGAAAAGGTGTTTAAGCCTTTTTCATGGTTGTAAAGAATAAGAATAGAAAGCAGTGTTAGCATTCGTTTTTAGCAACTCATCTTTACTCTCCCAGGATCCTGGGAAAACACCTGCTGAGTATCCTAGAACTCCCAAAATGTGCTGTACAGAACTGACATCCTTCTCAGCCGTAGGTGCCAGGAAAGTTTCTTTAAAAAAAAAAAAAAATCAGGAAAATTATTTTGTTTAAGTTATATTTGAAATGTTTCAATATTGCTTAGTTGTTAAAAATCAAACCCTAAAAGTGCTGTGGGAGATGGAGAAAGGGATAACAGTTCATCACCTCTTTAGAACGCTTAAACTACAGCTTCATTATTTACACACTTTAATTTTGCCGTTTCTTAGTTCTGCTGTGGTTTACTTCAGATTTTCCTGTATAAATAATTCAGTAAGTGTGCACCATAACACAAGCATTGTGATGTGTGTTTATTTATAAGCTTTTAGAAGCTATAAAATATACTTGGGGTTACTTCTGTGTGTGTTTACATGTGTATCTTTGAACTTTGCTGTGAGGCTAAAGGTCCATGGCCCTCTGTCCTCGTGTCCCTGGCATGAAGGTTGTCCCTGTGCTTTGGGTGACCTCAATCTGTCAGCTCCATCTCAGAGAATGTGTGAGAGTGTGTTTAACTCATCCCCTGGCATTGCACAGTGTGGAAGTTCTGGGCTCTCCAACAGCCTGTCAGGAACTGGGCTGACGGAACGTGTGAATCTCAGGCGGGAAGAGAGAAATGTTGGGCATTAAACATTTTGTGTTTAGTGAGAGGCATTTCCTGACAAAGCTCTGCTGTGTTGAAAATGTTTTCCATTCTAGTTCTGCTTCTTGAAAAAGCAAAATTTGAAACTAACTGCTGCATAGTAAATTGTAATTTACATCAGAGCAGGCTGTGACACAATACATATCTTTGTTCCTAAAAGTGCAGAGTTGTGGCCAGAGCAGAGGTTTGCTCAGATCCCAAGGAGTAAGGCTGACTTTGTCACTGCTTTGCCATCAGTGCTGATCAACAGCTTTGCTGAGCTCCAGAATCCTGGCTGTGGAAGAAAGCAAAATCTTAACACATTCCCAATTACTGTGATTCCTATCTTCATTTTTGTAAGATGTAATTGTACTGCACTACTAAGTTCTTTTATTTGCTAGTTGTCAATACAGATTCTGCCCATTATTGTGATAGTAATTCTCTTCCCTTTTATGTCCACGTAAAAAAGTAACAGCTTTTCTGAAGTCATGGAAATTAAACATTTTGTTTTATCAATGCAAGTAAAAAAAAAATAAATCAAGCCCTGTATTTGTTTTATTCCTAGCTTTGCTTAAAGCAAAATATTTGGTGTGGTAAATAGCATTAAAAAAAGTTACAAAAATCCATGTTCCAACATTTCCAACATATGAGACAGCAGCAAAATACAGATTTCTCAGTTTCTTTGTATCTCAGTGTGTATATAAAATTAGTACAGGGCTCCAGAAAGGTATGAAAGAGCCCTACCCAGGGAGCACAGTGCCAGGCAATTGGTGTTGTATTGTATTTCCTGTGCCCTATTTTCACAGACAAACAATTTCTGCCACCAAAAAATGCATGAAAGTTCAGAAATCTCAAGAGTCCCTGTGGTGCTGTGAGTTGTTTCCTTCTTCTGTTGTTTTTGGTGCTCTTAGTTTCTCTTAACTGATGCAGGCATTAGTCACTTGTTTTCCTGAAGGAGGATTTCATTCTCTGAGAGGAATTTCTTTGAATTTCAACATGTTCATACTAAAGAAGGTACTACCTGCTCCCATTTTTATTTTCTCAAGGGTATACCCATTCAGTGGGCAAGAACACTTGTTTCTCAGGTACCCAGAGACAGGGTATTTGGGACAGTTAAAAAGACAAGTTAAACAAAAAACCTTTCACCATATTTCACAGGCTTTATGCCTTAGATTTCTATGTGTAAATGTAGCTTTGATATAAGAATTAATAAATTTCACAAATAAGTAATACAATGTAAGGCCAGGTGTACAATATATAAATTTAATACCTTCCTATTATAAGATTTCTCACTTCTGGAAAATAAAACAGGGATTAGAGGGGAAAAAAAGATGGAATTTCAGCCACTGATACTGTGTTTTTCTGCTCTTAGTCACACCAGTAAATCTAGTTCCCAGAGAGCTCAATCACATCTGGCACTGAACACGTTCCAAGGCTCACGTGCCAAACACCAGAGTGCAATCCTTCTTGCACGTGGATCTACTGAGATCCATGTACAGAGTACAACTGAGTTTATGGAAAAATTTATAGCAGCTTTAAAGTAAGTGCCTCCTTAACAAGTGCTCTGGAGTGCCATTCTCTGCTCTGGATGTGCAGTCAGAAATCTGTCAGGTGTCCGAGGCCTGGGCCCAGGGCTGGGCCGGGGATAGTCGCAGTTAGATCCAAGGTTATCCTGAGTGCTGGACACGATAAATCTGCAATAATTGAAAACCCCTCTCCTCTACAGCTTCACCCTCAAAGCAGAACCATAAGAAAATGTTGGGAATGAAGTAAACTCAGTAATCCCTGTTGTCATCCACAGCAGTGTCTTTACACCTAAGCAGTTGCTGCCACGTTGCTGACAAACTCACTTCCCATTTTAGCTTTGACTTAAAAGTAAAATATGAAAAAAATGTGAAATTTTTTTAAAAAAACATTTTGGCTGTTGTAGCAAATTCTGTACTCCTAGTCCTAATAGATGCTGGCTTGTGACTGGAGCAATTTAATCCCTGAATGTCCCCCTTAAGTTCTTTGCCTAAAGGCAAGGATTTCATTATGGTACATGCCCATGCTGAACTGTGTGTTAACCCAGCTCCTCTGCCCAACGTGTTACATAAATAAGGTAAGACTTGCAGTCTCCCAAATCCTTTATCAGGTGACAGCACAAATCCTCTGAAAATCCTTTTCTAGCTTGTGGTAATGTGTTATGTTTTATGATGAATCCACTCAGGATTTTGCCATCAGCTTTAAGGGGAAGGACAAGGTATGAATACAGAAAAAATTGGAGATTTTGTGGGGGCATTAATTAGATGGGCCTTCCATAATATTCACTGTCAAAGAGGCTCAGGGGAGGGCCAAGAGCTGCTGTCACAGTGTGCAGGTTGGAGATGGCAGCACTTCCTTCAGGGATGATGCACATCCCACCTCTGCTGCCAGGACAGGAGAGTCCAGACACTGTGCTGGGAATCTTCTGAACTCAACACAGCTGTGCCAAGCTCCTCACCTGAAGGGTTTTGTCTACACTAAAATAAAATCTGCTCTTCAGGTCTGCAGCATTGTTCTTCCAAAACCTCTTCTTTGTAAGCTTCATGTGAGGAAAAGTCATATTCATTGAGAGAAGAAACTTCCCAGTAGAAGTTCAAAATGTTTGTAAGAGCCCCATGTGATCACAACCATGTTTTCACATTCTAACCAAGACTTGGCTCAGCTTCACCTTGCTGAGTGTGATGTTTTTGTTGTTTGTTGCCTGGTGACTGGCAACACCCCAAAAATGTAGTAAATAAAGACACAGTCAGGAATCCAGAATGAGCAAAATTCACAGCTGCTTTTCTCCAGTAGTAAAAATCTTGCTACTAAAGTATCATATCCTGGTAGTTTGTTGCATTTTTGTCTTGTTTTTCCTTTGTCAGGTCTTTAATAGTTAACACCTAAGTACTCACAGCGTAGTGATAAGGGTTCAAGACAGATATAGAGAAATACAAGAAAAATATGTATGTTTGTATACACTTTAAATGAGCTCAAAAATCTCTTTATCATCCTGATATCTCCTATGTCATCCTGCTAATGTGCTGTCAAGCCATGCAGATGGGCCTCAGTACTTAAATTCTCATATCACAGGAGAATTTGATTTTAGAATGAGCAAAATCCTACAAAGACATGTAATTCCTCTGCTGTTAGAGTGGGGAGATCCAGCCAGATGTGTTTCTTCCTCAAAACTTCACCTTTTCTGGAGCCACAGGTGGAAGGGAGATTAGGAGATCAGCAGTCCTCCATCAGGGGTGTTTGTTATGCTTCTGGAAATGTTTACAGGGATGTTCACACACGACCAAGTGGAACCATTCCCTGCCTGGGTGCCAAACTGCACCTCCTTAACCAGCTTGCAAAATTAGCTGACAATAAACTCCTCATTAATTTACTGTGAGGATAACTTTCTCCCGTGCCATGGTGGTGGGAATGTTTCAGGTTCTTAGTACACACTCAAAACTGTAAATTTAAATTATCTTAAAAATTATCCATTTCCTTCCCACCTTTATACAGGCACACAAATGAAAACAGCATTAAGAAAACAGTATCAAGCAGTTCATTAATGGCTTTTGCTCTTTGCTGTGTGCTGTAATAACCAACTGATCCAGTGGCACAGAAGGAGGAACTTTTGGGACATTTTTTCCAGGGATGTCTAGAGGGGTGGAGAATTTTTTTAACTATTTTTAACAGAAATGTGATAATTTTTCATAAATATTGCATTGCACTGAAAATATTCTAGAAATAGCCTTGCATGACTATTTTTTTATTATTATTTTTCAGCTTAGGAAGGTGTTTAGGGCATAGGATGAGAGGAATTTTTTTTTGAGGTATGATCCAAAGATATTTTGGTATCCCATTTGATCTGAGAACATTTTTCTTTCTTTTTAATTGGTCACCACCACTGTCATAGTTGATTAATAAAACTAGAGCTGCAGAAACAGTAACAACTAGCACCAATAGTGCACCTCAGCACATTGCAAACTCACATTTTCTTTCCTTTTACCCATTAAATGGTTCCCTCTCTCAGATAAACCCTGCTAATCTAATGACTTGCTAGATCACACAGTGAATCAGAGGGAGAGCTGTGGAAACAAGTTTAAGGGCATGAAGCTACAAATACTCTTGACTATGAGTAACTTTACTCTTGGGAGTATTTCAGTTAACTCCAGGAGGGATTAGGTAGGGTAATAAGCTCTGAACTTCATGGAAAGTGTTCTCAGGACTGGTCCCCAAGCATATTCAATTGCAGTCTTCCCATAAAATCACATAAATCTGTAGTCAGGGACTTTTAATAAACATATTTTATACCATAAATTACTTTCTGAGGAGGATTTTTAGAGGTATAATTTTATAGCATTGACCTCCAATAGACTCATAAAATTCTATCATGTTAAATGTATATTTAATGGCTTCAAACATTTTTTATTAGTGATCCAGTGGGCCTGGAGGACTTTAGTACTGCAACAACCTATTGCATCAGTGGATATTTAGAGAGGTTTAAAAAATGCAGATTATTGACTTTATTATTGATGCAGGGGAGCCACTATATCTTATCAGGCAATTAAATGCCCTTTCATAAAGTGCTCATTGCATGGAGACTCAATTTATGGAAATGATGGAACTTAATGGCTCCACAGGAACCATTACATCCGGTCTGAAACTCTTTTTGGGATATTAATATTTATTTATACATTCATGCTTGTAGTAATGAGAAATTAAGGAATTCTGTAGTAAATTACAAATATAAGTACCTAGATATAGAGGTTGCTATATTAATTTAAGTAAATCCTAAAGAGAAATGTACTTGTATCATTTCTGCCTTTAAAGGTACATGATTAAACCAGACCAATGAAAAGAGATGGCTGTATTTTGATAGCTTTTGTAAATCCAGGATGTGCCAGGTCAAAATTTACAATTTTAATTTTCATTTCTGCACCTGATTTACGAACACTTCCCCACACTTCATCCCTCTCTACTAGGGCTGTAATTTTGCACAGATTATTCTGACATGTATTTTATAGCTAATGAAGGATTTTGGATGTATCCACATACAATATGGCATTGAACCTGGAAATTGCTCTGCTGTCTTCACTTGAGTTCCTTTATAAATTCAGTCCTAAATTCAGCCTTCCAGTGAGGTCCCTCTGGCTGGCAGCTTTTTCCCTTCCAAGCATGTGTATTATCCAGACAGGTTCCCAGAGATTTTTTTTTCAAAGACCTGGATATTCAAGGATATTTGATGTTGGACACAAAGGAGTAGAAAATATGAGAAGTACACCACAAGAATGCTAGATTTTTGCAGGGCTTTGTTTCTTTCTTGGAGTAACACATCACCCTTCTGGAAATGAAACTGCACCTGTGTTGAAAATTTCTGCATATTTAAAACCCCTGTGTTGCCTCTCTCATGTTTGAATCCACCTGAGAAGGGGTCTTTAGGTCATCTATTCTAAATTTTACTGTAGCTCCATTCAGTCTTTGCTTTCTCATCTCCTCTTACTTGGCAAAAGAAGAAAATTCAGGGAATGTCATATTGCTATGTAGTTCCTGGGGAGAGAAAATGTTTAAATTGACTATGTAGATGCAGAATTTAAATAAAAACACTTGCTGATTTTCTTAGACTTACAATCTCAAAACTGGTTTTTGCCTTTGTCTGAGATTGGCAAAATGCAAGGACAGGATTTCACCGTGCTTCCAACAGCACTTTGTCCCTATTTTCAGTAAATTTTTTCTTAAACATCCTCACATTAGTAAAGCCAGGTTTACCTATGTTACAGGTTTACCTGTACTATCAAATTGCTCTGAGTTTTTTGTAACCTTTTAGCATGTCCCAAGTCTGTTATGCCTAATGTACCTGCCATATATGTATGATGTATAAACACAGGTGCCTGTATACATCTTGGTGGATTTGGAGCCAGAAAAAACCACTAAAGAGAGACAGTGCTGCATTAGCCACCCATTTAAGGCAGTGCTTAAGATCACAGGTAAATTTAAGAAGTTTAGTTTCTATTCAAATCACAGATGAGACTAATTCTTAAACTGAAGAATCTTTTCTACTTAAAGGCTTCTCTGAGTAGGGTCCTTTATAGAATAATTAAAACAGAAATTTTTAAGAAGTCTTTTTTTCATCTTTGTCTGGCTTTCTTACTGCAGGGCCATTTATAAGATAATGCTATCAATATAGGAGGTAATTTCCCTGTTGTTGCTGTGAAGAAGCTTTACAGACTGGTACAAAATTATTTCAGTTCCTTGAAATGTTTGGTTTTGACTCTTTCATTTTCTTTTTCCTTTTTTTTTTCCCCTTTGTTTTGTTTTTTAATAGAAAATGTTCCAGTGCTATAAAATTATTTTGTAGGAAACTGTAGAAAAGTCCCTGAAGTGCTTCACTTTGAGGAGCTTTGTTCATCAAGGTGGAGGTCTTTGTAAGCCACAAGCATTCTAATTACCTGGCTTTGCTCTCTTTGAAACCAGTGGCAAAACCCTTGTAGGCTGCAGAGGCAGCAGGAGTGAAAGGAAATGGCTGTGCTTTGCTTTATTGTTCCATTTTCTGATTAACATCTTAAACTGCATTTTGATCATGCAGCTTCCACTGTCTGAGAATGCATGATGGTCTTTTGTGATCTTCTGAGAGAAAAACATCTCATCTTGATGCTCAGCCAAGGCATCTATCATTTAGCTGTCCCTCTCAGTTACTGGGTGAGAATGCAGCACAGTCCTGGCTCAGAGTGTCCCCACTCCATCTGGTGACCTGTCAGAAGAGCTTTTAGACCTCTTTCCTTTCACCACCCAGCAATGAATTTCTTTCTACACAAAATGTGTTTTTAACATTTTGTGTTGAATAAATTTAAAAGGTTAGGTTCCAAATAAGATCACTATCATTGAAAATGTTACTCTGCACCAGTTTATCCACAGTGACTAGAATTTAGCCAGAGTATCCAGAAGAGGTATTCTTAGCCTGCAGAAAGTATTGTGTCATTTAACTATCCCAGAGGTCAATGACAGAAAATAAATACATCATGTTACCTAACATTTGTTGCAATGAGAAGGATGAACAAGTGCTGAAGTCTAGTTAACTTATATCCATTTGACTATGGAACTGAGCCATTTTGGCATTTATTTCTTTTAATTTTCCTAAACAGATGGTTTTATTCCCACCATGCAATATTTTTTCCCCAACATTTGTTTTTTTCCTCATCTAGCTTTCGTTAGCTTTTGTTCTCCACATATTATTCAGGCAAGTGTGCTGCACATAATCTAGGATTCCAATTAAAGAGGAGTGGGAGCAGGGTAAATGCATGGCAGATCTGTCCTGCAGCTTCTGCCAGAGATAATGGTGGATAGGTGCAGGGGTCCACTCTCTGCTACATTCTATGACTCTGTTATGTGTAGGTATTAAACAGGACCAATATTTCTCTCTGTTTCCTTCCCCTTTCACTTCTGCCTCGTACCTGTGTCACACGACATCCATCAGTCACACAAAGGCAGTGTCACATTCTTAGTTATTGCTGCCAGAGGTGATACAGAATCAGGCCTGGCTGATGTGTAAAAAGCAGAGCCTTCTTTATGGCAGGCAAATAAAGGTCACCAACAAAAAAAAAAAAACAAAAAAAAACCCAAAAACAAACCTGTGGATTTTTAATGGAGAAAAAGCACTAATGAATAGGCATTAATTGAAAATTAGGGTATGAAAAACAGAGAAGGGTAAGATGAAATCAATTGCTATATCTATAAACCTGAGTTGACAATAAACCAACAGCAACTGCAGCAAGATGCATTGGACCAAAATAATCACAGGTAAAAAAAGTGGGAAGTTAGGTGTGAATAAATTAGTTTAACAAAGGTCTAAAACTACTAAATAATCCACAACTGAACATCAGTGGAGTAACTGCACAAAAGGATTGGAAAAACTATACAAAAAGTATTTAAGATATACGCCCTGCCTCTGGTAGGAGATATGAGCAAAAACCATGGTGGCTCTTTCCTTGGGCACAGTAGCATCTGTCCCTGTGTTAATTTTATAATTTTCTGTGAAACCTGGGAGTCCCAGTTCCCTCTTGTGCTAAGCACAGATGGTGCACACGCCAGCTCCAGGTTTAGCAGATGGACACGTGGGCATGAAAGGTGATGCAGAGGAGAAAGTTTGATCTCAGTAACCTTGCTGTCAGGTGATTTCATTTGTGAGAAATGTGGGGGGAATTTACTGAGGAACTCTGTGCTTTAATTCTCCTCTTTTGAATGATAAATTATTTTTCCTTTATACTGAAAGCCATATTCAGGAACTGTACTTCAATGTTCTCTTGCCTTAAGTTCCTGAAGAGCCCTAAATATTTTGTTGTCTCTTCCCAACAAATTAGAGACAGGCACTGGGCAACTCATGGCTGAACATGAAAGAGGATATTTAGGAAAGAGTTACAAGGTCATTTACAAAACCTGGTCTGCTGTTCTTCTGTTTTCTGACATATAAAAACTGGTTAGTATCACCCAGATAATGCACAACTTGTGCCATTTTTTCTCTAAGCACTGCTGCTTATTTAACCTGCACTGTCTGGTGCCCAAGTGTGCATGCACCAGGACACCTTGGAGGGAAGGATGCTGTGCCTTTGTGTTTGCTGCCGAGCAGACAGCGTTCATTTCCATCCAGAATTTTTCAACATGGAATTAAAATCATATTCCTGCTCTCCACTGGCATCACCAAATCCCATTAACTGTAATAACAGGACTGATTTTGCTCTTATTAGGCATTTATTAAGAGCTAAGCATCTCGATAAAGCAGAATATGCCGCAACTTGACAGCAGAAGTGAAGCATTCTGGAGAGTGCTCCTACCATCCATCCTCCTTCCCTGGTGGTGATGAATGTGCACCATGAAGAGATTAAATCATGTGCTTCACTCGAGTAAGAAAATGCTTTCTGCACTTTCTCAGTAGTCAGATTGTTGATGCTGATCAAGTGGAGGACTTGGCTGATCTTGGGATTCAGCTGATAAGAAAAGGGAAATATTTGAAACTCAGAATTGACTGCCAAGTACATCATTTTATATATTCATCTATAATGGTTAAAATATTGTGTGCTCTTAAATTTATTGCTGGTCTTTACAATAAAGAGCTGTCCCTGAATTTAAATAGTTGAATTGATTTTTTTTTTCTAAATTTCCTCAGGAACAGAGCTCTTCTATCATAGTAACTACTCCTGGCTCACAGCTGGGGCTGAGGCACAGGGATGGGACAAAGCAGTGCCATACTCAGAGCACTGTCTTTGCCCTGCTCTGAAACCTACAGATTCCAGCTCATGTATCAGGGCAGAATTAACAAACAAACAAACAAAAAATAAAAAAATCACAGATTCAAATTTCAGGTGCATGCAAGCAAATATTCTTCTAGAATAGTTAATATGGTTTTTGTCTGATCTGGAGCTATGTGAGAATTCAGGTTGAATCCTGTTTTATTAAAATCTATCTAATTATGCTGCTTGTTTTGTGAGATGAAATTTACACTCATTCCATTTCCCAGAATTCCCAAATTTCTAAATGAATCTGCAATATCATATTCTAGGTACAGCTTTTTCTCTTTCAGTAGAACCTGTCCAATTTTGTGTAATGGAGCGAGCTGGTGCATCAGAAACCAGGAATCTTAATTTCTGTCTTGGCAGCAAGGAGTCTTCATAGCTATTCAGTCTTCCCTCCTCTTTGTGCCTGTCATGCTTAGTGGAATATCTTCTACAGGAAGAATTGAGCCTGACCCTGTGTGTCTGCAGTAACTGAGATATGTAACAGCAGAATGGGTAGGGGCATGCACCAACAAAAGAGGCCTTGTGAGTTTATGTCCCTTCTGGAAAAGGAATGCTCTCAGTGACTTTTCTGGAATTTTTTGTGTGGTTTAGCAAAGAAACAAAACTAAAAAAAGTAGCCTTAAAAGCCTCACTTATTTTCAGGTAATATACTGATATAAGCATTGACTACTGCAATTATTACCTATTGTAATGCCCATTCACTTCATACACAAACTAATGTTTTCAGGTTTCTTTTACCTTTATTCTGTGTGGTATGGATCTCAAGAATGTAGAAAGTGGCTGAAAATAGAAGGGAATAAGCCTTTGATTCAGTGCAATTTGCACACGTGCTTCCATACAGAACTGTTACTTTAGCATTTTACTCTTTTAGATACTTGCTGCATTATAAAATAAAGTCTAAAACCATATGGCTGTCCTTTATGCATTGCATAGAAGGACACAGAGTAATCAATGTATGGATTAAACAACACTGTCAATTAATCTTTAAGTTTGGAATTACTTGGCAAAGGTTTTCAGTATCATTCAAGAAAGAATATGGGGCCCTGCAGTTTTCTTAAAGGAATTCTATACATTTCTAAATATGCATGCAGCAGTTTGCTAATCCATGTCCTTGCTTTGCTGTAAATACCTGAAAACTGCATTTCTGAGCTGTGTTCAGGTGACCTGGGTGTGATCAGAGAGTGCCAAAGGTCTGCAATCATTGGGGTTTGGGTAATTCAAGAGGAAGCTTGTCTCAATACATTTTAATTAGCACTGGGACACAAGTGTAGAGTGCATTGGTAAGATGATAGTGTTACACAAATTCACTGTTCTATGATGAACAGAATGTTCTGCTTTATTCTGAAATCTATTCCATAGGACAGTTGGCATGAACTTGGTTTAAAATGGCTATAAAAGCCCTGGAGGCTCTATTCTCCTTAAACCAGTGGAGCTGGGGAGGGGGAATAAAACATAATATGTCAGGAAAATAGAAGGCATCATTTGTCTCTCTTAGCAAGGAGACAAGTTGCTGAGATTTACGTTTAAGGGTGAGAAACTCCTTTCAAAACTTTTCTTTACAATACTGCAGTTTGGGAAATACGTAACAATGAAAGTGTGTTTACTTTGTGTGGAATTCATGTCATGATGAGGATAATAAGACCCTCCAAGGCAATAATTGCTTCACTGTAGGGTGCTTCTGCATCTCAAATTGCTCAGCATCTGGGTTTTAAATCATTTCTGTTCCTGGTGGGTAAAGCTGCCAGCTAAACAGGCAGGCAGACAAGTAGCATTTTTAAACTTACACAGCATTATCATGGCATGTGTGCATTTAAGGCTGAACTTATCATCATCAGGAAGTGTTATTTACACCATAGAGACAGACACCAGATAGATTCTGCATGATACAATCTTAATAAATTCTTTTCATCCATAAGGAAACCATTCAGCTTATGCTATAGATGTGGTTTGGGTATTTTAGCAGACTGTCCAGCAGGAAGGCTTTGTCTGCTGAGCTCAGAAAATGTGCAGTAAATTCCACAGCTTATCTGTGCTGTGCTGAGCAGGTGACTGCCACTAAATGCCATGCTGAAGATCATGTTATAAGCAGGAAGAGGCTAAATAATTCCTAGAGAATTATGATATTAGCATGTAAAGTAGACCTCAGCTTGGTGAGAGACCGTTCTGCCTGGAGGAACCACCAAAACTGAACCTGTGTTTCATTTTTTCTGAGGGAGGGTTAGACTCTGGTGACAAATATTCTGCCTTTGACGTGTCCTAAATGATTGCATTCAGAACATTCTTCCGATCCTGTCCTGAGGGACACTGGGTATGTCATGGTGCATATGGGGAGTAGTTGTGGTGTTTATTTTTGAAAGTCCTGACTCTGAAAAGAGCCCCCTGAGGTGGCTGTTTGGTGGTGGCTGGAAGTCCAACTTGAAACAGCTGATCTGCACCTGAACTATCTGAATTGCTGAAGTGTGGGCAGCAGTGAGACTTGCACTGCCTGTGCTCTGTCCATCTCAGGTTACACCTTAACACTTTGTGTGTTTATATCCTCAACTCCCACTTTTGGCATTTTGGGAAGGTTTTCAAACCCTGCTCTTGCCTACATCCATTGTGTCCCTGTGACAGCACAGCCTCGTGTGCTGCTGTCTCAAATGCAATGCCAATCTAACTGTACTGAAACTGTGGCTCTGGGGAGAGCCTGGAAAACCTGTGACATGCCTGACATTTCTTTTTGGCTCCAGTGGCAGCTGCTTTGTGATTTTGTTTGTTTGGGTTGGTTTTTCTTTAATCTTTTTGTTTGTGTTGTTTTGGTTTTTTGGGGGGAGGTTTTTTTGGGGTTTGTTTTTATGTTTTTTCTTCTTCTTTCACCCCCCAGGTTATTTTTAACTTGGATCAGTTACCTGATCTGATTCACCTCACAGTCACACAAAGAGTTGTACTGGCACAATAGAGGGAGCATGAAGAATTAGCAGTGACTGCACACAGCAGCTCTTGTACGGGAAGAAAAACACCTTAAAGTCCTCTCTACTGTGTCCATTTGACGTGCCCTCATTTGGTGTCTGTTACAGGAGCTTTTCTTTCTTGTTTTTGTTGTGGATTTTCCTCTCTTTGTTGCTACACAGGTTTTTCCCCCCATACAACATGCTGTTTCACCTCTGCCAGTACTCACCTGCCATCTCATTAGCTGTCTGCTGATTACTGCAGCACTTGGGAAAGGAGCAAAAGTCTCTGTGGACTTCTAAGCCACGTTAGCAGGCAACTGAAAATTAGCAGTAAGATAAACATTACCTGACCTTCAAAAGGCAAAAGGGGTAACCATTCTCTTGTTAGCCACACAAATCTGGCTCAAAGGCTTCTGACAGTCACACATGCAGAGTGATTGGGGGTACCAACTCCACCAGGGGCTTTTCCCCTCTGCCCTCAGGGAAAGAGGTTTGCCAAGGCAGCCTATGCCAGTGCTTGGTGCTTTCATGCTTTTCTGCTTTCTATAAGGTGGTGTATCAGGTAATTAGCATTACTTGATGATCTTAAAGTGTTAATTATGATTGTGGTCTGTGGTTTGGCTCTTTGCTCACAAGTTTCTTTTTTTATTTTTTCCCCTTTTTTCCATGAAAGGGGATTAAATCACTTGGAAGGTGATTCTGCTCTTTGTCATACTTTCCTTGTCAGTAGTCATTCATAACATAAACTTCTTAATGTTCCTGAAATCATCATTTTTTAATTCTTATCCTCAGTTTTGGGAAAGGGGAGAAGATAGTCGTAAGAAATTGAAATGTTTTACTTTTATGTTTGCTTGATTTCAGAAAAAGATTCACAGTTAGGTCCTGACCCTTATTGAGCCAGTAGAACCTTCAGTCATCTTTTATACCACTACAAAGTGAACATAATCCTGCCTTTCTTCTTTCATTTAAGAGTGATTCCACAATGAAGTGGAAGACGTGCATGCACCTAAACTGATGACTAAATACTCCAGTAAAACACAGACTGGCTGAAAACTTCAGCATTTCTATTGTTTTTTTGTGGCCTTCTGCTTCAGTAGTATTTGGATTCTGGGCAGGATGGAGGTTGCTTGGCAGCTGTGAGATAAGAGAAAAACAATAAATGTGCTAATGTTAATAATAATAATAATAGTATCATTTTAATGAAAATAAGAGAGAGAAATAACATCTGACAGCTGCTCACCACTCCCTGACCAATACCCAGCCCAGTCCCAAGCAGTGGTGGATGGCTTCTGGCCAACTCCCCCTTGTTTGTCCACTGGTGTTCCATGCTATGGAATATCCCTTTGGCCAGCCCCAGTCAGTTGTCCTGGCCATGCTCCCTAAAGGCTTCTTGTCCACCTGCTCACTGCCAGAGCATGGGAAACAGAAAACTCCTGGGCTGGGGTAAGCCTGGCTCAGCAATAAATTTAACATCAGTACGGTATCAGCATAATCCTCATCCTAAATTCAAAACACAGCCTGTACCAGCTACTAAGAAGAGAATTTACTTTATCCCAGCCAAAAGCAGGACACATCTGAACTGTACTTGGAACTCTGCAATTGAATAGGGTTCTTGGAAATAGCTGTAAGAGTGGGGAAAGTGCTCAGATCCTCGCTCTGTACCAGCCTAGAGCAGAGAAGCTTTTGTTTGTTTCTGGAGCATGGAGAAGCCTTTCTGTTACTTCATGTCCATTAATGTGTTCACCAGGAAACCAGAAATCAGAGCTGTAGGAGGTACTTTACTTACCCTTTGGCACAAAATGATAACTTTCAGCAAAGGGGACTTTTATTCAGCCAGATCCAGTAGATTACAGACGTGTACCTGAAGGCAGAGGAGATTAGTTCTGTTAGGTACAGACTACACAAAAGAGTGCTACAGTCTCCATCAGTTTAGGAAGTGTCTAGAGACTTACTTTATTCTGCTTTTACCCATATAGGTCTAAGGAAATTAATCAATAAGCAAGGACACAGGGTGAAAACATATGGTCTTTGATATTTAATAAATGGATTAACGGAGTCCACCGCTTAATATTCAGCCTCTGCCTTAGGAGTATAAATTAATAAGCATTAGGTTCTTTTTTAATGAGGAATTTTTCCCTTTTAAAACCTGAATGAATTACCAAAAAGAGCTCTGGCAGAATTTCAAAGACATTTTCTGACCTTCTAGTATTCTGGCCTGCATGAATTTTTAACAAGATGCTATATATCTGGAAGGCCTATTAGAATTAGTCTGCAGGAAATCTATCTGCCCTGCAGCCCCTCAACCCCTTTTTCTCTTTCTTTCTTTCTTTCTTTCTTTTTTTTTTTTTTTTGGATAAGCAGACAACTAAAGCAGAAAAAGGAAAAATATCTATAATAGCAAGGGAATGTTTAATTTATGCAAATAAAGTTTTAAAAAAGAATCCTTATTCAAGTTAATAAAACTCCACACATGGTTTTTAACTATTAATCATGGCTGGCAAAAATCCTTTATTTATAGTGCAACTTTCATTTATATTCGTTTTTGTATAGTATCAACAATCTAAAGTGTTCCAAGATCTGTTTGAAAACGCATATTTTAAAGTGCATACCATGCATAAGTTACAATTAAATTCACATGGGTATGCTTTTCTTTTTTTTCCTGGTTTCTATCCCAGAAAACCTTTAAGAACTCCTTCTGGCATCTAAGACTGTTCAGAAAATAAATGTAACAGACTAAAGCAGATGTTTTAAGTATTTGTAGATTGATTTTCAGCATAATAAAGAAAGCTTATAGCCATTACTTGCTTTTTTATTATTATTTTTTTAAAGGGTTTTCCTGTGACATTTTGAAAAGGCAGAACATTGAATTTCATAAAAGGGTTTAGTTATCTATGCAAATTTTTACTGATGATGCTTTGAATTCTAAATGCCACTTCAGAAAAACAGTGTATCTGTTACTGTAAATGGAACTGTTTCACTAGTTGATGTCACAGTATCAGCTGGTCCTGCAGACAGGGCAGTCTGTTCTTGCTGTTATTGGTGGGTTATTGGTGGGTTATTGGTGGGTTATTGGAGGGTTATTGGTGGGTTATTGGTGGGTTATTGGTGGGTTATTGGTGGGTTATTGATCTGAATTGCTGGAGCAGATCCCATGCTCCAGTAGCTCACTGCCACTCTGTGCCATGAATTAGACACTTCCTCCTGGAGATACCTGGGGGTTTCACCTTGCCCACCTGGGAGCTGCAGAATGGAAAACCCCTGGGAGCAATCTTTGCTCCCAGACATGGTTAATGTGCTCCACGATCCCCACATGGATCAGTGTGAACCAGGGGAGAAAGGACTGTTTAGGGTTTAGTAAACAGATTAATAGAAAGTGTTTCCCTTTATCTTGTTAATAATAGCAGGAACCACTAATAGGATTTCCATGTCGCTATTTCTTTTATTCCACTAGTTTCAGGGGAAAGTTCCTGTCTGAGTTAATCCTTTTGTGCAAAATACCTCCTCAGGATAAACCCACAGGAACTGTTGCAGTCGGTGGAATTGCACATCAGTTGGACCTGAGCCACGGAGAGCCACTGAACATAAAACTGGGAAATTCAGAGGCTGCTTCACACATTCAAATGCTAACTGATCCCTTGGGTCTGGAGTTCACTGACATTCCCTGCCCTGGCTCTTGATTAGGGCCACACAAGAGTAGAAAATGATGCTGAAACACATGGCTTAATAAAAGCTGGTTAATTATTTGCTCATATTGCTTTGTCAGGACAGCTTAGCCCAGGAACACTGTGGTTGATTTTCAACAAGGAAGCATTGAGCTGACACAGTATTGTCTTCCTTTGATAGGACAGGGGGTAATGGTTTAAACTGAAGGTGAGTCCATTTAGGTTAAAGACAAGAAAGATTTTTTTTTTACAATGAGGGTGGTGAAACAATGCCACAGATTGCCCAGAGAGGTGGTAGATGTCCCATTCCTGGGAATGTTCAAGGTCAGATCTGAGATGCCCCTGCTCATTTCAGGGAGGGTTGGATTAGACAGCCTTTAGAAGGTCCCTTCCAGCTTGAACTGTTCTATCATTCCAGTCTTTCTTTGCAGGGAGAGGAAGTTTTAAGGATGTGTTGATTTAATTGCTGAGAATAAGGCCTGCAACAGCTGTGCCTGTACTTGCCTGCCCATGTCAGACATTTGCAAGGACACAAAGCAAAGCTGGATGTATCAGTGTTATCAGAGAGCAGTCAGGGACTGTATCCCTGCTGTACCTCTCAGACTTTGGCTCTCTGTCTTTTTCTCATGTCCAGTTCTGCACGTGCAGCAGGCAGCCTTTCTGAGCTCCAGACAGGCAGCCTGGCAGCTCCTTCCCAATTCCCTGCTGGAGGGATGGCAGTGAAGTGGGATGTCACCCTCTGCAAAACACTTTCCACTAGAGTGACAGGTGATTCCTGGTATGCAAAGGTGACTCTCGTGGGGGACATGTAAGTTTTATTTTGGTTGGGACCTCATGGATGCAAAAGGAGAAAGGCAACTGGACTGAGAGGTGAGAGCTGTGCAATAACAGGGTAGGGAAACCAGAAGGGATAAGAGCAAAGTCTCGGGCAGGTAGGTGGCAGGAGCCCCAAGGGTGAGTGGTAATGCAAAGGGAAGATCTCTGTCTTAGTCTTCTTTAGCTAAACCTGTGGTTTTGTTTGTTAAAAACGTATCACTTGCTGGTTCTTTGCTAAGGCTCAATGTAAAGTAAGCTGGAGAACACTAATGGCACCGAAGTGCTTTGGCACAGGCTCCACATTCAACACCTAAAGGGTCCATCAAGTTGAATAATGCTTGTACCCCAGTGTTTGTTGTGCAGGGCTGTTGTACAGCCTAACACTGCCCAGAGAGATTGGCCAGAAAACCTTTGCAGAACTCATGCCAGGACTGGGATATGCTGTGGTCTGGAGGGGTCGTGTGCTCAGTGGCAGAGAAACAAGGGAACAGAGTTTGGACATCAAGCTCCTCAAAACAGCACACCTTGGAGTGATGTTGTGCAATCACAGTGAACAGTCAGTTCTGGTAATAAAGGTTCCCACAGGCCAAAGTTTTTTGGCTTTTTTATTTCATTTTCACATGTCCTTATGCTTCAGGAGTTAAAGGATGAGTGTGATGAGGAGATGAACAGGCTAACAGTAGAACTGAAGGCAGAATCTCGATGTCCTGGTTTCATCCCAGTGAAGTCTGTTAGGGAAAATAATGATGAGATTTTGAAAGACACCTGGAGATGTTAATCACCCAAATGCCATCAACAGTGCTTGAAAATTACTTCTACATGCCTCAATTTGAATAAAGGGATTGTCAATATCTACTCAATTAAGCTGGGTCTCCCTGGCAGTGCTATTGACCACAAGGGAGGCAAGTGTGCTACATAGATGATAAACGGTGGAATAATTAACAAACTGTTGTTCTTCAGGCAAACTATTATATTTCCCCAGAGAGAAAGTATGGGACCTTTTGTTATGGAAGTGCTTTCTGAGCATGGCATCAGTGGGTTAGAAATTAGAAAAAGGAATACTTCTGTGGACCATCATGCTTATAAACTGTGCCTTACATCTGCAAGCTGTATAGGACTACATTTTCAAATTATATTTTTTTCCTGAATAAGCCACTGTACTTTCAAGGACTAATTTGCATTTAATGATTTAAATGAACAGGTATCTGCTCAGATGGGAGAGCATATACCAAAAGGAACTGGGCAGTGGGTGGCACTAACATTTGTATAGTGACCAACAATTTCTCAGAGGAAGCCAAGTCTATAGCTAAGCAGAAACAAAATTTAAATCATGTTTTCAGCTGGCTAGTGCAGCTGCTATCTTTGAGTTTGCCTCTGCCTTTGTCCACTCTGCTGATTTCTTAGCGTTTCTTTATATGGCATGACCTCAGATTTTTGCCATGTGACAAGAGAGCCTAAATGGTTTTAAATAGTTTCTTGTAACTATTTGGTGTCACGTTTGAAAGAGTAAATAAGGCCAGGTGGAACAAAGAAAGCTGCCTTGCATCTCTTGTCTCAGCTGTTCTTTCTGCAGGGCAGTGGGAAGGAGCTTTTCCCAGGAGCAGCTTGCCATGCCCTGGGAAGTCCAAGGTTGAGCAGCTTGGGCAGGGCATAAGGTGGACAGCAGCACCCACCAGGGACTGGAGCTTCCAGGGAAAGGGAGACTTCACTTCAGGTGAGACTGAGGGCAGGAAAAGGAGTCAGTGCTGTGTTGCAGAGAGAGGAGGAGGTTTGTTTTACCATAATTTGACTTGTCAGGGGTCTGAATCTCCCACACTGAGAGCTGTCCTCTTGGGAGAGGAAGGTGTAGCCTCAGCTGCTTGTTTTGGGGGGTCACAGAACAGTGCCTCAGAGCCACCAGGGGAAGGTCTGTCAGGTGTTCTGGGGAGTGCTCAGTGCCTTAACACCACCTCCTCCGTGCTTCAAGTTATAGTTTCACCATCTGTGGTGAAAGGCTGACTGTCACATCAACTCCCAGTGCTTTCTTACACACCTCAGCAGTTTGATACTGGCAGAATCAAACTGGCACAGTCTAATCTTGTCCAGAACAGTGAGCTGATGGCCACTTGGGTCACTGCTGCTCTCAGAAATTCTCCAGACACTGAATTTCTAGAGTTTATCTGGACTGCCAGATGAGTGCAGCTATCAATTGATTTAGATTTCTGGAGTGGGAAAATGAAATATTTCTGGAGGGCACATCAATGAGTATATATTAGATGAATAAATAGTGATCACAAGAAATGTTTAGCTTTTAAATGCAGGCATTGAGTCCAAATGTTTTGTTCAGCCCTCCTGTTTTCCAGTTTGTTCTGAAATGCTGCAGGAGAACAGTGCAGAAAGGTTCTGCCTCCTGAACACAACAGAAGGGTCCAGTAGGTTTTGTACAATGAAGAGCTCACAGAAATGCCTTCAAACACCTGTAATTACCAAAAAAAGCACTTATAGCACAAAGACTTGGATGTGTGTTCATGCAAATCATCCAAGGGAATACAAGACACATTTCTGTGTGTCCTAGTTTATTTCTGTGGCACATCCTGGGCATGGAATCTGGAGAAGTTTAAGGAAAGATTGGTACCATGGTCTGGTTGACAAGGTGGTGTTTGGTCATAGCTGGACTCAAAGACCTCAGAGGTCCTTTCCAACCTCATGGATTCTGTCATCTCTGTTCATTTATTGCTGCCTGGTGTTTCTCTGATGGGTTTTGGCTGATTCATCTGCCCACACAATCCTAAGCATCCGTAATGGAGTCATCTTGGTGGAAAAGAGAAAATGCCTATTTTAACATTTACTGAAACATAATATTTGGGGAAAGGGTTAATTTTGTCTGGTAGGATGACTCTTATATCTGAGGATGCAATGTGTTTTATAGATTTAAAATTAGAGATGTATTATATGAGTGGTACAGGAAATTAGGTATACATGAAGAGAGTTGGTTGCCCTGTATAAATAAGGTTGCATTAACTATGCATGAAAAACCAAAACCAATTAGCAGTAATTGGATATCTGTGTTCTTCGTGTATGTAGTAAGAAGAAACAGCAATTTTGTGGTAGGAGAGAGACTGGGAATGACAAACTTCCTACTAATTGTGACTCAATATGTGTCAAGTCTGAAGCCATTGTGTGTCCCTCAGACAAAGCAAGTCACCATCCTCCCTGCCTTTTTCCATCTCTCCATCTACGGGGTAATTGAGTACTGTGATTTTTTGGTTTTTTGTTTTTTTTTTCTCTCTCCACAAATAATGATTTGAATTTCAAAAGGTTTGGCTTTGAAACTGCTATCTACCCTCTTTGTTTTTGCTTTCCAATATGTTCCATGATTTTGCTGGCAGGGAAATTCATAAGCAGCAAGTTTTAACTAATTAGGGAATATTAATAGAGGATGAATTTCAAATTCATATATATGGCATTTCACACTATCTATTCTAAGTCATATGCTCTCCTCTCATGAACTAATAATGTACTTTGTAATTTATGAGGTATGTCAAATGGGCTGCTTCACAGATTTTAAATATGAGCTCATAAATTGTGAATAATCATATTCACAAATATTATTTCTAGAAATTAATTAAAATGAATAATAGATCTGTATACTAATTGTTGACCTCTGGTGGCAAAGACTATGTGTATGGAAGAGGAAACCATTTTTCTCAATGATTTTCTGCACAATTGCTCTAATAGACAATTTGACTACAGACTGGAATATCAAGGCTTAAATTATGTATTGAATATCAAGCACTGGGAAGGTAGGAAACTACATTGTTTGTTGTGCACTGTGGTGACAAGCATCCCACTTCTATAAATTTAGTTCCAGCAGTCAAATGCATTGAAGAAACACCAAATTTTCCATGGAAACATAACTACTTTCTGGAGCACAGTACCACAACAGCTCCATGCTGCTTAAACAAATGCAGAAATTCACATATAAATGACTGCACATGTTCTTTCATCAAAGTAAATTGAGATATGGTTGTGTAAATCCTTGAGATTTTTGAAAATTCTGGGCTAGACCAGAAAAACGCCCTAAGATTAAAAGCATATTTGTATATATTTTCAATCTGCAAACTTAGATATAATTTAAAGATTGGTCTTATATATCAGAAAACAACTTTCTTCAGGAAATTGGTTTGCTGCTTTACTAAAATAGTTTAGGCTGCCTTGCCAGGAGGAGCCCTGTTTTTCTGTTGTGTGCAAGGAGTGCCATTTGCATCAAGAGAAGCTATTCCTTTGGCTAAGAATTACCTCTGTGATATGAATCAATGGAGCAGGGCTTTATAACTTTGTTTCTATCAGGCACATGATGTGATTGAAAAATGGAGTGAGACTCTTGTTGCCCAAGAGAGGTTAATGTGTGGGAAACAGAAGGCATGTTAGCAGGTTCTTGGAGTTAACTTCAGTCTGTCCGTGCGTTGTTTCCCTTATCTCTAAACAGAGGGAAAATAGATATTGTGCTGTTTCAAAGGAGTGGGAGCAACAGCTCTGAATTTGTGAGTTGTTTGGAGATGCTTTGGTGACTGGAGCTTGAAAATACAAAGTTCTGCAGAGTTTGTTTCTTCTTCCCTCCCTGCCAGGGAAGTGACTGGGGAAGTTGTCCAAGCTTGGGTCTGCTCCTCTGTAAATTTCAATATTTCTCTTCCTTTGAGCTATCTTTGATAGGTTTTTCCTCACTCACTGTTCATTTTCTGACTCTAAAATATGTCTAGGCAGGGGATTTTTGCACTCTGTGTGGTCTGTAAGCTTCACCTATGCTTGAACATCTTTCCTGATGAATTCTATTTCGTTCAGCGTAAATCCACCCCTAATTACTCTTGTGTCAGTGGTGGTTTTCCACTGGATTAAGAATGTGTGTGAGTTTCCCTAACAACTTGCAGTGCAGGTTTCAGGAGACAGCAGTGGTTGATATAATCCCCAGAAAGGGATGAAAAAGGGCAGGAAGGGAACAAAGGGTTCCTGTGTGTCTCCTGTCACTCAGGCCTTGCTCCAGCTGCAGCCGCTCTGCAAAATGGTGAACAGGAAGATTAAAGCATCTAAAGCACTTCCATGAAACAGAACCAGATCCTGAATTGAGCAGGAGGATTTTTTTTTTGCGTGGGGAAAGTGTGGTTGTAAGGAGAAAAAGCTGGAATCTGAAGGAATGCCACAGACCTGGTTACAGAGTACCAAAGAGACAAAAAATATTAACCTGCACTGGTGTTTCAGTCTCTCTGTGCTGTTAGGAGAATTCATTGTTCCCCTGGAACTGAAAGAAGCTCTTAACACTCCCAATTGAGTTGAACCAGTCTCTAATAATATTTATCGATCACAGATTTCCTTGATAGTGGCCATTAACATCTTCCAGTAATAGCAAAAAATTTCTGGTATTTTTCAGAATTAACCAGAGGATGCACATTTGCTTGTCTATTATTATGGATATATGGATTGGCTACCCAGCTATTTGGCTTTGGGTTTTTTTTAAAGCTTGCTTAGGTCAGCTGGTAAGTGTATTCTGTTAATTTTAGAAAATTAACATCTAGCTCAATATTTTTTTCCTTTATTTGGTTGCAAAACAAGCAGGGATTTTTGCTTGTGTATTTTGTCTTTTGTCTTTCTTTTCCTTTTCTTTTTAACAGAAAAGCCCTGGGGACCCAAGGAAAAAATAAATCATATAATTTTTCTAGTACTGCATAGTTTTATTATGTTTATAATTTGTTAGTCATTCTGTTGTTTAGAAGAAGTAGCTGTTGTTTCAGGATTACACAAAATCTATTGGGGATAGAGAAATGAGATATTTACAGAAGCAGACATCTTTCTTTGGTTTCTTCACTGGATTAAAGAAAAAAAAACGGTGGCATGAACAGGAAAATGAAAAGAAGTGCTCATTTTTTCTTGAGATAATATGTTAACACTATTCTGTTATGTGTATTTATCTCCAATCTTTATGACTCAAAAGATTTGAATATAATAAAACTCTGGTACAGCAAAACCAAGAGGTAATAAAAAAAAAAAAAACCCATTGTTCTAATTTAATGTATTTGACAAATTACCTTAAAGACAAAAAAATTGCTTCTTTTATTGTTTTTCTTTCCCCATACAGAAAGAGCCCATAACCTTATCAGATTGCAATTTCTTAGCTTTGAATACTTTTCTCATGATTAAAATAGCCTGTTTATCACTTGGGATTTAGGTTCAGAATACAATTCAACCTGGTTTCTGTTACACCAGGGCTAAACAGGGACAAAAACTTTATTTTTCAGGACTTTCTAACTGAATTCAAATGAGGCTTCACCTAATGTCCTGCCCAATTCTCCTGGTGCACTTTTGGGATTTTACTGCTTTGGTGTAGGTTGTTCTGCAGTATTTTAATTGGAAAATATCAGTGAAAACATTAGTCCTCTCATAGCTACGAAGAGTTTATTCACTCCTTAAAAAATGATTCCTCAAGGTTAAGTTTAAAGAAATTAATGTGGGCAAACTAAAAGAAAAAAAAAGTAAAACCCCACAACAGTAATTAAAACTGTTTTTAGTGATGTTTTTATGTGAAACATCCATTATCTGCAAAGAATCTGCACAAAATCTGTTCTTGTCCTCCATTTTTAGTTTGATTTTAAAAAAACCAAACCAACAAACAAAAAATAAGTCAACTTTTGAAACACACAAGCTTACAAATTATTTTTTAAATTGTTCCATTAAATTAAAAAAAAAAACCACTTGGGATAGAAAGGGACACACATTGGTGGCAATAAAAACCGCAGGGCTTGCATAGAACTGTGACAATGACACCAGTGTAAAAAGTGCAGTCACCACTAAAATGGCTGAACTTGGGTGACTGCATTTTGCTCACAGAGGAATAAAAAACAGCTGGCAAAATTTCAGTATCCTGGATAGGCTTGTGCATTCTGACCTGAGTTTGCAACAAAGGCTGGCCTATATTAAATCTGATATATCAGATGCCTCAATGAATTTAGAAAACAGGTTTCTAACCTAAATAGAGATGCAAGAGCATCCAAAAATGTCCCTATTGAACGAACTGTCGAACTGAAAAATCAAGACCAGATGAAGTCAATCAGCAGGCTAGCTTTTTAATTAAAAAGCTTTCTTTAGTGGTTTCATATGTATCTTGTTAATTTGTCCAGTTTTGATGTTTTTCTCCTGTCTGCTGGCTATTAGGCTGCACAAATTGAAAGACTTTTCTTCCTCTGCAGGTCACATGCAGGGTAGTGGTCAAAATACATCTTTTGACTTGCCCACTCTCTTGGGATGTTCAAAGTAGTTATTCATACCAAGGTAATTGGCAGAACCATATTTCTGCACAGCCCTTAGATTTGTGCATGGCTTATCAATAAAAAGTAACTGGGGGAAAAGAAAAATCATTCAAAATAACTACTTTAAACCAGAATAAAGTATCAGTTGTCTAAAACAGACATCTTCCTAGTGTGACCTGGGAAAAAATCACAATAATAATGAAAACCTCTGAAAATAGCTCTTATCTGAGTTGTTTAGACACAGGAGCACTCATGACATTGTTCACAGAGGATTTTGTGTGACCACAGTCACTTCACATCTTAATACAATAGTTCTTGATCCTCTGTTTCTCCTAAAGTGTGTGACAGTCTACCTTGCAGTGCACTTGCTAGAAAGGAGGAAAGAAAAAGATAAACCAGGCACACCAGTGGATGCTTCCCATCTTTCTGGTATGGTTATAGCTCAACCTGTGACTCCAGAAGAAAGAAGATGAGAAGAGCAGTGTAGATGAGGAGTACTGCAATGTGCAATCATTTGACTCCATGTTTTTGTTCCCCCAGGTTACCAAACCTCTCTTGAAGAGTTAGATTTGAAGAAAATTGAAAGAACTATCATTTCTTTGTGCTACCCTGTTGCCCGTTGGATGACTTCTTAGTTTGGTTAAGTTCCTGAAAGCTAAAAGTCACTTAGACAGACAATTCCTGTCAAGGACATGCTTAATCAGCTGCACTCAGGTAGGAGGTAACAGCAGCTCTCTCCTGGGCTTTGTAGTAAGTCTTCGTGTAGATAAGCAACACAGTGCACTGGCAGCTTAAAAGTGTCTCTTGTGTTTGAAGCAAACTCCATGGACTCTAAGCTGTGTTCAGAGTTACTTTGATAAATGCATATCTTAAATTTTCTCAGCCAGAGAAAAGTTTTTAAAACTGGTAGACCACCTTCCCCCAGCCAGCGAAAGTTTCGTGTCATTTGCCTCTTCTATTTCCATTTTTTTCCACATCCAAGCTAAAAGAATAAAGCCTATTATACTTCAAGAAATGTATTTTGATTCCTTTTATGTTGTCTTCTTTAAATATGATGTTCCATGACAGTATTATTGTAAATCTGAGAGTGATTCTCTTCCCTTTGAAGCTCAGACCTATTCTTCATTTTAATGTGTCTACCAGCTTCATGTGGCCCGCTCTGCAAGGTTCCTGTGAAGATGCAGTGCATCTGCTTTTCTGAACTCTGTCATCTCCTTCTCAAATGCAGAGCTGAATACTTCCTGTTCTTGGACTCTTTAGAGTTCAGTTCACAAATTTGTGCTATTTTGTTCCCTCTTTTTTGTTTTTTTAATATTTTTCTATGCTATGGGTGTCTAGAATTCCATAGTTATAACAAGAGTTAGAGAGTAAGTTTCTCATGCAAATAATGGCCTTTTCAGTGATAAGTGGTTCAATTGCCAGGGTAAAAATAGACACTTCCTCATACCTTTGTGCCATGCCGTTTATTATTCTATATTAGCATCTGTGAAGTGCCATTTATTGCTCTTCATGTTGTGCGTGTGGCTCAGGAGCACAATGAGCCCCCTCAGGCTGACAGGCCTCGCTGAAAAGCCAAGGTTTGGTGCAATATCCCTGAAAAATCAGTGGATTTACAGAACAACACAGCACACTAACTTTTACTGCCTGTCCCCAAAACATAATATTAAATTATTTGTTAAAAAGGATGTTAGGGGCACGGTCGTCGGAAGAATCCAGCTTGTGCCCATCCGAATTAGCATATAGATGAGCTGGAGTCTCAGATGAAGCACAGCCTAGATGACTTTCCTAGCACTGTGCTGCTTTGTACATTATCTCTGTCAAAATACAGCTTTGTGAATGCAGCCTGACACACACACACACATTTTTGGAGATGCTGCATAGGCAGCAAGACACAAGGGACAGCACTTGCCTCTGCTCCCGAGCTTCCTGTGCCTTACCTGGTACATGTGTATGCAGCCCTGCACCATGCAAAATGCTTTCCCAGCAAGACAAATCTGTAAGCCTAAGTTCTTGCTGTTGTCCCCTGGAACAGCAATTAACCATTCCTAGCATAGGAACTGTTAAGTGCGAAATAATTTTGAAAACTTTGGTAGAATTGCAAGTGTCCTCAGTCACACAACTTCCACATATTCAGCTAGTACATTATTTGGTATACCAGTGATCTAGGGCCTGAGTATGACATGGAAAATACTGGATTAAACCCCTTCCAGTTAAATATAAAAGAAACCTAAAGACTTATTTATGAAAACAGGAAAAAACAGTTTGAAGAATAAAAATAAATAAAATATTTTGGAATTAGGCCTCGCATTATTGGCAGAGCCTAGGAATGGGGTTGTCAGGCAAGACAACAACAACAATTGTCCTTTGGAGAGCTTAAGCCTGAACTGTACCTGGCAAAGCATGTAAATAATGACATATGGCCCCTTTGCTTTGCTGCAAGTTGCTGCCAGCCTTGATTGTGCATTTTGAGGAGTAGAGATGTGTGTACACCTCTGTGAATTTTTGTCTTAACACTAACACCAGTGGGGCAATGATGGCTCTTCAGTGCAAATAGCATCCATAGAAATAATTCCTTCTCTGAGGAAGCATTTGTTTCCCAATTTATTTTGTAGCTGCAAAGAACAGAACATTCTGCACTCCAGTGGGATCATTATTCATTGGAAATTGAATATAGGAAAGAGGCTTTTGCAGATAGGCTTTCTCTTACCTGGCTGTTGCATGTTCTCTTACAGACCAGGTATAAGCAAAAATTCCTCCCCACATGGAATATTGAAGCCTAGGTGCTACCCAGAAAGGAGATACAAGGAGAGGAGTAATTATTTTTCTGAGCACATTTGGACAGAAGAAAGCTTTTATTACTAGCTTCACATCGTCACAATAAGAGTTTAAAGAGAATTATTAAGTCACTGATGGCAGTGTAATGAATTATTAATACAATCAGTTTATAAAAATGAATGTTTGCTTATATTTGAAGTTGTCCTCTTCAAGAATGTGGGTAAATAAGAAAATATCTGTGTTGATTCAAGACTAAACCTGAGGGATCTGCCAAGGTCTTAGTGGAGACCACTAGGATTGTTTGCAAGAGTCTTACTGAAGTCAGAACTTCGACTGTGTTGGTAGAGGAAAATCTATTTTAATGCAATTATTTTACTTTGTTTACACCAGGGAGGTAAATTTAACTTTGGAACCATCACTTGCATCCTTGGAATATATATTTTCAGGTAAAGAAAAACTAGTGCTTTCTACCTTTCTCTTAAAAGTTACAAACAAAAGAACAAGGAATGGAAAAAGCCAGTTGGTGGTTTTTTTTAATTTTTTAAAAAATATTTATTTATCACACCTTTCACCAAGGATTTAAAATGTGGCTGTGAATGGATTCAAAATGTGGCTGTGAATGGATTCATGTCAATGAAGCTGCATTTTGCTACAACATATTTCCCCACAGAGAGTACAGTTGTCTCAAAAAAATGACAGTGCCTCATAACAGTTGTAGCAGCATAACATTCAAAATATAATGAAGAGCCTATGGCTTTTCTTATATCATACTGCAAGGCTTGTAAGGAGCAAAGTAGCAGGGAGGTTCTCAAGAAAGATTGTTTGAGACTCCTTATTGCTAATCACATTTCAACTGAGCAGGACTTGTCTCCTTCCTGGCAGATATTTGAACATCTGCCCTAGAAAAGTGGGATATTTGGGTGGGAATTACCACTGGGGAAGAGTTACCACTTGATAGAGGCTCACATCAAGGTTTCTAAATCACTGAGACTGTTGGTGGAATGAGAACAATGGACATTGTTTTGTTTTTTGGAATACTCCTTTTGCTCAGACTGTGATCCTTGAAGGTGTTTAAGTGACTAACAAGTAGGTCAGAGCAATATATTTCACTGGCTTGTAAACTTACTTTGGCATGGTGAGGTGCAAGTAAAAGTAGAATGAAGGTGAGAAAACAGGTGCTGCCCATACAAATGTGGACAAAGAACAAACCTGCCTTTTATGTCTCTCTGAAAAGATAAAAGCTTGAAAGAATTTGAGTTATTGTTATTTTCAGCTATTTTCCTTTTTTTTTTTTTTTCCCAGTAGCACATAGCTGAATTCTGTGTATGTAGAAAATATGTCACTGATTAGGCAAGTGCTCTTAAAAATATTGGGTGGTGTGTGGACAAAAATAGGAGAAATCAGCAGAAATTTGTTTGGATTGTATTGAGGGTGGGTGAGTGAGGGGCTGCTCTGACCAGTGCCCCAGACATCCACTCCACTGACATGTTTTCTCTGAATTTTATCAGGAAGCTTTTTGTGCACTTTTCCATATATAGTTTGCCCTGTAGATATGAGAAGGTATTTGTTCCACAAGAAACAATAGCAACCAGAAGTGGAAATTACTGCCAGCTCATCAGATGCAATCGAATAATAATGAAAGCTAATGCTAGACAACATTCAAGGTTATTTTTAAATCTTTGTAAAGGTCAATGTATTCAATGGTATTCAATTCCAACTGCTGAAAGAGTTGCTGTGTTTAAATATGATGCCCTTGTTGTTTAGGAAATAAAAGCTCCTTACTAGGAAGGGTAAACAGGACAAAGCCCTATCTGTGTTTTCTTGTGGCATAATTTAGGGAAACAATTTCAGAAGTATTATTTTGATGATTAGTTTCAGTCTCCAGAACCTGTGTACTTTTTCCTCCATCTCAAGTTGCAAAGTTCATTACTAGAGAAAGAGCAAGGTGCCTCCTTTGTGGACCTTTTCTACCCTGGGTAGCTGAAGAAAGCAAAAACTGTCTCATGACCCTGACTGGTGGAAGCTTGTGAAGCTCTGGAGATGTCATTAGGCAATCATTTGGCCACTGTAAAAATATCACCATGTAAATGTTGTAATGTTTATTGTTTTTTGTAGTCATGACTTCTGCCCTCCTTTTGTTATTGTGCTTGTAGCAGGAGAAAAAGACCCCAGTGCTCAGAAATGGAGAACGAAGGAGTAAAAGGAGGGGAAAAACAAAGAAACCAAAACACCATAGTGGCAGTATTGACTTTAGCTAAATGTGTCTGCAACAACCCCTTTATGTCGCTAATTGTTGAAGAATATTAAAAGTTTGCTTCACAATACCACACCAAAAATGCTGCCAGGGCATTTTAGAGAGAAGAAATGCCAGCATGGAGCCTTGTGCAGATGCAGAGTCCCTTCCCTGTACGCAGGAGGCCACGGGCTCTCAGCATCTCCATCGATGGCAGCAACTGGAGTGCAGTAAAGAAAATGAGATACTTGCTGGCTGATCATACAGCCAAAAACCAGACAGGGATAGGAAGGCATAGGAGTATAGATATGGAAATCCATAGATTTTAATTTTAGAAATATTTCTTCCCAAGTTAATGACTTATTTTTATTTTTTTAATTAAGGTAATATTGGAGCTGTGATGTTTATGATTTATGAGATAGAAGAATTATCCTGGGGGGAATATCAATCTTTTCTCTAATTCAGATGTCAATACATGTTGGGCTACTCATGCAGTATTTCATGTTGTTTACTTGCAACTCCATTTGTTAAAGGCCAAGAAAAATCATGGCAAAGGTAACTTAAAAATGTTCAACTCAGAGCAGATGATTTGCAAGTATTATAAATTTAACAAAGCTGTTTTTGGATAGGAAAAATATTTTTACAAAAAGATTTAATATGTCTTTGTAACATAACATGGGCAAAGAAATTTGATAAATAATTCCTAAAGACAGCTTTGCATAAATATTTACCAGACCCTTTTTTCCAATGATAGATAGGAGTTGAAATGCTTTTGAAGTTGTGGACCTTAAGAAGGTCTATTCATAAAAATGCTGCTCCCCAAGATTCAAATAAACCATCTGGATAAAGGTTAAGGGCAGAGAGGGACCATGCAAGGGCAGGTAACAGCTGGAAGGTGATGGCCACATCAGGACTGTCGTTTTTTCCCATCTCTATCAAGGGAATTGTTCAGAGTTCAGACTGAAGGGAAAGAGGAACTAAAGGAGGAGGGTTCAGAAACAATCAGCAGAAACAAAAAGCAGCACAGAGGAGAGCACTCAGGGAAGAGTTTTACTTCAGTGATGTCTGCTAATGTGTGCATTGGACTGTGCTCTGCTTTCCTTTAATTGTGTGGGTGTGGCAAACAAAGCCATTTTTGTAGCTTTTTAAAATTTATTACTGACAGCTATTAAAACTTCAGATTAATGTGGAGATGTGCAGTTTCTGCAGCAATGCACAGATGCCATATCTGCATTTGCTTTGGGAGATTTGGAGTCATATTAATGGCTGTCTCTGGGAACTAATGTTGGAAGGGATGCTGAGTGTGCCACCTTCTGCCACGTAGAGCTGAAGTGGAGAAGGGAGTGCTAGAAATTGTTTGAAAGCAGATACGATTTCATTGGTTGCAACAATATTATTATCACAAATTAACTCGTGTCCAAAGAGAATTTGTACAGCATTTTTTACATATTCCTCTGCAGGTTTCTTGCCATATCAAGTACAGCAGCGTGAAAGAACAGCATCATGTCCTCAGAACTTACCAGTAAAGAGAAAATGTTTACAACCTGTCTCTGAACAGCACTGCATGGATGATGGAGCACTTCTGAAAGAATATCTGTGAAGGAAATAAACCCATTAATTGAACAGAATTACTGCACACCAAAGCTACATGTTTGAGAGGTCTCTACAGTATTCAAATAACTATTGAACCATTTGGCACATCCCTAATAAAAACCTTTATCCATTAGCCCCATTGGTGCATGCTTAGGCAAATTAACTCTTTTATATGTAGATCTAAAGAAAATGGTGTGTTATAATTAAATGATTCTTTTGGGGGCAGTAAGCCTCTCTTCAAACAGCTTGAATATTAGTGCAGTCGTTTTTCTTTCAGCCCTACTAATCACAGCAAATTTAGCTTGCACAGCCAGAGTCAGGGTGCATGTTACAGGACATTCTGGCAATGGCAATGAACAGATCCCATAAGAGCTGGTGTTTGGTTTATAAGAGGATTTTATCTGAAGTTAATGTAAATTTATCTGGATTCTAGCTGCTCATGAAATCAGGTTGCTGTTTAAGATGTCTGGTACTTGAGATATGTGTAGGTCAGAGCCCACCCCACAGAAGCCCATTGTGTGACTAACTTTGGATTTGAAAGGAAGATCTAGAGGACAAATGGCAACTGGAGTCATCACATTTAAAAACAGAATCAGCCCTCCTCCAAGTCACTCAAGCTGTTCTCCCCAGTTTCTAAATTGTTTGAAACTTATTTGACTTAGGTGACATTTTGAACATTCCTTCTGGTGGGTAGAAAAGGCAGCAGATACATAATGGAGCAGAACCATAGTTACCTTGATGAATATTTAGGCCAGGATTTCCTGACATGGTTACCAATGGCTGGGATCTGATACTTTGAACTGTACCTCATTTACTGGGAGTACTGAATACCTGTTTTTCTGAAAACTGGGCTCTATGGACATGACCTGTTCTGACTTTCAGTTGTAAAGCTCCACGTTTAAATGTTCCACGTTTAAATGCTGTAACCTCCTGAGACAACACAAAGCTGCTTTCAAAAAACACAAGTGTATGTGTTAGACTTTAGATTTTTGCCTGGGATATAGAAGGCAGTTTTTATATTACCATCAAATTTAGTCCACATATCTACTGGATATCTGCTGGAATTACCAGGATGAAAGATTTATTCATACCTCATTTTCTTTGCTGTTTTCTATATTTTCTGCTGTCAGGTTTGTGCTCCTGCTGAGGGGGACAGGTGATTGCTTTCCAACAGTTCCAGTGCAGTTGGTTGGTGGCTGCATCTAGCACAAACCTCTGTTGTCAACCACAACATTTTATTGGCAGTGAGGATCTGGTTTTGGTTTGTGTTGTTTGTTGGTTTTTTGGGGTTTTTTTTGAGAAAAAGAACCTAAAGAGTTCTGCAAATGCTGTGGTTTGCCTTAAGGTCCAGCTCTGCCTGGATCTTTAGGTTCTTCTGAGGAATGGGCTCTTGCACCAGGTATTGTCTCACCCAAATATCACTTTCCCCTGGGCCTTCTGAAGTACCTGGTGCTTTGGAGCATTCAGATATGTTTGAGATAATTCACTATCTGATGCCTGAGGTCAATAAGTTTGGATGTTATCAAAGCAGAATCATTAAAACAGGACTTCTGATAGTATGGAATTATAAGTAGGATTAGCAACAAGATGTGATTCAAATGTTATGGACACTGCAGTTTTGAATTGCAATAAGCAAAGGAGATTTTTTTTATTTATTTTTTTTTCAGATTATGTGCTGCAGGATATAAAAGGGCAAGCAGTTTATCTCACAGCTGCCTTCAGTTTTCACATGAAGCTTACATTGGTGGGAGTCCCAGTGTATTCTGAGGACTCAGTCCAAACCTAGCAAACATCTTAAGGGGAAATTAAAAGCCATCCAATTTGTTTGCTGCTCTAAACTGAAAATTAGCACACTTAAAAAGGATGTATGTGGATCTCTAAGGCCTCACCACCCTCACAGGGAAGAATTTCTACAAAATATCTAATCTAAACCTGTCCTCCATGAGTTTGAAGCCATTTCCCTTTGTCCAATCATGTCCTTGTCAAAAGTTCCTCTCTTGTTTCCCCTTTGGGTGTTGGAAGGTGCTGTGTCCAGAGCCTTCTCTCAATCCCAACTCTCCCAGGCTGTCTCCATAGCAGGAATATCCCATCCCTCAGAGCAGCTAATGTTTCTGTTCATTTCCATTTTGCCACTGTAGAATGCTTTCAGTTTTTTATTCCCACCCAAGAAAGATAATGTTGCCTTTGCTCCTGGTCAGGCACTAATTAACACTGTGCACTGTTTTTTTCAGTCTGATTATGCTTTCCAAAGGTGCTGAAAGACACAATTTCCAAGAAAACATCACTCCTTTTTTCTTCCAAGAAAACAAGGTGAGTCCTTTCTCACTCATTCTAAGAGATGCAAATGTATCCATTATCAGTTTGGAGAAGTTTAGAAATGTCAGAAACGCTATAATTATTCCACAATTGGTTTGTTTCAGTGCTCTGTGTTTGTGGGGGTCACCAGTTCATGCCCAGGGATGTGCAGCTTGGCTCCAGCTGTAATTCAGAGCAGGTTCCTCAGCTCTCAGTGTCAGGGCTGTTTAACCTTGAGGATGATGCCTCATGTGCAAATGTGCTGTTTTGTAATGCAGAGATTGTACCTCCCTGTCCTACCTTGCAGACTGCATTCAGTTTTCTAGAAGGTGAAACGTTATTTTCCATGTCTCTCCTGGGGTGTATCGAAAGCCTGCTGAATTCTGTAAAGACTTGGTATTTAGTTTGCTTACCAGTCTCTAGCTGTTATCAGATACCAAAGGAAATACAAAATGTAGCACACAAAAAAGAAATGATGTTTCAGCATTATGTAAAAATCGCTGTTGTTCCACTTATTTGAGATGTTCTTTGAAGGCCAGAAAAGGTCTTTTGGCATCTTAAGTAGGTCTTTTCCATTTCCACATCTGTTTCCTGGTAGTGAGTGCACCAGATGCTGTCAGGAATCACAGGTGACAAATTGTAGGGTCACAGGTCTGACTTGAGAATGAGCAATTTCACACCCAATGGAGGCTATAAACATTTGGGATATTCAGAAGCAGAAGAGATTTTTTTATTTTTTCCTTTTCTCATCTCACCAAAGAAATAGTGGCCAAATTCCCATGGAAGTTTGTATCTCAGGCTTAGGCAGTGACCAGGTTCCATCTCTTCACAATTCCCATTGCTCCAGATGATGGCAATGAGCCACAGCAGTTTTAATGTTCTTAGAGTGGCTTTCTATTCAATCTTGAAAAGCAAGAAGCAGCTCCTTTTAATCTGGCTGGAAATTTTCTGAAGGTTTTTGCCTCTATTCAAAGAGAAGGTTCATTGAAACTGAAGCATGTGGAAACCCACTGAACCTCTGACAAATTTCTCATGTAAGTAGGTTTAAGGGTCCTTGAAGCTATTACACCCCCTGCCATGTCCTTCCCAGCTCTCTGGTTTCCCTGTCCCATTGATGCTTTTCTGGGGGAGTAATTGTTGCACTGGTGAGGAAGGAGGGACTGAACTCTTTAAAAAATCTTTTCTGCACTTCAGAAAAGTAAAAAGGAGTTTATAACCTGCCTTCACCTTGATGCCCCCAACATTTTGCACCACATTTATTCTGGATGTGAAATTTTCCATATGGGGTTTATTTTAGCAGAAGTTCAGCTTTCTGCACTAATTACAAAGCCACTTGGTTGACTTCTATAGACTTTTTACTTATATGCATTTTGCAGGGTAATTAAACTGTTTAAGTAATTCAGCTGATCTTGTACATAGTCTTATTTACAATGTAATTAGGACCACTGCAAGAAGAGTGCAAGCAATTAGTAATTTAATCCTAGTGAAGAATGCTTTGAGTTTCAGGTTTGGCTTTTTGTGCTTTTAATCTTTCCACCCCATCCTCTCTAAGAATAATGGTAAAGGAATACACAATATGTTAAAGATTATCTCGAGGAGAGAATTCCAGTTTGGGGAGCATAATTGCTTTATATTTGCATGGGCTGCAAATGAAATATTTTTTCTCTACACTGAGCCGTGTCACCTTGTCTTTCAACAGGTACTTGGGATTCCTGGTTTCCTCTTCTGACTTAGACATTGATTCACTGTCTGGCCTTAGGTAATCTATTATCACACCTTCAAATTTATGTGCCTGTCGCTACGCTCAGTTACTAAAATAAGTGACTTAAGGACTGTCAAAAAGCAAGTAATTTATGGAGTTATGTAACAATAGACCACAACCCCAGTTCAGCAAAAGCTAAGAATATTTAATTTTATACTGATTAGTGCTGTTCACTTAAACATTTGCATAAAAATTCATAGGTAGGGGACTGGGTAGCTAATTTGAAGCATCAAATTTTGAATGTTATGTCACTTTTCCTTCATGTGAAATATTTCCTTTTAAGCCATGTCTCTGATTCCACAATTATTTTTTCCATATTAGCCCAATAACCAGCAATTACAGTGTCTGTTGAGTGTGTGTGAGTAGAGAAAAGCTGATTACTTAATGAAATTATGCTATGACAGCTGTTTGTAAGAAAAAGGATACAACAGCTTATGAAAGATTCTTCAATAAAAAATGCACAAACGTTTAGGTTGCACTTGCTTCTCTTTAATAAATTATCTTCTGGAAAAAAAGGACACCTGTATTAAGTATCCTTCTCCAGAGATCCCTTGCTTGGACACTAACAAAAAGCAATTAGTGAGATGTCAAAAATTCTCCTGCTAAGAAAAAAACCAGAGTGCATACATTTCTGACATTTCCACAGCAGGGATGAGGAATTTGAATATGTATACATTCATATCCATATAGATGGCTTGCAAGTGACTTTAGTTTTATCCTGGAGGTAAATGAGTGCTGTAGACCAAAGGTGCAGGTGTAGACAGGCAGGATAAGTTTCTGAAGCAAGTCCTTCTGGGAGGGAAATAATGATCACTTCTGTGTGAACAACTTCCAGCCATTCCAGCTCTTATGTACCCATTAGAGTACAAGCACCTTGGACTGCAAATTACATATGTGCCCTCCTGTAGCTGACATCCCCTTTGCTCCCCTGGTTCATTTTCAAGAATAGCTCAGACTTTTCCCAGCCTCAGTAAAAAAAAATTAATTTATACCTTAAAATGATAAGAGTTCTTTCTTAAAAAATGCATGACTTGATTTAATACTATGTTTTGTGAAATAGGTTAAATGCAGTTTCCTGGTTCCTGCATATTTAAATTTATGACCCTTTCTTTTAAATTGCTTATGGAGTTTAATAAGCAAATCAAGACCTACTTCAACTCTAATTAAAGATCAGTGGAAATGCAGAAGGGTAATGGGCATAGGACAGGCAATCATCTGAAAATGAAGAAAGTAGTGTTCTACAGAAAAGGTTTATGACAGATTTTTATTTTCAGAAGACAGATACAATTGTTTCTACTGCATCAGTTATCAAGAATTTTAATAATTAAATGCAGTATATTTAACCATTAAATGAAGAAAGTTGTGTTTTTGTTCCTTGGTAAGGGGTTTCAATATTTTTTTATTTACTGTAAGAAAGAGTTGTTTCTTTATTTTAAATCACTCTAGTAGAACTTACTTACATTCCTGAGCATGAGTAAATTTTACAACCCTCAGTATTACATTTTTGCTGTTTTGTATGATCTTAATTCCGGCTCCTGTCAACAAAATCCTCTTAGGCTGGATTCAGACTCCTGTTATGTCTTTGTGCATTTGGCCAGACCAACCTGGCTGGAATCCATCTGGCTTCCTATGGCTTGTGCCATTCCCAATAGCTGGGTGTCAGGCCCCTCTAGCTTTTCATAATGTGCTTTTTTGGCAGTTCTAGATGGTTCTGCATGCTGGGCTTACTGCTTCTTGTGCCCTTGGATTATTACCCATACATTTTTCTCTTTATATCTTTTTTTTTTTTCTCTTTTTTTCTTTTTTTCCCCCTTTCCTCCTAATTTTTTCACTGACTGTATGATTACAGTGACAGCATGGTGAAACACAGTAGGATGGATTTGCTGCTGGTATGGTTTCAAAAAGTTCTGTTATTTGTGAATTTGACTTATGCAGAAGCAAAGAGAACAAAAACCTGACCTATTGCCTATGTTAAATGTACAGTCTTTATTGGAGTATTCAAATTATAGGAAGGTGCAAGTAAGATTTCAGATGCAATTTGGTTTGTAAGGATCCTGCCCAGTTAGGAAGTTTTCCAAGAAATTAGGCCAAATTCGCTCTATGCTTCTGGAGATTTTAGGTGGTGGTGGTGGTTTGGGCTTTGGGTTTTTTTTGTTTTGTTTTTATGTGTGATTTTTTTGTTGTTTGTTTTTGATTTTGGGGTGGTGGTTTGTTTTAATCAGATCTGCTTTTCTGCAGTTCAGACTACATGAAGTATATAACACAGTGAATGACAGCAATATTTTTGCAAGGCATTTGTGTGACTACACATAAAACAAGAATCTTCTAGCACTCCCTGCTCATCAGTATGGTTCCCAAGAAAATGGTTATATTTTATTGGAGAGTGGGACAAATAATGACTAAATCCACTCATTTTTTAAGGAATGTAAAGCAGGATATTCTTGGGAAACAGCCACATATTTCTCAGCTCTTAAACATGACATGATTAACAAGAAAAAGAATATTTAATATAATTAATATAATAAAATTTGTAAGTTCAAGTTAATGTGAAGTTCATTGTTGAAATAATTTGATGAGTCTTATTTAACCCAGTTTTAGTAAATGCATTTCTTGTCAAGCCAGTTGAGGAGGATGTGACAGTTATTAATAATGTGAAAGTTGTGTTAAAATAAACGGGAGGAATTAATGTGAAGTGCATATATACCCTATTTTGATTGACTTCCTTTTGCTGAAGTCACTTCACTGGGAATTTTGCTGTAATTCAGGACTGATGCTTTCAATTTATCTTATGTTGCAGAAAAGTTGTATTCAGCAGATGGAAGGGCTCTGATGAATGAAGCACTTAGTTTTTCTGCTATCCAATAAAACTGGAATGACACTTTGTGAATCTGGGAGCTCTCGTAATCTGTGAGAAGTCAAGAGAAATTGTATTACAGTAATTGACTTCAGTAGGATCGAGACTTCCTCTAACAATTCCATGGGGCTTTCAGTATTTTTGCAGTCTATTTTAAGGCATGTGCACACTGGTGGAAGTAGTGCTTCTAATCAAAATGGGCTATATTTTATTCAGACCTTGGAGACCAAGTAGGTAGAGCTAATTGGCTTATAACTGACCTGCTTAAAGGATGTCAAAATTGGCTGTTGGCTGTTCCTTTATAACATTAGTTTGATTGACTAAGAGTCTGGCAGCAAGATATGAAATATTATGAATCCAATTCATTAAAATTGTCCCCATTTTAGATCATTACATATTTTCAGAACAAATGGAACATACTTGGAGTATAAAAGAAATATGGATCTGTAAATTACTCACCCATGGGCCACCTCCTTCTCCTTCTGTTCCCCTCCCCAGAACAAAAAACTCTGGTTGATCACATGAAAATAAGGTGAGAGCAGTGGGGCATAAATTTTTCTTGTGGTACTATAAGTGTCTTTAAAAAAAAAATAGAGGAATATTCTGGGTTTGATTTGCTTCCATCTTATTTGGTTGTCTGTCATGCAAGGACTCAGTTGAAGAGCGATGTGCACACAGAGCTATTGCTACATCAGAATTCTGCCTCCCTCTCATTGGGGAAGATTTTGTTCGTTTGGATAATGGTTTTTTTTCACCTCTTTTAAATCACTGACTTTTACTCTGCTGGGAGCACTGCTGCCCTTCCTCAGGCAACTGCTCTCATCCCTCTGTTGGTAGAATTCAGTTCTGAACGTGGCATAGCCAGGGGAGGTTGGATGAAAAGTGCATTTGCTGTTTGCAGGCTGCAGAAACAGCACTCCAGCACATGAGAGGATGGGGAATTAGGAAGCTGCAGTGTCTTGCATGGACATATTTTGTACATTTCTATTTCACACTCACTCCTAAACCCCACTATCAGCATAAAGGCAGGACCTAGAGGATTGTTTTAGTTATAAAGATCAGCGCTGAAACTTGGCACTTACCACTCCTGCAAGGTGCTGCTCCTCTGAATGCAGGGGAGGTGGGCTTCTGCTCATCTTTCAGGGGGTGATTATGCTGGAAACCATCTCATGGAAGTTTGCTTTGGGCCACATTCCAGCTGCTGCATTTTCCAGTGTCCTTGACTTTCTCCTCTCCTCAGGTCCTTGGCTCCATGCTTTTCAAACAGGGGAACTCAGCTCTGCTGGAGAGCAGCCACAGCCCCTGTTCACTCCTGGTTTGTTTGGGCACTGCTGCTGTGTTAGACCCTGTTTCATAAGGCCATTCTTTTGTGTACACACAGGTAATACTAACACCTTTTACATTCACCAGCTCTCATGAAGGGTAATTTAAGGCACATCTAGCCATGGGGTTGTAAAGCACTGGTAAACTTGTGCAGAGCAGGCTGTGCTCTTTGCAAGGTGTTTCAGACGTGCCTTCTGCCCCAGAGCTCTGGCTACATGACCTGCAGCCCCTCCAGCTGAGACAGAAACACTGCAGCAGAAGGGATGATCTGCTTTCCACTGGGAGAAACCTTCCATGGCATGGCCTGGGTGCCTTTACAGACCCTGGGCAGGGCACTGCCCGTGCTGAGCTTTCCAAAGGCAGTCTGTGCTCTCCCCGCATCTCCTCCTGCTCAGGGAAACTGCAGCCATGCTGAGGATGAGCAGGGTGTGTGCTACAGTCACTTCAGGAGGTGAAGGTGCAGCAATCTGTCCTTCAGACAAAAGCTTCTGTTTTTTTCCTGCAGAATTACGGTACAGACAGAGCTAAACTTGCATTAGGGCACATCTGTTTGCCTCCTAAATCTGTTACACACAACACATACGATTTATGGTGGTACTACTCCATGTGAATGTGAGTTATGCATCTTATCCAAGCCTTTGGAGTTGTTCATTAATATAGATTGTTGCTTGTTCGTTTTGGCAAAGCTCAGAAAATCCTACAGGGGCCAAAAGCAACTGAAATCCTCATTACCTCTAACAGCAAATGATGCATTCATCATCTTTAAGCCAAAAAACACAGCCACTTTTTCTTTCTTTATACACAAAATAGCTTTTTCAGGTTCTCAATTTGAGAACAGAAGCTCAACATAATGAGAACCAGTCTTCTGAAAGAGGCAACATGCTAGGGTGGATTTGCTTTTTATGCTTTTGCTTTATTGTTTTTTGCTAATGTTACATTGCAATTCCAAACACAACAAGTTTCAGGGATGTTGCTAGATGTTTATGTTCATCTCTGTGTTCCTTAGCAAATACTTTGACAGTTGGTAAAGTGAGGATATCGTTCTCTGTTTGTAACATGCTTCTTCCCCAGCAGTTACCCCTGGAGTAAAGAGAAATCTCAGTCATGCTCCATTCCCATCCTTCACACTTCAAATCTCTGTTGGCACGTAGGTGGCACAGGTAGAAATCTGGCACCCACTGCAATAGCTTTGTTAATATTATGAGGAAAAAATAACACAGCTAAAGCAATGATGTCTCTTGACATTACCTGTGGTAATGTCCAAAAGCTTGCTGCTTGTGCTCCATTTTCTGAGTTGAAAAGTTTTCCTAATTGTTCTTTTCTATGGTGATTGGGTAAATTTTAAAGCCACAGCAACCAGCATGAAGCAGTGCTTATTTTAAAGAAGAAATGACCTCCTGATCTTCTTCACAGAACAGCTGGGACTTGCTTTTCCCTTGACTTTGGAGGTAAATTTTGCACTGAGCCTTGCAGCCAGGCTCTGGGGGACAAGGGAAAAGGTGTTGATGGTGATGAGTAGGAATTTCAGACTGCACATTCTAGTGCCTAAATTGGTTGCAATAATGAAAGCAACATAGTTCACTAGAGCAACATATGATTGTAAGGATATTCTCAGCTCTGTCTTCTACATCCTTTATCTAACTGAACCATACTGTCTCCCTGTATTTCATCCAGCCTTTCTTTGTTTTCCTGCTGAAAATTTAGATTCTTTTTGTCATCTAGTCCAGTAAATTCTGCCATTTTTACATTGTTAACTGTGGGACACTACTGGATAGATGATAGAAAGGGCAGGGACTTACCTCCAGTCTTCCTTCTGTCCATTAAAGTACTGGTGTACAACTGCTTCCCTCCATGTCAAATTCATGTTTTCCATGATTCACACAGACTGAGGACCAAAAATCAGATAAATTTATCTCTTTGAATTTTAAGCTTCCTTGAACTATTCTTACTGATTTGAGGCCTTGATATTAATCATTATTTCACAGCATTTCTCTTGTCTAGTCCTTGTCTACCACTTCCCCTTTCAAATTTTGCTGAAAGCTCATTTAGTTTTTTCTTACCACCTTTTCTCCAGCACTCTGTACATCCTACCTTAACTGGATTGTCCTCTTTTCTTCTGTCTTATGTATTTATGGCTGGAATATGTCCTTTGCTGCACATTAAATCCTTTGGTGCTCCCAAGCCAGCCTTAGCTGTATGAATTTAATGAGGGCTGTGTGGTGCTTGGTGTCGTAAGTTTTCTCAGCCTGACTTTTCAACTGTCTGCTGTTGGACTAGTTTATCATTTTCCTGATGTGGTGGTGGATGAGGGTGCCCCAAAGGCTGCTCCTTAGAGCAGGGATTTCCTTCTCTGAAGGCTGTGGCTCATCTGGTGCAGCTGCAGCTGCTTCCCTCTAGCTCTGCATTTAGGTGACACTGTGGGGCATTTGTGGTGGGAACCACTGTCAGGGAAAGGTTTATGTCTCCTGAGCATCTCCAGGCTGCAGGGAGGAGCATGAATGAAACCAGAAGCATATTTTAGAACTGTGAGCAGTCCATCCCTTTTACAGACTAAAGAGATGTTTTGAGCAGTGAGGATTGTGATCCTGACAGTTCCTGTATGGCTGCTTTCAGTGCAGGGTGTGAGCAGCATTGCTTTCCTACTCCTGTGGAGTGGTTGCCCCTCCTCAGGAGGAGCTGAGGCTCTTCTGCAGTCATGGAAATTGCTCCTTCTTGCAAACTATGGAGGAAGATCAGAACTGAAGTTCGAAATTTTATTAATCGTCAGGTAATCAAGCCTAAATTGGAAAATGCAGAAGTGTAGTCAGGCGTTGCAAGAATCTAATTACACATCTTCTCACAGCATAGAATAAAAACCCCATAGGATAATTGAACCTTTTTTTCTTTACCTGTATGTGTTCTTAAATTCAACTAAACTGGCAACACATCAAAACAAGTCCTTTCAGGTATTCTACTTGAGTCCTTGACTGTCCCTTGTAAAACACACCACACTGCTGGGGCACAAATAATTACCAGTGTGCTCTGTGACTCCTCGTGCACATCTTGAAGGTAATTCAGGAGACTTCTGTGTGATAATGAGGTACAGCACCTCAGCTTTAGCCAGCCCACGGTCAGAATGACATCTGTTATTAGTAACTGGTGATAAGAGATGATGTGAGGCACTGTACATCTTTCTTCTCACTGTTTTCAGGTGTAACAAATATCTGCAGCTCCCAGATTTATAGGGCAGCTGTGATCAGATAATTTACAACAAAAAGTGCTGTCCTTTCAATGGACAAATTTCAGTTTTTCTTCAATGTCCTCTAACAGTATCATGTGAGACTGTAGTTAGAGTAATACAGTGTTTTTAAGCTTTGTTTATGCTCAGTTGTGATATGGGACACAGCATTGGTTTATCATGTTACAATATTACTAGGCAGCTTAGGCCTGAGTACAGAGCTGATAAAATGTTGGACAAAGGCACTGGTGCAATTTGGGTGATTCCAATGCAGACACTGAGCTAATGCAAAAACTAGCTGGGTACTGTGTGTCTCTTTTTGGGGTGCAAAGGGTGGAAGAGTTCAGGTTTTTGGGGAAAACCAATTTTTATCTGAGATAAAAATGATGATGAGTATGCTGTGATTGCATAAAGCAATTGTGGTTCACTGGGAACTGCTAACTATCAAAAAGTGTGCAGAATGTCCCTGAAAAGTGCTGTGGAGTGGGAGTCCAGGGTCTGTCCCTCATCCTGCCCAGAACCTGCACTGGCAGCACTCACAAAATGCTTCAGCTCTCTGGGATCCAGAATCACCCCCTGCTCAATAAAGATAAGAGCACCCACCATCCCAGGGAAGCGATCTGGGACATCTCATGGTGTCACAGGTTGTCAAATGGTCACCAAAGATCTGATCTTTTGGAGAATATTGAATTTTTCCTTAATCTCAGTTTCATTTGGTGTTGTAAAGCCTGTTCTCATTGTTTTTCAAACCATAATTTATGCTGCTGTTCCTTTTCATTGTGTTTCCTTTTCTTATCTGACGGGACGGAGATGTGGGAGACACTTTTATGTGGCACACAGTACTCTGTCTGTTGAACTAAGCAACCAAAAGTAGAAATAAACAAGCATTTAAGGAGATTCTTGGAATTTTCTAAAGACAGTATATTGGTCAGAGGTTGGGTTTGTGATTTCTGGTTTAGTACAGTGTACACTTCGGTCCTTCTGTGCCCATTCTTCCTTTCCTCTCAGTCTTCTGCATGTCTCTTCTAAAAGCAAAGTTATTTTCAAAGCTGTTATGATAGCACAAGCGGTCCTTTGGGAATACATGGTGCTAGTTATTCAGTCCCTACATGAAGAAATTCTGCTCTTCTGTGCCTCATTTGGGTGAGATTTGGATCCTTAGGTCTTGTTGCAGCCTAGGGGATGATATTTTGTTTGCTTGGGGTTTTGTTGTCTGTATTTTCTCTTCCCTCTTGCTCTGCTGGAAGTATTTGCTCAAAAAATTTGCCTTCACTTTAGTGAGCAATCCTGGCACCTGGAAGTGGCTCTGCCTCTCCCCTCACTGATCCCAGACCCACTGGGGAAATGCCAATGCTGAATGGCTTCATCTTGGTCAGGCTGAAAGGCTGGTTCATTTAAGTGCAAATTTCTTCCTGAGCAACCTGACCTCAGCTTACCTGGAGCTGTAATATGAACTTTTGCAAGTAAATGTGTATAACTTTTAATAAATCAAAGCACTTGTAAGCCAAAAAAACCGCCAGGGATACACAGATTTTTATATACATATATAATTTTATTATTTTTTTTAAAGACAGCTTGTTCTTTTTACTCTCTACTGAAATTATCTGGGAAGTCTCAATGTGATTACACTCAGCAGAAGTGGGGACATGAAGAGGACACCTGTACTGATTTTTCTGCTTTTCTTTTCAGGATGGTGACTTGTCTCTTTTCATGTCAGTGAGCCAAACTCTATTCTAGACAAAATGAAACCCTGAGGTCAACTGAATGTGAATTCAAACATCAGACACAGCACTGCAAAGGCTGATTTCTAGAATCCATATGGCATTATGAGAATATTTCACTGAAGTGTTCTGCCTGTGTGTTGTAGATACAGAGGTTTTGATAGACTCAAATGACAGATGCCCTTCTAAAATAATCTGGTGTGACAAACTGCTCAGTGTGAGCCACTAGAATTTGATAAATTGTCCTTTTATCAACCAACATAATTTTTAATTGAGCTAGAAAAGAGGATTTTTCAAGGCATCAAATGATGAAGCATCCCTGTATGCCCAATTTAATAGTCAATTATCCACACAAAATATGGATTCTTCACATCTAAACATAAAAGATGGATGTTTTCAAAAGCTGAGTATTGTTCTGCCTTTGCCTAATGAACTTTTTATGATAAGGAACCCACCCACTTCTCACTTTTATTTTATATATGAAACTGTGGAAGAAATTTTCTTAATACTTCAGTTTGTCAGAAAAGTTTGCACAGACCAGGATGGTGCCACAGGAATAGTATCTGCATCTTGAGGTGTAGAAAGTTTCTGTGTTTCCATTACTACACCATGCTTATATTTCCATTTTCATCTCTCAAGGACAATCCATTTTGCAGGCACTCCAGAATCCTGAAGTATTTTGAGGAAAAGAATGGTTATAAAATCTCTGGTGGAAAATTCTAATGCAGTTATCATTCCTTCACTACTGAAGCCAAAATACCATTTCAGAGGGGTTTGAAGAGAATACTGTATATTTCACTGGCTAGATGTGGAGTAGGGCTGTGGGTAAATCATCACTCCAGTGCTGGGTACGGCTTGGCAAGGCCAGGCCTTGACAGTCTTGAGTGCAATAATTTTCTCAGGAGAAGGTGGCAAAAAGTAGAGCACCCAAAAATCTCCTATCCTGGCACAAGAGAGGCAAAAAAAGGCAGAGCTATGGGACATCCTCTGCTTCTGTTTGCACTGCTCATCTTGGTGGCAGCAAGCTCTGTTTTAAGGATCTTTCCCACGAATTTCAGGGTCAGATTGAGATGGATGTGTGAAATTGTTACAAAGCAGCATCTACAATAAGAATATTCAGCTTCTTTCTTTTTTTTCATTTTGTTAACCATTTATTGGGAATTCATCTCAGTTGATAATTCCTGTGAGTTGAATACACCAATAGGGACATTTTATTTCAATACAGGTGTTATCTCTGTGTTGCTTTGCTTCACCTTTAAAATATCTATAATTAGATTTGGAGAGAGAGTCTTTCTTTCTTAAACTTATTGAAAAAAATGGCATTTTGCTCTACTTCATAGAATAGTAAGACCAATTAAATTCTTCAAGATAATGGTGTTCTGAACTTGCGTCTATTTTTGGAACATTAATTATATTCTGCAATGCTTCCTGTGAAAAATCAGAGACAGATACAAGCATTAGTATGTGTTAATTGAATCTTAGTTAATATTTTTGGTCAGAGCTCTGCAGTACATATATATGTATGCTGGTTAATATTTTTTGTATTTTTATCCTGGTTGTATTTTCCTATTAAATGGCACATATTGATTTTTCTACATACTAGAAAGGCTTGATTCAATCAGATCAAAGTTCATTTCTGCCCAGGTTATTCAAGATCAAACTTTGCTTTACACGGAGCAGGAAAAAAATGTAGTGGCAATAAAGACAGGCTCTTTTTCAGAAATGTTAAACTGAGGGTCTTGTTGGTTGTTTTTCTGCAATTTTTCGTTAAGTTTTGCTGCTCTGTTTGTGTTTTTTAAGTCAAATCTCTAAAACTCTCAGTTTTCATCCCAAATTAAATATGCTGTTAGATTGGCCTTTTTCATCTTAAATGTTGCTGAAATTCTTCATTTCTTTTTGTGAACTTAATTCATGGCTAGGTTTCCTTTTGCAGCACTTGCACCAAGTAAGTTCATGAGGTTTTATATTTGTGCTCTTCATTTCCATTTTTATAAGGACATCATGGAAACTCTAGTGTCAGCTAGGAAGCTGAGCATATAGATGAGACTGTGAGCATGAAATATTCATGCTACATCTCCCTGAAAGCCTTGCATTGAAGTAGAAGGGCTTGTTTTCTTTCCCTTTCCCTCATCCCCCATTATTTGACACTGAAAATTTGGCATTATCTCAAAAACAAAGTGGGTCAGGAAGACACAGGACGTGTGAGTCTTTCTGTTCCTCTGTGGGGCACTGCTTCCAGCAGGTTTGGGAAGAGAAACTCCAGAAAATCTCTTTTACCAGTCTCATGCCCCTGCCCCCTGGATCAGGAGGAGAAAGCTCAATGGTATTTGTTGCCCTTCACCTGCTCATTTAATCTCTGTGTTTTCAGACTGAAATCTATTTTTAATTTGTCTTGAAGTGACTTGTTGCAGAGCATTATGATTCTGTGTGCTTGTGATACTCAGCCATTTCAGTCTGAAATTCTCATGAAAATCTTAACTTTTTGCAAACTCTCGTGCTAGGTCATCTTCAAATTTTTTTTAGGGATAAATTTATTAATATTTAAAAAGGTAAATCAGTCTTGAACCCAAGGATATTCCATTTAGAAATCGTAATAATGGAAATGTGCCTTTCTTCATTCTCCTGATATTCTTTAAGAATCAGTGTTCCTGGTGACTAAACTGTAAATGTGTGCTAGAACTTTTTTTTTTCCCCACTGGAAATTAATTAGTTGATTTTTTTTTTACCAGGTTTATTTCCTTTTTTATGTATTCTTGTGAGCATATTCTGTAATTATAACCCTAATATGCTTGTAACATATTTGAGAAAATGCATGGAAATATTTTGATTTCTAGCATACAAATTCATGCAGATTTCCAAGTAATATGTTGCCTGACAGACCTCCAGATCTAACTACTGTAGGCAACTTTTTTAAGCTATTCTTCCAAAAAACCAAACCAGGTTTTCTTTTATTGGTACTGTGCAGAACAAAAATAATGAACATATTGTATATGTAATTTACAATACTTAAGTAGTTGGCTAAAAAGGAGGTTCCATTATAGGCATTTTTTGGTGGAATTTCAAAATGAACTTGACTTTTCTTGTGACTTATTTGTCCTTTTCCCTCTTGTGTTTGTTAGATGCTGTCAGTCATTATGTATGAATGTATGGAAGTGTGCCACTGAGTTACACAACCTCTTAGCCTAATCAGTCCAGAATTTTCCATTATCTGTTCTTCACTGGAAAACTTGGGAATTAAAATTGGTTATGCCCGATTTTGAAGAGGTAAACTCTCCCTAAGATTAAAAGGAATTTTTTTTTTTCATTTAAAATCTGTTCCATGGGAGTTTCAGACAGAGAGCTGCTGCTTTCCTTGTCCTCCTGGTCTGGGGAAGGTGTTCCATGTCTCATTTCTGGATTTACTGGGAGGAAAGGTGGGGATGGGCGGCTGCCCAAGCACCCAGGGTGGTAAAGGAGGGGGCACGAGGAGTTCTGTAAGGATGAGCAGTGACATTGCTGCATCAGGGTGTGGGATGTGCAAAAACTTCTGCTTCCCTGGTATTTCCTGATATCTCAAGATTTATAAAAGATAAAATTGATAAAAGAGATTAGCTCTCTACCATTTCTACCATAATATTCCTGTTCTGTGTATGCCTTTTTGACATTTCTCTGTTTGAAAGAAAAGAATATCTCTTAAACAGTTGGTTATTACTACTGATGTTCCTATTTTGAAAGTCTGATTTACTCCTATAATGAAAGACCTATGTTAGTTTTCTCATGCTGTGGTCCTAGAGCTAATTTGGTAGAGCTTGCAAGCTGTTTGAAGCATATTGAGTCTCTTGCCTAGTTTTTATACAGTCACATTTGAAATGATCTGTCAAATAATCAAATATTGCTCACATTAGACCTTAGCAGAGCAGAAGAGAATAATCTGTACAAACTGTGCAGTTACTGATTGCCATCCCCTCACCTCCAAATAATAAATAATTTACAGCTATCACATGTTCCTTCTACAGCTGAGTATGCAGGCAAAAAAAGAAACTATCTCCATTTCATCATTAGCTTAATCAAGGCAGTGTATCAGTAACCTGCAGTGAAACTGATTGCTGAAGAGCAGGAGGAGTTGATGGCTGAGTAGCAAATGAGTTTTGAACCTCAGGCCTTTTGAATTTTAGTCAATTTTAACTGAAGTTCCTAAAAACTCTTCAGTCCTTTTCTATTAGAAGTTATAGTATTTCGAAAAGACTACCTGAGAAAACAATTTTGAAAATACTCAAGCACCATATTTTTGCTATTCCTTTCTTTTCCTTGTTTGTCCCAGTGTGAAATAGGATTTCTTGAGCCTTGCAGGGAAGGGTAACCTTCAAATCCAGCATCTTTGACTGGCAGACCCTCAAGGCCTGTTCTTGGCTGCCCAGCACAGAGGCAGCAATTCCAGGGTGCTGCTTTTTGTAACAGAATCTCTGAGTCTGCAGCTTTTCATTGTGGAGCTGAGAGCCAAAATTCAAGATCTGAGTAAAGCCAGGGCTTCTGGATTGCCAGCTGAAGCAGGGGAGCACGAGCCAGGGAACCCAGACACGGAGTGCCAGAGAGAAGACACCAAAACCACAGGGATGTGGGACTCAGCTCACATCAGTGTCCCAATCAGCCAGGTGATTATGGCTGCTCTTGCATAATTCAGTGACTAAATTCACATAAATCAAATGGGAATGATAATGAAGGATTGTATTTTTTGTTTGGGAGTTGTATGGGTATTTGTGGTTTAGAGGAACAAAAGATGCAATAGCAGGAGCTCTTCATGGGTCTATAAAAAGCTATTTACCATCCAAGCAACTTCAGTCATGATTTTATCTGAATTTTGTCCTTAAATACTTTGCTTCTGGATGATTAAGAAGGTGGGTGACTGCACTGTTCTCTTGAAATTACCACCTTTCTCTTCCTTCTCTAACAATCTATTTTCCCACCTTCTTCAAGGCACCCTGTGGCCATTTTTGTTCCTCTGTCTATCTCCAGGCTTGTTTTTTTAATATTTTTTTTTTCACTTTCTGGAGTTTTAAAACCCTCAGGTTAAAAAAGATGAAGGAGGCAGATCTGAAATGCTCAAGAGAGCTCACAGCCTGTAAAAAGAGCAGTGAAAATCAAAATTGGGAAAAAATTACGGAAAAGCACAATGCACAGGACCTTGAGGTTTAAAGAAGGCTTAAAAAGAGACTTTCAAAAACAAATTTTCCCTTTGAGAAATATTCCATCAAAATGTTTCAGCTTCTTTTATCTCCTGTGTCTTCTGTGAGTTATGTTTTACCACTGAAATAGTCCCTTGAGCATATATAATCCCAAAATGAACAGAGAGCTAACTAGAGATGTAGGATTCTATTTTGTTCGTTAGATACTCTGGTTGGTTTTTTTCCCCACTGGGATGGATATGCTGGATTTTTCTAGATAAAGGATACAGATAATTATGTCATAATGGGTGACAGCTTTTATTCTCCATGACAGAGCTAATTCCTTGCACGAGTTTTGATGCTTTTAGGCTTTTCTCAGCATCAAGTCACAACCATTTGCCTCATGTTTTATAAAGCCAATACTATAAGATGTAAGAGATCATCAAGATATTAACAGTATAATAGTGTCAAAATAGCTAAAGCATTTTGGGGGACAAGCTGCTAGGAGTGGCAATGACAAGCTCTAAAATTATGAAATCAAGTCACAGGAATGTGAAATACATTGACTAAAGATAAGCATATTTTCAGTGGCATGAGAGGTAGACTAGTCAGGAGTAAATTTTGGGCTGCTTTACTTTTCCTAAGATCCCACTAGGCCAGATTCTGACCTAGATCAGATAAATATCAAATCAGAGTAAAGCAGCAGAAATGAACCAGTTTGTAGCCATTGAGAGATAAGAATCAAAGGTGTTGATGTCACTGTGGCTGCAACTGAGACAACTCATTTCAGACTAAACAAAACATTAATACCTTCATGCTTGTCTCTATTACATGGAACGCTCCAATTACGAGTTTGAGCATCCCCAGGTATGTTTCAGTGCAGAAATTTGTTTGGAAAAGAGTCCACTGAGGATTCTGTGCTAAGTTATCTAACAAAGAATAATTTGAGTCAGTGTCTCATATGCATTACTGCCTTGCTGAACCTGCTGCTGTATTTGATGAGGTGTGAACAAAGACTGCCTTGATATAGATAATCTTGTTTAACAGTGTTAAAACACTGAGAAAGGATTGCAGCTGGTGGATAGACTGAGGGAGGCTGGTGGTGTGAGGAGACATGTGGGCACTTTTAATTATAGGAGTAGGGATGCCCTACCTGTGATGGAAGGCTTTAGTATGAGGTTTGGATCTGAGAGTTTCTGGACCTTTACAAATGTTCTCAGTACTTTTGTGTTCACAGAAGTGATTTATGATTATTTTTATTGCTGGTTGGATTATAGATAATGTAAAGGCCCTGGACAGACATAGAAGCTTAGAATCGGGGATTTACTATTGGGTGTCCAAATAATGTCTGGATAGAGCTTGAATTCAGAGCTGGTCCTGCAAATACACCCAGGTAAGAATGTATTTATATATAAATAAAAAAAGAAAAATGTGCCATTCTAAAACCACAAGAAAATCTCTCTTATTTTCTCCTTTGCTTAGGGAGACTGTAAAAGGCAATGGTCAAAACAAAAAGGCAGTGGTCAAATGCCATGGTTGAAAAAATGCTGAGGAGATGAAAGAATGACCCTGATAAATCCCCTTTCCTAGTTGCTGGATAGAGGTTCCCTAAACACAATCTCATTTAATGGGGTAGGAAGCACTGGATCCCTCAGTGTGTAGGAAACGGGAAATCACAATTATTTATTGGGTCAAACACTATTTGATTTGCATTCAAATAGGGGTGAAAGGAACCCCATTGCTTTGTCTGCCTGACTTATTGAAGGCTGAAGTTTTTATTTATGAAAGTTTCTGGAGCTCTTGGCACTGCTCTCCTCAATCTGAGCAGCCAGGCTGTGTTGGTGAGGGCAGTTCTGGTGCTCTCCTGCACCAAACCTGCCAAGCTGGGACCACACACCCCTCTGGCAGCACCTCCCTCCACATCCATGGTCCCAGAGTGACCATCAGGATATTCTGGATGAACAGGTAGAAATCCTGGGCAGAAAACAGAGAACAGGATCTCTTTGCTGGTTTATTTTTTTTCTCAGAAGTAGCTCGCACTCTCACGTTGTTTTGAATTCCTGCTAACAGTTTTCTCAGGATTTCTTCACCAAAATGAGGTACGTGTACTTTAGTATTTCCAAAAGGAGACATTAGTGCACGAGGCAGTCAGAGGAGATGTGCAGGAGAATTTCCCTGGAGTGTAAATGAAAACTTGGAGCCAGGAGATGATTTTTGTGCTGGTGAGAGAGTTATTTTCCCACCCTTTAAGCACACCAGACCTGGAGCTGACACAGCCTTAGTTGTAAATCTAGCAAAGGATCCCTGAAAGTCACGTCCCCAGACAATTCTCCCAGTGTTACATTCAAGTGTTAGAGTTCCACATTGCTCAGGAAGGTAGAATCAAACTGCTTTTCTGCAAAATTACATGGATTCTCCATGCTACATTCTGATGAACTTCAATAATTTTTTCCCCCTCGAGTGATCACTGATTAATCTAAAAACTGTAAAATTAGGTTGTTTGAACCAGGAATTAAAAATTTCCAGCAATTAAAAACAAAGAAACAAACCAAAACAGCCACCAGCATTAGAAAGTGATTAAACATGACAACAACTGAGATGCTGAAATTAGTTGTCCTCATTCCAAGGAGTTTGTAACTAGTATGATGTTTTCGAAGCTATTAAATGATAGTTAAGCTGTGTTATTATTTGTAAAGCAGCTACTTTTGTATCCTGAGCCTGGGGAGTGAATGTTTTGCACAGCAGGAGACTGTAACATAGCAAGCCTAATCATTGTCATTTTACTGTACAAGAGGTAATTTTAGAAAATGATTCCTTAAATTATAAGATCCAAACAAAGCCAAGGCTCTCCAGCTGGGAACTTTTTTATTTTCTGTCATTGGAAAGTGTCTTTCTTCTGAATACTGGGAACCTTGGGCAGTTTCACTGCTACTGGTCTAAATATAAAGAAAAGTAAAGGAAATTTAAAATTCTACATATTTAATAATCTTTCTCTTAGTTAATATAACAAGTTGTCTGTCCATAGAGAGGGCAGTGGGCACACAAGGGATCTGATTCCCTCCTGAATTATTCTGGCCTGGCTCCAGAACAGCTGTGCTGCATTTGATAACACAGCACTGCTGTGCATTTAGGTAATGTGAAAAAGAGTTAGGAGAGATGAATATAACATTTTGGATAAATGTTTGCTAATACTTATATACTTCAGTATATAATCAGTCTGGGCTTTAATCAGTACCCCCAGATATGCAGATGAAATCTGCTTAACTTCTGCTACACAGCTTTTGGAGGGTTGCTGTGTAGTACAAACATTTCAGAAGTTTTTGTGTGTGACCCACCCATCCTCATTTTCCTATGCAATGTTTTGCAGTATGTGCTCTTATAAAGAATATATTCCATTTTTGTGCAGTTTTCTGCTGTATCATGACCCTGTTTTTTTTCTAAAAGTACAAACTTTTCATTCAGCTCCTAGTTTATTCAGATAAATAATTTTCAATATTTTTCCCCCATTTATATACTGACTTTAACTTTCTTAACCCTTAGCAAAATGTCTCCTCTGACTGTATTTCCAGATTACAGAATTTTTTTCAAAATCCATGCTTAGTTCTGAGGTTCTAATATTTCCCCTTCTGTTGGCATTTTCCCCTCTCTGCAGTCGATGCCAATGCATTACTAATTGTGATGTGTTAGCATTTTACACTCACATTTCCAATTGCAATGCAAAGTGCAAGGCAGCAGGAATTGGGCCTACAATACACTGGGAGTCTCATGACAGTCAGGAGCTGGTGAAATTTGAATTCCACCCCATCTCCTCGATTCACTTTGCACAGGTCACTCCTTCCAAGCCCTGTTGGTGCCAGACAGGTCAGAATTATTCCCAAAGGTAACATCTCCCAGTGCCAGCTGCTGGACCTGACATGAAATCCATGGAGTCACCTGAGGAACACAGACAAATAATTTAGCCTGCTATTAACTGCCAGATTTTCCCTTTTTGTTGTTTTTTCTTGTTGTTGTTTTTTTGGCTTTTTTGGTTGTTTTTATTTTTTGTTTTTTGGTTGGGTTTTTTTGTGAGTGTTTTTGGTTATTTGGGGGTTTTTGGAGTTTGTTTTTTTTTTTCTTTTTGGTTTTCACTTGGTTCTCAGAGCTGTGTGGAGGTGACCACTGCTCTAACCAGCAGGAGGTGTGTGTGAATCTGCCTGGTGTCAGCAGCTGCCCCATCATGGATCTCTGAGGATTGACACCTCTGGCAGGTGACAGCTTTGGGAAAAGGCTGCAGGCAGAACAATGCAGCTGTGCACAGGGAACAGCGTGGCAGAGAGGCAGGAGGGATCAAAGAACTACCAGAGTCGCTAGAGGGGAGAGTTTAATGACAAGTTACTGTGACATTCATGACCAGATCGATTATGAAGACTGAAAAAAATCTATGGTATATTTCCAGGGTATTACTGTAGAGCCATCTGATTTAGGGGTTGCCATGGCAAGTACAGATTTTCTATTAACCAGGAAGGTGAATAGTCTCATAAAACCCATGAAACTTGTTAGTGAATAAATTGCATATAGGAAGCACCTCTATTGACCCCCATGGAAATTTAATATTTTCAAACAATGCTGTAAAGTCTTTTCCTTGGTTATTTTTAAAAAACAGTCTGGGGTACTGTCAAAACCAAATGCACCATTTCTGGTATTCCCCACACCCTGAATGACAGCCTGGACAGATTGGAAAATCAGCACTAGCTAAAAATACTAGTATGGAGGCAGCAGGGTAGGAAAGTAAGTTACTGAATATTGTTAAATAGGACTGTCTCTACAGCTTTGATACTTGGTAAGGTTAAGAACTTCATCAGCACAACCTGAGAACTAAAGGAAATATATCTATGCACTGTTTAGTACTTGATTATATAATTTGTGACAAACGTTTCAGGAGAACAGTAAGACCAGGAAAAAGCATTATAGTTAATGCAAATTGGATAAACTAAGCAAAGGAAATCTCATCAAGGACTGTCCATATTTCATTCCATCCCCCCAGTGCTGTATGCACTTAGAAGAGTCTCCTTACTTATGTATTTTAACCACATAGAAACAATGCAAGGGTAGAAGGAACAGGTTGTCCAGAGAATTTGTGGCTGCCCCATCCCTGGGAGTGTCCATGGCCAGGCTGGACAGGGCTTGGAGCAAACTGGGATAGTGCAAGATGTCCCTGCCCATGGCAGGGGTTTGGAACAGGATAATCTTTAATGCTCCTTCCAACCCAAATGATTCTGTGATAATTCTGTACTTCTGTGGGAGGGTCAACTCTTGAGTTGAATTTCTTAGGCCCACACATGCAGACACAAAACTTGCTGCCAGGTGTGGGTTGGAGGAGAATGGTGGGAACATTCCTGTGCTTTTTCCATCTTCTGTATAACAGACTGCTGTTTTCCTTTACAGCAATTTTGGTGTGCAGCAGAACAATAAAGTTGTTACTAGCAGTAGAACAATATTGTTACTAAATGTTTTGCTTTCACTGTTTCTCACTGAATTGATCAGTAGTTGATGAGCTTGGGAAAGTCTAAATGAGTACAGAAAATTCACTGATATTTCTCTGGGCAGCTGTCTTGTTTGGTGGCAAGCATTTCAGCAAAGGGCCAGGTCAGATGCTGATAGTCCAGCAGGAAATGTGCTGCAGCTGTGGATGCATTAACTGATGTGACAGAGTACAATCTTTACATAAAGGAAGGCAAAATCATCAGTTGTGTCCCGCTGTTCCAGTTTCCCATTCATGCCAGAGGATGTCTGCTTTGACTTCTCCTTCCCTGTCTCTGATCCTGGCAGCTCTGCCTCGCTGGCCAGTGTAATTGCCCAGGCAGAACAAACTCCCAAACAATGCTGTGTATGGTGGCCATGCAGCCTGCAGTCAGCTCTGCAGAATCAACCCCAACACTTGCAGCCACAGCTTGCTCTTACCTACAGCAGGGAATTTCTTATTCACTACACCAGCTGTATTTTTCTTAGCAATCATCCTCAGTCTTACACATCCTTATTAACAACTTATTCTGCCCATATGTTAAATATCTGCTCTAATAATTAGCAATGTTGTGTATCCATTTAGTACCATATCTTTTTAAATGCAGTATGTTCATATTTCCTAGTCCACATATCTTCCCCCAAGCAATACCACAGGTGCTTCCTTTAGACCTCTGTTTTCCTTTGAACTGCAGTGGTTCAGCTCGTTAGCCTGTCTCACTTATCACTCACACTTGCTTCTCATTACTCTGGTTGCGGAGCTACCATAATTAGATTTTATATTTTTAGGCATTCATAACACTGCTTTAGTGTACACTGTGCTATCAGAAGTGTTTTAGACAAGCCATAAGACCAAACTAATTAAAATGCTCTACGGAGACTCTTTAAAGGAGAGTTGCTGTTGCTGCTGACTGGGTAAATTCAGGCACAGGCAGCTGTTGGGGCCAGGGAAGGCTGACTGGAGATTGCTCAGATCTCCTGCCTGTGGAGGTCACAGGACCTCACCCCGCAGTTTTTGCTTTCAGGCCATTGTGTCTGATGTCTCTTAAGAGAATATAAGCTACATTTGGCTTTAAAGACTTGGGTTCTTTCCTCTTTTCAGTCCTGGAAGTTCTCCCCTCTTGCCAAAGGCCGTGCAGAGACCTTGAGCGTCTAATTTTGTCCAGGTAATGCCAATACATCTCAGAAAGTGCAAACAGGGGCATCCCCACCCTATTTACAGACTGTGCTTGTTGTATTCTCTGTTATTTTGTAGTGTCCTGCAGGGGATTTTCTTGCCAGAGGTAGAATCTCTGCATTTATTTCCTCTCCTAAACAGCTGCATTTTTCCTCTTCCTGAGCTGCTGCTCTCTTGTTCCTCTGGAATGGCTTAGAAAATGATGGGCTGAGACTGTTTCCACTCATATAGGGACATCTGTATGTCTGTGGACCTTGGTGACAGTAAGGGAAATAGGTCTGGAAGGCACCTGCAAGGCTGTGCACACCTGTAGGATATTCATGGAATTATTGCTGCTTCTGTTTTAAAATGGGGCTTTTTGCAGGAGCATTTGCCACACACTCAGCAGTATCTCTTGAGATGTAACTTATTCTATAGTCTCTAGATAGAATGGGTTATTTTTAGATGGGAGCAATTTTGTACACAGGAAGCTTTAAGTTTACTTCCCTTGCTGAAATATTTTCTGTGTTGAATAGAATCTGAGCTATTGGATCTCACTGGCTCCTAATACAACATGCACAGATGTATTTGTATTTATATTTATTTTGCAACTTAATTTGTATTTATAACTATGTTGCAAACATTCCATCTGAAACAAGAAAAATGACCTGCTGTTGTAGTGAGTTGCTCATTTCCCTGGAAACCCAGGTTCTAACACAAAACTTACTTGGAAATTAGACAACAGGTGTAATCACTCTCCATCCTTCCATCTCATTTATTCAGTCTCTTCTAGCAGTAGAAGTCTTTGCTTTGGGGAAGCAGAAAACTGTATTCTACCAACATAATCATATTCTTCTGTCACTCAAACACTTATTTTAGAATTAACCAAAAAAGTTAAAGGTCTATTTTACAATAATATCTACTCAATTACTGGAATATCTAAAGGGAGTAAGTAGTAGTAAATATGAAACAAGTATGTGATAGTATTTAAAAATAACTACTGCAGTGCAAATTTACATAAATAACTATTGTTCTTTCAGAATACAAAGCAGTACATTTATTTTCTTCTTCAATAGAGTGCTTGCTGCTGGATTTCCTTAACTATTAATTTTTATTCTGTACTAATTATTTTTTGTATTGTTATTATTTGTGTATCAATTGTGGAAGGTATTGGCTTTTGAAAACCTTCTTGAAAATTCTTACAAATGTATTATATCATGTTTTTACACTAGAATTTTCAAGGCCATCTGTATAGGGGAGTTGGAGGCCACAGATTTAGGGACACTGGATTTGTTTTGTTTAGTAGAACAGAAACTCCAGATTCAAGGGCTTTGGGATATCACACATTGATATATGTAAATATATACACAAACTACAGGATTGTTTCCACATGGTGAAGTACTCTGCATCCTTGAGCACACACAAAAGTTTCCACAAGGTGTATTTTTTGTAACATATTTTTATAAGCAAGGCTTTGTCTGCAGGAGGATTTCTGAAAAGAGATTTCTTTATCAACTGATACTCCTCGTGCTGAATCCACCATTTATTCCTCATGCATCTCTGGAAAAAGAGAGAGGTGGACTGTAGCCAAGTCTGTAGATGCTCCAGAGGACTCTCTGCTTTTACACCCCATAAAGAGAATGATGTTGTGCTTGCTGTGGAAACACACAGATTGTTTGTGGATAAACAGGTGAATCACACAGCAGCGTGTGACGAGCACTCCCGAGGGTTCCCATTGACTGTTCTCTTCCTGTATTTTCCTGGGGGAGCATTTAGAGAAACCCTGAGTCTCCCTCTGTGGGGTTTATATGCTGAAAACAGTAAATAAATTGGTGTAGCTCTGTGTTGGGCTGGAGCACTCCCTCCAGGCACTGCCCTCCCAGGAGATGTGGACAGAGCAGGTGGGTGAGAGAGTGTCAGCTTGGAGACTCCCCCACAAGATCAAGGCAAACACCTTGCTCCTCCAGCAGATTGAACACTTTCAAGAGGGTTTACAAATGGCAAAACAGTGCTTATGTGGCTCCATAGCTCAAGTGAAAAGCAGGAGCAGGGACAGAGATGTTGGCTGCAGGAACTGGGGCAGTGTGCCTGGACAAAGCAGACCTCTAGCTCCAGCAGAGAAGAACAAGTAGATATCATCTGAAAGTGCTGATCTCCACTTTTTGGTTAGGTGAACAGGTCTGGTGCCTTGCTCCACCTTTCTCAAAGGTAATGGTGCCATGAAAGCCTTTGGCATTGCTGTTTTCAAGAAAATTTGTTGGGGAAGATTTACAGAGCTCATGGACAGGCCTACAGCTAGGATAGGCTTGTCCAAATATAAACATGAAGTATTTATAAAAGCAAGCATGTTTAGAAACCAAGAGAAAGGAGTGCAGCTGACATCCTGGGTTTGGCATTTGAGTGTAAAACCTTTCCCTAAGGATAAGAAGTTTGAGGGAATGGATGCAGTAAGGAACAGGTTAGGCTGTCCAATATCACTCCAAGAATATGTATTTTTTCAAACTACCTTTTGCTTCTCCAGTTAGAAACTGGAATGTTTGTTTTATGCTTCTTTGTTCTGTATTGCAGATCAAGTGTGCTGTCCCTGTGGACTCTGACAATTCAGCTTGTTTATCCTGTAAATTTAAACTGAGAGAAGCCCCCATCACTGCAGGGTTGGGCAGTGTCCTCTGTTCACATGGGGCTCACCACTTCTGTGCACTGTCCTGGGCTCTCAGACAAGTTGCATTTGCTCCTTTCTCTCCTTGTCCTCTCTTCATAAGTGAAGGTGTGGGTTTTGGTTTGGGTTTTTTTGATTTTTTTTTTGTTTTGTTTTTTTTACAATCAGATGGTTTGCTTTGTCTAGCAGAAATAAGAGCTTGCATTGTTATTTCTGCCTTAATAGCTCAGCAGAGGTTTCAGTCTATTTAAAGATTCTTGTAATGATTTTGGTGATTTTTATGTGTATACTGGGGGGATTTATTGAATGCATGAAAGCCAATATTAAGTGTCAAAGATATGAAATAAGAGATGTGCCTATGTATGCAGACTTTCTGTATAAACCTACAAACCATAATCAGTCGTTAATAATGTTGATTTTTCTGTTTCTTTCTTGCCATAAGAAGTGTTTCAGAGAGACTTTAGAGCCTCACTGAATCCAGCTGTGTCTTGTGCACTCCTTGTTCATGGCCTGGCGATGACAGGAGATGTCAATACATGTCACAAGAGTTTGGGTCAGGGTCTGTGTGCTGGTTCTGGCTCTTCAGCTGAATTCTTCTCAAGTATTTTCTGGTTTTTACAGTCTTTCTCCCTGTGTAAGTTGTTAGTTCTTTGTTTATACTGAGACCATTGTATTGTCTAAAGCATTTTTCTCTAAACATATTCTGCTTCTTTAAGCTTGATAGTCCCAAGTCCTCACTGGGGACCAGGTTCTGTCCTGCTGAGACAGGAGGGAGCAGCTGGCACTCATCTTAGAGGAGATGTGATCTAATACAAGCAGGAAAAATGCCAAAAAAGAAGGAAAATTAGGGTTGTATAAAGAAGCAACGCAGTAATTATGGCAAACTTGATAGCTGGCATTATTAGCATAGCCTGATAGGATGGAGTGGCTTTTGTTAGCCTTTTTGTTTATCTCTGGAGCACTGGTCCAGCAGTTTGCTGGAATATGGTGTGAGTTGCTTAAGCCACAGGAGAGGAGGAGATGTTAAGACAACACAGCTTCTCCAAGGCTGTAATTTGGATTATCAGAACAGAAAGTGGAACTGCAGCTGCCATGTTCAGGATGTTCAGGACAATTAAGAAATGTGGCTCTGCATTTACATCCTTGCTGCACTGTTAGACAGCCCCAGGAAAAGCAATGTCCATATCTGGATTTTGAAAGAGGAGATGGGAAGGAAAGCTGTTATCCCTCTGAGAAGAATGTTTCCTGTTTGCTAAAGTGCAGCCATCCTTTCTGATGCAAGGAGAAATTATTGGTGAACAGCAAATAAACCTTAACAAGAAATATCCATTGAAGGGTAAGGAGAAATAGAGAGCTCAAGGGTTCTGGTCTGAAGACATACTTTTCAAGCAGATTAAAATCACTGAAAGAACATTTTGGTCTTCTACTGGCAAATGAACTGTTTAACCCATGAGGTGTTGTATTCATTTTTATCTTTCCTATGCAGGGAAAAAACAGTGGAAAATTCCTGTGACCAGGTCTGCCCTCTGACTTAACAAAACCCAGCTGAGATTCAGAGGACTCAATTGTTTATTCCTGGTCAGGATAAATCCAGACATTCTGTCATGTTGCCTCTGTTAAATGTGTGGAGCACACTTTACAGTCCTTGTTCTCAGGTTGTTCAGAATTGAGAGCTGCTCCTTTCAACACCTTCCTGGTTCTCATGCAGAACTTGTCCTCCCAAAAGCAAGGCACAGCAGAGGTTTCTGCAGTTTGGGGTCTTGCACTGAGTCGTGGCAGTGTGGGGCACGTTGGCTCTTCGGCACTCCCAGGGCCAGCAGCTCACACCCAGCCTTAGAGGGTATTCCTCCTCATGCAGCAGAAAATTCCTATTGAATGTCATGGGAAATAGACAAGAAATGAGAATAATTCCATCTCACCCTGCTGCATCAAGCCAGGCTTAATAAACAGTGTTATCAAAGAAGCAGTTCCTTCCCTTTCCCAGGGCAGTTAATGCACTCACAGTGCAGGGCAGATGTGTCTCACTAACTCCTGTCACAGTTATCACTCAACAGCTGGAAAATAGCACCTATCTAGAAATCTACTATCTATAAATTCATGCACATAAACATAACCATTTACTAGGACTCTGCTTTCAAAGTCTGGAGTTTTGTTTTGCCTCATTTCTTGATGACACTTTTTGGAGTGTGACATCATACAGAAAACCTTTTCAAGATCTCCCTCAGTTCTAGGTCAACAGTGCTATAGAAACCCTCCTTAGGCCTAAACCATTTATAATATATCAAATATGTGTGAATTCTGTAGACAGAAAATACCTTATTTCCGTAGTACTTTCTGAAATTCACTTAAAGAATTAATTGAGCCAGAGCTCACATGCAAAAATATTCTTCCTTCTCTGCATTACAAGAAAGCAATTAGTGAACACTGGAGGCAACAGCTTTTGCTAATCAAAAGAGCTGAGTTTAACTTGTGTCTGCTTAAGCAAATCTGTTTTGGAAGAAAAGGGAAAACCAGAAATACTACTGGACTATCAATTAAAATGAAAACATGCAATGCAATGCAATTAATTCTTTTAAAAGGAAGAATTTTTCATTCATAGCACAAATGTGTTAGGAAAATGACATGGCTAATACTCAGTCTTTGAACACTGCATTATGTGAATGATTTTTAAGATTCAACCTTTCAAGTTCATGTCTGTTGGTATTAAAATATTTTTTATTTAAATGCTTATGGAACATTGATATCACGTTTTCACCACCCTTTTCCATTTTGATCTTACTATTGATAGGGTTTTCCATCTTTGCATCACCATCACTCGCTCTTCATGCTCCATAAGAAGAATCTGGTGAACTTTAAAAAGAGGCTTGAGGGAGAATAGGACTTTTACAGTTATCATTGCATTTGGCTGGATAAATATTGTCCTTCCTTTTTCTCCCCTCTTATTTTTTTTTTTCTTTTATTGCTGTGACTTTATAAGAGATAAGAAAAATTCAAATTAACTTAATATTTTAAAACATAGTTATCATTTTTCATGTTGCAGATAGCAGTCCCCACAGTTTGTCCTGATAGTTGTATTTCCAGCCCTAATATTTAATTTAATATTTAATTTTAAATTATTATTATTTAATTAAATATTTAATTTAAATGAATGTTTAATTTAATCTTTAAATGAAATATCCCTACACAAATTTTTTTATTATTCATTTATAAATTAGTATTGAGGAAAAAGCCTCTCCTGAAATTTGGTGAGATCCAAATTGAATTCCTGACTTTTTTGCTTGCTCATGGGAATTTGTTAAGTTTTTACATCTCAGGTAAGTCCATTGATTATATAAATATTAACAATTGTAATAGTTATTACTCTATTGTTATTTTTATCAGAGCAGTCAAAACCCCAAACAAGAGCTTAAATTTTGAATTTCCCTGCAGTCTTTTGACAAAGCTTTTGTCTCCAGCTGAATACAGGGAGCTTGGTTGTTTGACAGATGCATTTTAGGGCAGCTGAGTATTTTTCATGATTGGTTCATCAGTATGAACCAACAATTATACTGGCAGACTAGTAAAAGATGGCATTTAATGATCATTTTAGTCTTGGGGTGAAGGGATAAACTTAAAGAATTCTTTTGGTCCTTTCCTGTCCTATGCCTATCTGTGTCTAAAGTAACCTATTATAGATTTAGTTCATGTTCAATGAAAGAGGAAGATGCAGCAGCCAAACACCTTCAGAGTCTCCACCAGGACAGGGTTTAGAGAGAAAAAATATATAATCTAATGTTTTGCCTGAGATGCAATGTCTGCTTTCCAGATTATCAAAATGTCAGTGGTGTATTTTTCCAGTCTGTTTTCTCTTTCTAATTAAGTTTCCTGTCTCCCTGTCATGCTCCCACCCCCCACTACTGTTTTTGTTCATCTCCCTCTCGAAGGTACCAAAGGAACAGGCCAGTTTTCCTCCTGCTGTGAACTTAAAAACCTCAAGATAGTGTTAAATTGACATGGGCTGTGCTGCTCTGCCAATCTCTGAAATGTCATTGCCTGGGCAGCCTGCTGGGCTCCGTTCAGCACCACGGTGCCAAGACTGATAATAAAAGAAGAATAAAGGTTAATGAAGGAGGGAGAGATGGAGGATGTGTTATAATCCAAAATCAAGTTGTCTACTTTCTATCTGTAAGGTTTGCTCAAGGCCTAAGGTTTTGACTTTTAATTCTTTATTTTTTCCCCCTTTTTTATTTGTTTCATAGGGTAAATCACTGTGGATTCACAGGAACCACTCTGAGATCTTTCTTTCAGCAAGATGCCCTTGGTTTCTCCAGTAATCCTTGCAGTTGTGAGTGAGTTATCCACATCTGGCTCTTTGTGATCGCAAGGCAATGATGCCTTTTGTGCCTTTAGAGGTCCCAGTTTCTAGAAGCAAAAAGCTGAGCACATCCAGGGTGGAGATGCCTCTTGTCCCTCCCAGCATTAGGTGGTTCCTGTGCTCTGCATTGCTGTGTTTGTGGCATCAGGGTCTTGTCATATCAGAGTTATTTCTCTGTTGATGTTGGGTGGGTGTTCAGTGTTGTACCTGTTGAGCTCCATCAGAAGGATGTGCTGCTGTGAACAGCCTGTGTGCAGTGCAGGGGCTGACTGGAAGACAAAGAAAAGCCAAAGGCCATTATACACACATTTTCTCTCCTGTCTACCAGCACACAGTAGCTCCATTTCAGCTCTAACACACCAGGACGCTGCTCCCACCATCTGTTCCTGATCCTCTCCCTCCTGCCATGCCCCTGTGAGCTGTCAAATCTGGTGTTTGTGTATTTCTTCCCACCCTAGCTCACGTACAATTCTTCCATACAAATACCTTCTGTGCTCTTTGACATGATGCTCTGAGCTTAGACTGCAGCTGGTTCCTTCTTCTGCCTTGTGTCTCTGGCAGTGACCCTTTCTGCACACTGGAAGCAGATCTGCCCTTATTCTCCACCTCTGACATCTGCTTTTGTCACTGCAGTCACAGCTGGCTTGGCTCTACCAAAAAAGTGCACATATTAAGATTTTTGTGGATCTGTGCATCTCAAGCCCATGAATTTGTTTTTTGTGGTGAATTTAAAGTATTAGGATATTGCTGGTACACAACTGCATAACTTTCAACTTCAGCTGAGATGGAGACAGTTAAGTGTCTGTCCTAGGGTGAATTTTTATTTTTAGAATAATGAAAAATAACTTACTTTACAAAGGTAAGGATCTGTCTTACCTTCCATTCCACCTTTCTTTAGTAACCTCCTGAAAAGCAGACAGGGAGGCTGACAGAAAAATTCTCCACAGCAAAAAATAACAGGTTGGAATCTGACAGTTAGAAAATATTCTTAGCTGTAAGTCATACTTACGGTAGCGGAGAAATCCGAAAAACTCCACTTTTTTATTTGTTGAAAGGATGGTCCCAACTTAGGTGATTGCTGTAGTTATTGCTTTTCCCCCTCTTGCTGTGAGCTGTTCTGGCAACTATTTTTTTACTGCTTTTTTTTTAACAAATAATATAAAAAAGGTCATATCACAATGGAAACAGCTTAAATTTGTATGAGACCAGGATAAAAATGCATAAATGGATGTGCATATAAATACATCAGTGCAGGTACTCACCCATCAGTTTATCCACACAGATTTACCTATAGATATGCATTATAGAGACCAAAACCAACAAACAGTCAAGTTGTTTGTCAAGATTTGTTAAACTGAAAATCCCCAAAATTAAAAATAAGAACTGTCACAACTGGAAAAAACTAAATGGGTCCCAGAATTTGCTGCTCTAGGATGTTATCCTTTGTTTGAAAAATGACAGAAATTTACAGTAGTTTCTACCTGTTTATAAAATGAGTGGGAGGGTGGGAGGAAGGGAGGTTATTCTTTTTAATCCTCCATTGTCATCAGTACATTAACAACGGAGAAAGTAAATCTCTGTTTAAAAAACAAAGAAAACAATGCACCTTACCTGAAGAGGAGAGGGAATTTGTTTGCTGTTTGTTTTTTGATTTTGAGTTTTTCAAATTAAATTCTTTAGACTTGGGCAAAATACCAAAACAAAGTTCAAATTCATGAGTTACAGGCGTTCTCCAGCTCTCAGTTAAGTCAATGGAAATCCTCCCATTGACAATCCCTGTGCATTGCACAGTGCTGGAGGCAGAATACACAATGAGGGAAAATCTAATCTAAGTATTATATGTAGATACACCCAAGTGTTGCATAAAAGATTTTGTAGAATGTTATGCAATGTAGTAAAAATGTCTGACAGTAAAATATAACTAGGGCTACTACGTAGGAACACCACAGAAATAAAATAGTTAAGAGCAGAATAAAAGAGATACTATTATATATAATAAAACCAGATACTATTGACAAACAAGTAGAATACTGTGGTGAGAAGGAAAAGACCATGCTAAGCTGAGATTTTGTTGAAAATTATTTAATATACAGCTTTGTATTTTCAGATATAAAGAGCAGTGTTTTAGAGCCTTCTTCAAAGAATTCCAGTATTGAGAGTAACTCAAAGGAACTTTGAAACAGAAGAGCAAAACTCCCTTGAAGGCAGGGAGCAAGAGCTCCAATTTGCTTTGGAGAAGCTGAAGGAACAATATTCTTTCAGAGATCCCTCCCATTCCCTTAATTTTTATAGGGATTTTTCACAGTCTGCTCAGAAGGTGACTCCCTGGGGCACATTTTTCCAGCCCCCATTATCAGCTCCAGTGGGTCACAGGCTGGCACTGCTTAGTGATGGGTAATTTGTCAAAGAGGGAGCGTGGCTGCTCAGGCATGTGCTGATAAGTGTGCACAGATACCACGTCCTGCGTGCCAGATCAGGCATTTAATTGTTCTGATTGTGCTCCTTACAGCCTGTTCAATAGCTGTTGCTCTCATTTCCATAAACACTGGAAGATTGCTTGTGCTGATGATGTGTCCCAGCTGATGCTTCTCAGCTGAAAAAGGCAGGAGAAAAGATTCCCTTCTCCCTCTCAGAGCCCGTCCATGGTGCCATCAGCTCCTGCAGAGGAAGGACTGATGTTCTGTCAGACCCAAAAAAGGGTTTGCATGGCCCTGTGTCACCACACAGGGTGTAAGAGAATGAGGCTTATGGCTCAGAGTAGTGTTTCATCTGATCTTCATTTTCTTACTCTAACACTCTTGAGGGAGGTGCTGAGAGAAAGGATCAAGTCTTTGTTTTTTCATCTGGGACAATCTCAGTTTCATTTAGAAAATGAAGATTCTGCTTCCTTTATTATAATTGTTTAGGGCAGCAAAGAGAAATTATGTTCCACTGATGTTCAGTGTCTCTAATTGTAATTAAATTTCTGACAGTGAAAACTGACTTTGTACTCATAATTAAAGAAAAAATTTGCTGGTTCAGCTGCCTATTTTTCATGAACTTGACTGAATTGGCATTTAGAATAAGAGGGATCACAAGTAAAAGGCATCTCTTCTATTTACAGGAAGTAAATCTTGATTTCTTTAAAATATTATTTAAATTAGACCCTTCTGGCCATATCCATCCCTGCTCTCATTCTAACCAGCAGTTTCAAAAGATGAGTGAATGATTATAGTCTCTTGTTTTTATGAACTGCAGTTAAAAATCCATGAGTTTTCTTTATAGAAATGGTGTCTTTGGAAGCTGTTCATGAATTGTCTTTTCTTTTCCTGAGTTATAGGAGCCACTGAATTATTCCAGAAATTAAGAATCCACATCCATTTCTATCATCATTGCTGGGTTCGCTTAAGTTTAATACTTTCCTTGTCAGCTTCCTTTGTCTACTTTAATATGATTTTTATTTACTCTGTAGCAGCAAACACCCAGAACACTTCTATTTGATTGAAACTTTACCATCTGTGATCTTCATATGTGTGGGACGTGTCTGGTAAATGGAAGTGTAACACTTCCCTGTTTTGCTGTGGCTGCAGATGGGAATTCCTTTTTGATGAGCAGTTGATTTTCTCAAGGTGCTGTAGGATCACAGCACTGCAAGGTGGACCTGGTGTCCTCCAAATGTCAGTCCTTAGTGTTCTCCAAATACATCCCCTGACTCAAGGCAGCTTTCCTTGAGATTCTTTCCCCCTACATTTTAAAGAGAACTGAACAGATCTTACAAAAAGTTTTGGTGGAGATTTCCTGACATTTATCCCAGTTACAGTCCAATATCTGTTACTTAGCTGGCAAGAAAATTAGATTCCTAAGGAAACCTGCTGTGAGAAAACCTCTCATTTTTTATGTGAGGCTAAAGGTGGAGAAGAAAATGGCATTTTTTGCACGTGGTGTGTGTGTAGGGTGGGTGGATCTGAGCTGCCTCTGGGTGTGCAGAGTCTGGAAGCACAACTCTGGGAAAATCCCATGCACAGACACTGGGGCTGACTGCACGTGGGCCAGGATGGGTACAGATACCAACACTTCACCCAGCTTTTATCCCACACTGTTTCCACTCTTTTTGCATATCAGTGGGTGCAAATTACTACCCTTATGGATGTTGTTACTATGTTAACTGAGAGCAGACCAGATCCTAGTGCCTTGTGGTAGAATTCTGTGTCTCAATACAGAATTCTGGATTCTCAACCTGACACAGCTGGACATGGGAATTATGCTTTTTTGGCAGTAAATGATTTTGGAGAATTTAGGTGAATCTTCACTTTGTGCTGCTTGTCAGAGTTAAGGTTCAGCTGATGAGTCAATGGAGGTGTATCCACCCTAACTTCTGCAGAGATTTGATTTATTGTCCTCAATATTATTAAAACTGGATAGTAAATTTGGTGAACCTTTTTTACTATGTAGGTATTATTGAGATATATGTACTGAGTGCTATTGCTGAAACAAAAGTAAGGGAAACATGAGGAATTCTGAAAGAATCAAAGGAAGCCTTCCAAGTGTTCTCAGAATCTATTTTTAAAATGTAATTAGGAAAGGGAGGATGTAGCTGTACTGCATGAGAGTTATGGTGGTCATTGGGTTCAAAAGCAGAAGATGAATTCCTTTGGGTACCTGTGGATATCTATAGGAAAAAAAAAAATCTCCTTTTCCTCCCCTGAGAGGGAGGTGAAAGGACCAGGATGCTGAGATCACAGGCTGTATAATCAGCACTTTCAAACAAGAACCTTTACAGATCCTTTGATGCTGCTATAGAATGGACATCTACCATATTGAAGGTACACATTCTTGGGGAGGAAAGGGAATCTGGAAAGGTAAAAAGTACAAGTTTTAATTTAAAAAATCCAAATTTTGCATTTTAAGAGCGCCAGTTGGTTTTCAAGTGTTCTGTGGGATTTGACATATGGTTTTATTAGGTTAGCACAATTATCCTGGAACCACTTATGGGCAGCAATGACAAATGCAGCTCCTGGGAGTGTGATTACAAGAAGACACTCAATGTTTCTCAAGTGCTGTCTTTAGTAGTACTTGAGCAATTGACTTTGCAGAGTAATGAGACATCATCTCCAGACTATCAAGATTTAGCCAAGTAATTATTTCTTGAGCTCTAGTTCTGTACAAATACTATGGGGCTTTTGCAGTGCAGTCACATTTGAGATTGTAGGGGTGTGCCATGGCTGTAACTGCACAGGGATGGGTTTATTTATGTGGGATTTTGCAGGCAGATGTGGTGTTTGTTTGGTTGAAGTACCAAGCTGGCCAGGAGCTTTGTGGCTGCAGCAGAGGAGTTTTGAGCTCGAGATAATTCACTCTGCCTTTCCACAGGCTTTGTGAGCTCTGTGCCCTGCTAACAGGGCTCAGCTCTGGAGCTCTCTTGTGCCCAGGGTGGGAACAGGAGGAGTTTACATCAGACACCATGTGGACTTATCCAGTATCTCTTTCTCTTCCCCATGGCCTAATCCAAATCCCAGTGGAGTGAAAAGATGATTCCCCATTTACTTTAATAGTCTTTCAATCACAACACTGTAGAAGAAGGAATTCACCAGGACTAGGGTATCTGCTGCCAGGCATTCCCATGACTGAGCTCAGGATATTTGTCTTTACTGTGTCACAATTCTCTGATATTTCCTTCCTTGATATAATACATTATTTTCCCCATAATTACAGGAACTATGATTACCACTCCAACTATTTTGTGCATGACTAGTTTTAATATGTTTTAAACTGCTCGCCTGCCATGGCTACTAAATTCTGAATGTACAGCCAGATTTTACCAAATCTAAAATGGCAGAAGTTATCTCAGAGACACTGAGTTTCTAAAACTAATAATAATAAGAAGAAATTATATAAGAATATATTATATTTTTATATTATATATATTATATAAGAATAAATGATAATAGTCAGCCAAGGCAGAGGTAGGGAACAGAATATGTAAACTTAATAATTATTTGTGATGGAATAGGGGCAATGGGATTTTTAGTTTCCTGTGATTGGAGAGTCAATATAAAGATTCACCTAAAAAATTAGAGAACTTAAGGATTTATTCAGCAACCCATGGTGATTCCCAGTTATCTCAGCCTAACTCAGAGAAGCCCTGGAAGGGATATCCCAGTGCTGACCACAGGAGTCAACCACTGCTCTGAATCAAGAGCAGTGTGACAAACTCTTGCCTGGAGTTAATGTTTATGGCTGGTTTTATAAGCTGCTGGAAAGCAGGATGTATTGCTACACCCTGAAATATAATGGTGCCTGTGACTGGTGGTATAATAAACTGCAGAGCCTCCTCCCAACCTTTTGGATTAAGTAATAAAAGAAAATGATTAAGAGTGAAATTCCATCATTTATCTTTTGTTGAATAAAACACTTTTTTTCCCCATCCCAGCTCGCTAACAGCGACAACCATGAAGATGAATGATTTGGCTTCACCCAAAATGATGGATAATCGTGCTGGAAGAGCATGACAATGATAGACAGACATCTTCTGAAGGAGAAGGTAATAGAAAAGACTGACACTTTGATAGGCACCATGATGAACAAGCCCTGGGGGGCTGTGAGTTAATAGGTTAATAGAAGTGTTCCAGCTCTTCCAGCCCCTTCTATCTCTGTGCTCCTTTTAGAGCTCCTCTAGAAGCAAAATAACATTGTGAATATTGTGAGGAGAGTTTTTCAATGTGCTTTTTTGTGTATTCCTTAACTCTGTGGTGAAACACAGAATTAAACTCTTCTTTAAGTGTGGTGTAGTGGAAGCCCACCCTGCTCAAACCCCTTCAGAGCTTTGCTTTTACCTCTTCCATCTCTCAGACACTGCTTGCAGGTAATACAATGTCCTAAGGGTATTGCACATGTTGAGTTTAGTCACCTGGGAAATAGATTGTTGGATCCCTGCTGAAGTTGTTAGTGTGCCACATTCTGACTAAACCAGAATTTAGCCCAGGTAGTTTTATTGACATCAACAAAATATGTGCCTGGTTTCTTGGTCAGCTGCCAACAGAAATATTTGAATATTATGAAAATAAGGAAGACTTATTCAACTTATTTTTAATTTCTTATCACTTTCCTGTTTATTCCCATTTTTTTCTCTCATAAAACTGTAAATTTTTTTTTTCTAATAACACAAAGCATTTATCAATGTGTATTTCATTACTTACTGTACGTATTTATTTCTTTTCCTTATTAATGTATGTTTAAAGAGGTTAGGACTTTGCAAGCCCCACCATCCTGGCTAGCAATTAAGCTAACATATTCTACAAGCTTTTTATGTCTTTTGTGCTACAGGGTATTTTGATTTGAACTAAGAGTTTCTTACTCATTTTTTGCAACCAACTACAAGAACTGGTCTTGCCATGAATGGCTTGTACAATTTTACAGTAAAATTATCAATATAAGTCAGACTAAGATGAGAAGAGTAACATAAGTGAGTAATGAGGTAAATAAACAGAAGAAATATAGTGTCAATAAGCATGCTTTACAACTGAAGGAATTTAAGCCATATATTTCAGAGCAAAAGAATGTGATGCACAGTTGGCAAAGTCTCTCTGAGACTATAATGAAGAGTCATAATGAAATACTTGTCTGTGTTAGTACTAAGAAATAATATATGGTTCACTCTGTGGGAGGGTGGAGGACAGATCAGCTCCCTGACATGCTGCATTAACTTGGACGTACAAAATCCTTCTCTGTACTTATCTTTTCCCTTGCTTATTTATTTTTAATGCTCCTGGACATGGCTTGTCAATATGTCTGCCTACACACGCCACATTTCTGTATAACCTTAAGAGGATTCATGTAATCCAAGAAAGCTTGGGGGGTGTATTTTGTAAACACATGACAAATTCCTTTATTGATAGACTTGTAGTCCAGCTTCAGGACACAGCTGATGTAAAATAGACAGTATGTGTAGAAAAGAATATTTTAATTAGTATATCGAAACTTTCATTTGAATGCAAAAATGTTTATCTCATCTAAAAGTTTTTGGGTTGAGTTTCTTATTTAAGTGTTTTCATTAAGTGTAGCTATTACTTTCTCTTCATGTACAGGAGTATTTCTGATCTTCTGTAGGACATAGCAGGTGTCATGCTGTCATTTAAAACAATGCAGAGTTACTACATCAGGTGTAACCCCAGATTTAGTGCAGACCAAGCTGGTTTACATCACTCTCAGGTATTACTTGGCTTTCTAGTACACGACTGCAGGCTGCTAAGCAGGAGAGTTGTGAAGCAATTTCACATGATGGAACAAGATCCTTTAGAATTACAAATCCCATTACCCTGCTGCCCTCTGGCCTGTCCCCCCTACACCAAGCCACAGGTTATAGGTGTGTTAAAACTAAGTCAAAACAATGTCAGAACAGAATAATTCACAGCACAAAGTGTGTCCTGGTGTAGAGAATGTGAGGACACACTGCACACCAGGGAGGGTGGCTAAATTGCTCTCTGAGCTTTTGAAAGTTATTCCTGTCCCAGAAAATGAGGATGAAGCACACAGCAGAATAGGAAGTTCAATCTGTTTTATTTCTTCTCACAGGACATTGCATAGTTTTTACTCTGGGATTCTTATGAATTAATCAGTAATGCCTGTGGATAGTACCACAATTAAAAGTCTCTGCTCCAGGTAGTTTACACAAATAGCACACCATAAACAGAGCACACAACAAAGTGCCAGACAGGTACAGTGATTACAACAGGGTGATCCAGAACTGAGCCTCATGGGTATCATCCCTGCCTCGTTTTCTATCTAGCAACGAGCTGGTTAATTCTATCTTCCAATTCTGGAACCTAAAAATGTTCATGTCAAGGGGCTATGCAAGCTTGTTACGTTATCATAACTATCATCCATGAAAAAGACAGGACATCCATCCTCCTGGAGCAAGTCACTCCATGCTTTTGTACCCTGGCTTTCCCATCTGTAGAATCAAAAGTATGATTCTGATTTTCCTTTTTAAAACGCCTGAAAGATGCAGAGAAAGAAGAGGATGCCACACTTCTGGGGTGCTGGCACGGGTGCCCTGGTACACAAGGCACTGCTGTGGTACATGGGAAATGAAGGAAAATTTGATTTCACTGCCCTTTCAGCATGTCCTGGCAGGGCCATCACAATCCCTGACTGGCAAAGGAAGGAAATGGAGGGGCTGAACCATCTCTGTGATTTACTGCTGACAGAAACCTGGGGCTTAGATGTACTTCTGGCTTTAGGCAGATATTCAGGGCTGTGGTGAATTGCATGCACACTTCAATTGCAGACTGATTTAGAGCTTATGCTTTTTGTGTTATTTTTAGCCTAGTAGATTCATGACTGGGCCTTGTATGTATAAAGACAATTCAAGTAATAGTAGTAATGAGCTGTAGATATCTGTGTTTTTACAGCATTCTGGCTGCACAACCCATTGGTACTTGAAAACAAAAATGCTTCTGAAATAAAACCCACTGCACCTTTAGTCCAGCACAATTCCCAGATCACAGGTTGGGAATTTCTTTCGTTTTTAGTATGCCCTCAGTGTCAATTACCTTTTTAGTTTACTGTTTTTTCCCCCAGAAAAACAGAGTTGACATTAAGCTGTGTTCTAAAAGAACAAGCTGATCTGAATGTTAAATTAATACATATGTATGCATGCACATATATCTATTTTAACTGCGAGGCACATATTTGAAATGTATCAAAAGATTTTGTCATTTACGTATGAAAATTAATTCATAAATCTTTTTTGTATTTACAGCAGCCCTGACAGAGTTTATCAAAAATGAGCTGCCTTACGGAACTATCAATGGATTAATAAAAAGAATCCGATCTAATATTCATGACACAGGAGACAAATGTAAACGCTCAGGCAACTTCATCTTTTTATTCTTGGAGAAATGTTGTTTTTTTCATAACTTTTCCTTGTAGATTTTGTTTTCTCATTTCATAACTGCTTTAACAAAAGAACTGTGCCATCAATTTTGCTGGATTGCATTATTCATGTGGAGGTAACACACACCAAATTCAATGCACAAAGGAAAGAAATACAAAAGAATATTCTATATTATTATTCATATAAACCCAAGAAAACTTTCGAAATCATGCTGTTCTATTATATTTATGACCCAATAATATTCTTCAGCTGTGTAGTTTTTAATGTCCAAGCACATCTTGCTGCCCTGTTGCCCAGAGGAAATCTTTGTATCTATTTGTTTATCCTGATTACTTTTACAACTTGATTTTGCTCTGAGACCCAGGCAGCCAATAACTAATTTGGGGTAGGGATCATTCTGACACTCAGGTCTGTGACCTGAGCTGCTGATTGTAGTGGAAGCTATTAGCCTGTTACAGAGGAATGTGAAAATGAAATGTTTTTGTTAGGAGAGTGCTTGCACTCATGCTGGGCCCTTCCAGATTCTTTTTGAAGGCTGTTTTTGTGCTGATGGTGTTAGCTTTGGGGTGATCTTTTGGAAGGAGGTTTCCTTAACTTGCCCAGAAGCAGGCGTGTCTGAGCCAGAGTCTGCTCAGCTCCTTGCTCCTTTCCTCGTGGCACTTGCTTTAGTGAACCCAGCAGTGTTGGGTTAATGATTGCACCCAATGATCTTAAAGGCCTTTTCCAACCTTAACCTTTTTTTTTCCAGCCTTCCTTAATCATGTTTCTGAGAAACCTCACAATCTCACCTAGCTGGGTGCTTGGGAATGGATGGGAATCTTTCTTTCACTACTGCATAATTGACATGAAGGTGCTTAATAATTTCTGGGCCACATTCTGGTTTGGTGGAGAAGGATGTGGGTGTCAGGCAGGACCTCCTGCCCCAGAGTGGCCATCTCAGGGTCACTGCTGCAGCTGGACTATGGGAGATGCAACATTAAGCTTTTTGGTCTGCTCAGGTGGTGTCACCTTCCATTCTAAAGCAATTAGAGTCCCCTCTAATATTGCACACATACCATTCATTTACTTGCTTTCTAATTTAGTACTATACTAAGGACAAATTACTTTCCAACAGAAAATGTCAATGGTTTCATAGCAACCAGAGGTACCTGAGAGCTTTCCTTTCATGTTAAATCCCATTATAAGAGCATCAAGCCTGGTGCTTTATCCCTCATGTTGGTGTGAGATACTGACTGCTGCATCCAAGCAGCAGAGCCAGTCTCTGGAATCTGCTCCTTGTGTGTGCTAGAACCAAAATTTGAGGCCACCAGCTTGTTCTGTCAAAAGTTGGATGCTTTATTTTAATCAACTTCAACAATTGCTTCAACAGACAGAAGGTTGTTTTAAATGGGTTTTATCATCAGATCTTTTATTTTGTGGAATGGCTTGATTTCGTGCTCAGAAACTGTGAAATGAGAAGTTACTGAAAAAAAATCAGTCAATATTAACTACCTTCCAGCTGCTTTCCTACTGAAACCAAATGGTAACCAATACTGCAGTCTGATCCAACACAGACAATTGGAAAGACAAAAAATAATAAAAAAAAAATCTAATTTTTATTGCTTATAATTCCACCCTTCAGACATGTGTTTTTGCCATGGACTGAGCAAAGACTATCTGCATGGGTTTAAAACTGGGATTCTCCTGGGGAAAAGCCAGCTCCTGCTGCATCAACCTTACCCTGGGGCTGTGCAGTGGTGCAGAAGGCAGGGAAAGCAGAAAGAGATGGGAAACCATTGCACTGTGAGAGGGTGCTGGGTGATTCCTTTTCCTCCTACAGTACCTGGGATGCACAATCACACAAGGTTATATTTGCCTCAGTTATTGCCTGAAGCCAGACATTAATTTTCAGTGGCTTCTCCAGTTTCATAGCCCACTCATGGCTCTCCAGCTGCTGTGTGTGGGTTACTTGGCCTCGTTGGGTCCAGCCCTATGTGAATTTGTATTTTGCTCCCCAGAAAAATGAGTGCATGTGGGAGAGCTGTCCCTGAACTGGTGCAGAAGTTCATCTCAGCACCCAAATGCTCTGCAAATGTGCAAGAAGTAAAAACATAGGAGCTGGCAAATGCTTTATATTGGTGCTATATATACTTTTTTCTCAGCTCTTAATACAAATTAACTGTTTAGTTCAGGTTTTATTGACTGGCTGTTACAGTGCTTAGGAAGTTTTGGGGTCAATTTAATGAAAAAAAAGTAAGGGTTGACTTCTGGCTTTGCTTCTTTGGTCAAAAATGAGTTATGGTCTCAATACACAAATCAGAACATAAAGTAAGAAATTTGTCTTTGTTGGGCTTTGTATGTGGAAAGAAATGAGCTTCAGCTGATGTGGGATTTGGTAAAATTAAATATGCCTGCTGGGGAAAGCTGTTATTGGATATTATAAGAAAAGATTGATTTCAAAAAGCTCAGACTGTTGTATGAACAATCACTGAAATCAGTATTTTTATACAACAAAAGCATAAAAATTCCAGTGAAACAGTGAGTCACAGTTTCTTCAGAGAAACAGGATTCCAAAGTACCTCGAGAAGAATGAGGCAGGTGCCCCAGGGTTGGCATAGTGATGAGCTTTCCTCTTAATGTACACCTGAACAAATGAACAAACTAAATCTGCACTTTTCTCAGCATGGCTCCACCTTCTGCTGCCTTCTCAGACATTTTTTTCAGTGTTTTTTTGTGAACATGATTTTATTATCCTAAATGAAAAGCATATTTCATACCACATCTGGAGTATTCCTAAAACTTTAATTTCTTTACCTTCAGCTTTCCACAGCTTATAAAAGATAATTGGGCTGCACTCGTGTAGACCCTGTGCACTTGGATGTGCAGAAAATGATTTTCCCCAAATAAAACACCTCACAGAAGACTGGCTGTGTTGTCATGTTTGAACTTTGATTGTGTTCTGAATAAGCCTGAAGTGATCCCTAATTCTTTTTTTGTTTAATCTGAGTCAGATTTGGGGAGATGCTCATTTGCTTTCACTTAATTGTGTTGTTGGCCATGCAAGGAATAAAACCAAGCATTTAAGTCTTTGACTGGCAGCTGTGCTTAGCTAGAGGTGCAGCTACAGGTTATAAAAGTAGACTGAGGACCTTTTAAAAATGTTTTATGTGTCGTGTTTGTATGTCACACATCACTTCATGTTTTATAAGATCAGAATTATAATTGTGGGCTGTGACTCATAATCCACAAGAAATATATATAGATATTTGAGATTCCTAACAGAAATGAAGCATGACAGTTGCAGAGCTAAAGCTGATTCTTGTAAGAATAATAAATCCAAGGAAATCACAGAAACACAGATCATTGCACAGATAGAGACCAATATAACAAACCAATAAGCATAAGGATGCCCAAGGAGAAAAGTGATTATGAAAAATAACAAAGAACTTATGCTAGTCTAAATCCATAAGAAAGAGAACAAAAGAAAGTAAGTATGAAAATTGACTTAAATATTGGTACTTTGGCAGAAAAAATAGTTCCCTCAGGCAGCTGTCCATCTGGTGCCCAGTTTGTGTCACACAAACCAAGGTCACCTTAACAAATGAGTAACATATTCAAAGCTAACAAGATTTGTAACCTGCATTGTTTGTTATGTTTCTATGATGTTTATTTAATTGACTGTATTCCATTAAAATTAAGCTGTGATTTCATAAGCCTCAGAATTTGTTCTGCTTCTGTGAATTCCCCACCTTCCCTCCCAGTAATTTCGTATTTTAACCATTTATGGCAGGAAAATCCAAAGTGTTCATGTTTCTAAAGAGTCTTAGGAAATGATAATTAATTGTCAGTACTGTGATCACCTTCAAAGTCTGCATTAGGCTGTTGGGGAACAGGGGATTTATTTGGTCATCCCTTCAACTCTTGGGATATTAGAAAAATACCATTTTTACCATAATGCTGAATGCCAAAACAAAGCTCTATCATATCTGCAATACGTTAAAGTGAGTTATCTTTCTCCTCCTCCCTTTCTAGTTCTTTCCAAGATATGATTTGTTGAAAATGTGTGCATTATTTTCTTGTAAGGAGGCAATGCTTTTTTTCCAATACTATGGAAAAAAATGGTAATGTGTGGGCTGCTGATAGAGCTGGCTCTGCAGGTTGGCCTGTTGGGCTCTAAATCTGACCTATTATTTTTTGCTTCCTTCAGTACATTGGCTTGCATTTAATGCCTCATCTCTTTTCCCTCGTGATTTCAATGGCAAAATTTGCTCAGTTTTCATTATGGTAAAAATTCCTTTAAGGTTATGGATATAAACAGAATTTAAAGTAGTATGGTGATATTAAAGTCTCTAACTGTTACAGATGAATAGCAGAATATTGGGAATGTTCCTGCTATCTGTGCTGCAGGAATAAAAAAAAAAAAGGATATGTACAAAGTAGAGGTACAAGAAGGTTTTGGAGGGCAAAGAAAATGCATTCCAGTGGGAGATTTCTGTTGAGCTTATAAAAAAAGAAAGTTAAGCCTGTATAAACACCTTTCTGTGAAGAAAACATGAAATACTACAGGATTCTTTAATCTACCAAAGAAACATATAGCAAGAACCAGTAGCTGGGAGCTAAAGCAAGGCAATTTCAAATTAGAAATAAAGCACTTGCTGTTGCTTTTTTCTCTGTGTTTCACAGAGATGATAATTAAACTTTGGGGCAGGCTACGTTGCAGTAGAAAATGGTAGACATCATCTCTGGAGACTTTCAAATACAGTCTATATACTTTTGGAAAGTTATTTTTTTTTGCCTGAACACAAGCAATGGGGGGCTCAATATCAGAGGTAATTGGATGGAATATAAGTATCTGAAACAAAAACTCAGTGCAGATGAACTAATCTCTTCTCCTGGCCTTAAATGTATGAAAATATAGATTACATTACTGCAATGTGTTTGTTTCCTACACCTAATTGGTTTTCTTTCAAGGCTCAAAAATCTTTAGTCACTGCAGCTTGCATCACTAACCTTTAAGAATTCAAAACAATGTTCTTTACTGCTTGCTGAATTGTCACATACTATATGTCTCTAAATCCATCTGAATGTGCAATTTCCAACTCCTGATTAGCACCAGGAGCCCAGTCAAGGATGACAGAACAGCATCCAATTCTCTTCCTCTCTACTACCACTACAACAGTCAAAAGCTGCAAAAGGACCATCCTACAGCTGAAGTCTTTTGAGGAAAAGCTGCTTGAAAACATGTTATATCACAGGGGTTATTGATGGCAATAGGGTGATTGACTGGAAATTTAAAAGTACTCAAACCTTTCTAGGATGAATTACAGCACAAATGTGTAACCCACAGAGAATGGGCTGGCTTCAGTGTCAATCTCTGTGGACAGATTCCCCACAAGTCACTGGGTAGAAAGTGCCACCAGACATTTGCAATAGTTCCAGTCCCACAGGAAGATGTTTTCTTGATTCCAAGGACACAGTGCATAAATTGATTTAAATTTTGCCTATTCTCCCTGAGCAAGTCAGAAATTGAGCTGAGCTGGATGTGTGACAGTGAGAGTTTTCACACAAATTGTTGGGATGGGGTTAAGCCATACACTGTGTCCAAAATGCCCTATCAAGGAACTCAGAAAATTATTTTCTGAGGAGTGTCAGCTACTGTTGCAGTGCTGATTTAATACAAAAATGTGTGCACCTGCTCTGCCCTAATCCCCATTCTTCCTTCCTATGCCTTGCTGCATTTTTCTCTGTCAGCTCTTCCTACCAGAATGTGATTCCACTCCTTCAAATACTTTTTGGTTTGATTCACTTTGTCTCATCGAGTATTTATCTTCTTCCTTTTTCTGATTGTCACTGATCTCCTTTCTCCTGGAAGATATATTCATCTATTCATATATTCACTATTTTTTCAGATTTTATTTATATCAGGTCTGTAGAAAAATATAATAAATTACTGTGACTGTGAAGTGCTCACAGGAATAAATTGTCAAAGACTTTTAAGAAAATTATGCTGTCTTCTAAGCCAGGGTCTTTGTAAACAAAGGCATTACACCAGAATAAAACTTTCCTGTCTGACAACTGATGACAGGTCTCGAGGATGCCATGCTTTGGTTACTCCAAACTTGAGCATGGAGAGATCATTGAGAACTGGCTTTTCCCAAGCCCTGACTAAAGAAGTTTTCATGGTCAGTGTTGCTGTCAGCCCTAACTCCATGCACTTTTTGCTCCTGATCCAGTTTTTGTCCCAGTCAGGACAAAGTGAAGGAGAGGGAACTCCCACAGAGTTCTGTGAACTCCACCATGCCAGTGGTGTTTACTTTTCCCAAAGCACTTCCCCTTGAAAAGTAGAGCTGTAAAAAAAAGCCAAAAAAACCAATAAAACAATCAATCAATCCTGACTAATCTAAACCTTCAATCTCAAACCAATCCATTTTCTGGGGTGACCTGCCAGCTCGTGGGATTCCTGTAGTTCAGAGCAAGTGTCTTCAGGTCCCAATTGTCTTACATGTCTGAATTTGGGGGTAAATCATTCACCTGAGAGTGCAGTTAACTCTTCATTAATTTGAATCCTAACACAGATCTTGTGGTAAACTGAATGCATTATCTCCTTTTTCCACCTCATGCTATTATATAGGTACTTCTTGGGAAAGGAATTGTCTCTATTAGCATTTCTGTCATGCAGAACAAGCATTCTGTCAGTGTTGGCAGCTCTTTTTTACTTCAGGTCTCAAATGTGAATTGAATTTTATATAAATTTCATGCTGTGACTTAAATTATCGCCCTTGAAGGATGACTACCTGTAACACTCCTTTTAGTGGAGAGTCCTCAAAGAATCCCAGCTATGGGACTAAGTAGTGGAGTTAAAAATCAAGAAGCAGGTTTTAGGTGAAAGAACATTTTATCCAAAGCATTTGTCACAGTAATTTCAGCTGTTTCCATTGTAAGGAGGAAGGCCAGCTATGATTTTTCAGAGTCCCAGGTATTTCTGATGTTCTGCATTCCTAAATATCAGTTCCCAGGTGTGAAACTTGGCACTAAGTTGTTAAATCCCTCTGCTTTTGCGAGCTGCTTCAAAATATCCTTCACATGTAAGGAAGGATAATTTTGGAAATCCAATCAGCAATACATATAGTGTTCTGACTGTATTTTTTATATCTCATATGCCTGAAGAAGACATGGGAGAAGCCCAGGAGAATCTTACATGGATTTTTAGTGCTGCCCAGGATTTCCCCCACAGAGAATTGGTGGCATCTCACCACAGACACCCTTTGATAGTTTTGTTCCCTGAAATGCCTCTTCAGAAAATTATCAAAGGCCAATAGCTTCAGTCTCCTCCTTCCTGTAGAGGAGGGAAACTGAGAAAGCAGTTGCAGCAGGTGTGTGCACTAGGAAATGATACAATAGGAACATTTTGCAAAGCACTTTTTAAAAAGCTTTTATCATGTTAAGTGGAACAGCATCCGCAATCATGTTCCCTGTTAAAGAGAATTTACTCAATTCATTTCCATGTTGTGACCTGCAACGGTTTAATTTACCTGAGAGCATTCTTCCTGTCAATACAGGCTGGATGGAAACATGATAACTTCAGGTTATGTTAACTGTCTGATTTGTGATGCAGTTTACCTCTGCAATGACTGCACTGTTCAAATTAATTAATACCAGATCATTATCTTTAGATGGTAGGCAGATGTTGAGGTTATGGTGTTTGTGAACCCTAAGCCTGTCGTTTTTTTTTCTGTACAGATAACCAGCAGTTGCTATATAAATTGGAGAGCCAAGGTCTAGGCCTTCTGGCAGTCAATTGGTTTTGTAATTATCTTAGTAATAGTTCTCAATTATTATTCAGTAAAGGTCGTCTTTCCTCTGCTAATGGGTCACGGCACCCCCTAGGGATCCAGAGATGGGCCAGTTCTCCTTTTTATCATGTAAATGACTTGCCATCTGTGTGCCACCCAGGTTCATCTAAGGCTGTTCTGAAAACTCTGATTATTAATATCAAAGCTGCAGATTCTGACAGGATTGTAGAATTGTTTTTAAATATTTTTAAAGATGGGCTGTGTTTCCGGACATTTTCAAGACTCTGTTAAATGTTGTGGACAGCTCAGTGGCAATTCTCTTCAATATAATAATTAAAAATACAAACTTTTATTTTGACTAGTGGTATTTTTAGCTAACAAACCCTGATACCCTTTTTTCCACCCCATGCCTGCCTTCATTTGTGTCCCATTGTATTTATTTCTGCCATGTGATTGCCTGGGGGAAGTTAAATTACCAACCATAGTTATTACACTTGCACAAAACTTCTTTATTCCCTTCTCTAGATCACATTTACATTGCAGGCTGTGCTGAAAGTGAATAAAATGAAAAAGTTAACAAAACTGATAAAGTCATCATTTATTTCTACTCTATTGTAATAGCCATGCTGTAATTGGTGCTGTTTCATATAAAATTACCATATAAATTGTGCCATCCAATGCTGCAACAGAAAGAGCAACAGTATTTACAGTAAATGGCAAATACCTGTTAATTATTGATAGCCTAATAAACACACCATTATAATTCAGTCTTATTATTCATTATTAATAATAACTCTTATTTACTATTCATTGTGAAAGGATCAATTATGATTAACTGTTCTAAAAATGAATGGTCCACACGCATGTTTCTATTTTCAGGGCCTTTTCCATTGAAGGAAAGGCTTTCCACATTAAAATTCTCTGTCCAATAGGCCAGAACATGACTGTATCTAAACAGACTCAGCCAGTGTCCTGATCCTGGTGACTGTGAAAAGCTTCTATGAGCTCTGTCAGAGGCTGTTAATGATTTTTTTGGAGGTCATCACTTGGCCCAAAGTACCGGTAAGGACTTATAACCTAGGATGTTCTTGGCCTTCTTGGCCCCCTGGGCACACAGCAGTTTACCTTTGACAGTAATGAAACTCTGCTTTACTGCTTAGTGATGTCAGGGACCTCTTTTTAAAATAAACTCTGCCAAAAATTCATTGAGGCATTGCCATAAATATTGGTGGTTTCAAAGTTTAATTTTTCAGGGGAAGGAGGTTGAATTCCAGGTGCTACAATGACAATGTGTCCTTGAGTGGATCTGCAGAGTGACCATCAGGTGTTGTGGGAATGAAATGTCTTCACCAGAAATGATCCATTGATTGAGCCTTTGGCCTTTTAATACTTTTTATATAGATGCAACCAGCCCAGTCTTTCTAGACTGCATTGCCAGAGTCGAGACTTTCACCTTCTGGTGTTGGTGGGGTCATTTCTGGCTGTAGGAAGGACAGGACTAGAAATATTGACAGCCAGCACTTCTCCCTCTTCCTCCCAGGCTTTTGATTTTCTGACCTCTCTTCCGAGCATAACTCAACTTCTAATTGTCACTAAGAAATAGCTCGAGAGAATATTGATTTCTTACAATGCAGACCAAGTGCTTTCCTTCTTTGTTTCAGTTTTTGTGCCTCTGACCAGATTTTGGCTGATATTTTGCTTTGTCACTCATTTCAGGTTTTTCATGCGCAGGCAACTCCACCGTATCTCCTGTTAGAATGTAAATGCAGCAAATTCCATCTGTTATGAGAGGCACAGAGACAAGAAGTCAGAGCCCACCGGTGCTCCTGGAGTGTGCCCCAAGTGTGCCACCCATGGGAGTGCCTTGGAGTTCCCACAGGGTATGAATATGGGGCAGGAGGATGAGCACTGCATGCCAAGGTGAGGCCTCCCTTCAGGTCTGGCTGGGTTTCACACTGATTTATCAGTGGGGGTTTAAAGCACCCTGTCTGCAGGCAGTTCTTGAGTTATCCAGAGTTTCTTGGCACAGAGGAGCATCTGCATATGCAGTTTTTGTTTGACAAGGGTTCTCCACTGTCTTTCCCCAACTGCCCACTTCAGAATTTAAAATATCTGTAAAATGCTCTGTATTTTTCCATGATGTGCCAGTTCTCACCAGCTGTGATTTTCCAATACAGTGATGCACTATAAGGCAGCCAACTGACTTGTAAAAGGATATGAGTTTGTGTGCCAAGGAGAATTTAGCATAATGTTTCAACTGAAACTATAAAACAACATTTCAAAGAAGGAAGAGAAGAAATTCAAGATGTATATCAACGTGATACGTATAAATATTTTTTATTTTGTTTCAAATAATGTCTTTCTCTGTTGTGTGTATGGCATCTAAGACACACTGAACATTTTTAGCACGTAAGAAATAATTCACTTAAGTTTATGGACACAAAGCAGTGTATAAACCATGTAACTCAATAAATGCTTTGTTTCCAATTCTTATGTGCATTACTCTGTGACATATCTGGAATTATTCCAGAAATTCATTTTAAGGTAAGTCCTGCCAGCAGAATGGAGTTACAGCAGAAGCCTTGGGTAACTCGTGGCACCTCTCCCAGCAGCGATGCTGCAGTGCAGGAGGAGTGTGGTTTAACAGCACGCCTGTGCCTCATGTTCACACCCCTCCTCAAGCTGTGCCAGGCCATACCCAAGTGTCACTGCTCAAACTCTGCTCCCATTGCTCCAGGAGGTGTCTCACAGGCTTGGCTGCACAAGTCACACCTTCATACTGAGGTGCTGACACATCTTATTTAAGAGCAGAGCGTGCTCTCTCTTTAACTGGTCAGCGGCCCTTTGCACGCCGTTCTTAGGCAGCTCTCCCGGCTCCTCATGAGGTAATTAAATATTGATCTTGCTCCTTTTACAGACCAAAATACTCACGCTGTGTTTCAAGAAAGGATCACTTCTTCATGGTGTCATGGTTCAAGCCCAGCCAGCAGCTCAGTTTTACAGATGTGCTGCTCACTGCTCCCCAGCGGGACTGAGGGAATCAGAAAAGTAACGGGGAGGAAAGATGTGGGTTGAGATAAAGAGAGTTTAGTAGGGAAAATAACAGCACACGGTGCAAGGCAAAAACACAGCATTCATTCCCCATTTCCCACATTCCCTCAGGTGTTCAGCCACCCCCAGGGAAGCTCCATCACCCCTGAGGGTGGCTGGGGGAGACAGAGCATCACTCTGGATGTGCCCCTTGTGCTTCTGCCCCAGCTGAGCACGACACCCTCGGGTACAGGACACCCTTAGGTCACCTGGGGTCAGCTGTCCCATCTGTGTCCTCTCCCAAATCCCTGTTCCCTCCAGCCCCATCGCTGCTGGAGGGGAGGAGGAGCAGAAAAGGCCCTGACAGTGCAAGTGCTGCTCAGCCATAGCTAAAACATCCCTGTGCTATCAACACTTTCCAGCATGACCCAAAGCACGGCCCCATGACAGTTCCATGAGGAAAATTAACTCTATCCCAGGCAAAAGCAGTACACAGTCTGTTGCTCCAGTTGATATAATTTTCTAATTAAGGTATAATTAATCTATAATGCAGTAGAAATACTAGGTAGGAGTGAAATTGTGGCCATCTACTGTTATTGAAAATGTTCTGTGAACCCCATTATGCCATTGTAAAATAATTCTCTAAATGTCAGTGATGTGAGGAACACAAACAAGAAGTCACTGTTATTAGACATGCTTTTATTATGCAGCCTGAGAGCAATATTGTGTTTAAGAATAAGCAGGGAAGTAAAAAATGAGGGATTTTGATCACAGAGAAATCAGTTTTACCATGTGCTGTAAATATTACTGAGGCAGCAGCATGCCTACTTTTCAGAAGCCAGAAAATGAACAAAACGAAGGGAGGAATATCATGAATCGTAATTTGCTGCGAATGCAAACTATTCAATGTATTTAGTCTTTTCTCCTTAATTTTTTTTCTTTGTTTTGTTTTGTTTTTAAGTAAGGTAATATACATATTTTGATCACTTTTCTGGAACCTCAAAACATGGAAATACAGCACCAATGAGACTTGAAAGCTCCATCAAACGCCTGCTGAAAAGTGTCTGTTGCTGGCGCAACTGCAAGAGCTTTTGCTATTTTTTCAACTAACATTTGCAGCATTTCCCACCTAGAGCAGGAAATGGTGGCTGCCTGCATAAACATATATTTAAGGCTTAAAAGAGCCAACTTTGAAGTTAGTCCAACTGTTGGTGTTTATAGAGGAGAGAAGCTGCCTGTTCATCAGCTCGCTGTGGCAAACCTGCCTTTGAATTCAAGAGTTAACCTCTCGTTCCCCTTGCAGCTAAAATGCAGCTCTGGTGCAGTGCACCCCTGCAGCATCCTCCACCTTGCCTTTTGTGTACTGTGCAATTATCAGATGCATTATAATAACTCTTGCAGTTAAGTATTATACTTACCCGAGGGCAACCTGGGAGATTTTATATTTGTAAGCCCTGTTTTATCCTTCTGTAATAAAACTCTGCACTGAACATAAGGTGGCACCAGGCAAACATCAGAATGTCTGAGATTTAGTAGACAAAAGAAGACTGGGATATACTTTTGCAGAGAAATGAAGCCCAGTAGATTGAAGGCAACTAAATTAGTTGAGCCAAATACATAATTATTTGGTAATTTAATGACTAGATATTCAATTAATACTTGCTTATTTATCAGATTAAACAATAATTAGTCTTCATAACAGGGAAATGAGACAAAGGCTTTTCTTTAGTTTTACATTCCTATTTTAGGTTTTTATATAAGCAGATTTTGATAGCCTGGGAATGCAGAACTTTGCAATTTGTGGGAGAATAGCAGCACCAAGGAAGTTATATTTCAGTTTTTTACAACAGAGATATGTTCAATAACCAGGTCAGCTTTCCTAGGAGAAAAGAAAGCAAATAAACCCAGCCTCCCACCCAAACTTAATTTGATGCAGATGAATGAAACATCAGCAGGCTTTTGGCCCTAAGTGAAAAGGGGAAAAATGAAAGGTTGTCAGGAGATAATTTTTTGTTAGTATACACTTCTAAGATTTGAAGCCTGCCTGAAAAAAATTGGAACTCAAATATAGGTCTTTGTTTTTTAAATTTTGTTTTTCATTTATATGAACACAGGAAGCTTGGGAATATCTCATTTATTGTTTTTGTGATTATAGAAAAGAAAAATCTGTATTCCTGCACCATATACCAGATAAATAGCAGCAGAAAGTCATTATCCATGCTAAATTTTAACCCATTCTCAGTGCAGGCCTTTGGGCCTGTCTCACTGGGGACACTCCTATAATGTATAGCATTCATTTGAGTCTAAACCTCTGGTTTTAATGATGTTGTCTTCTTAAACCATGGGCTGTAGAGTGCTGAATATCAAACACTGTTCAGCACACCCTGATGTGAAATATTTCCCTCTCTGGCAGCTGTGCCACATAATAAGTGTTTAAAAAAATGCACAGATGAGGAGATTAGGCAAATGGTTTAGTGGTGGACCCGGTCCTGTAAGGCTGGTAACTGGACTTGATGGCCTTAGAGGTTGTTTCCAAGCTTAATGATTCAGTAATTCCTATCTGGAACTGGAACATGCCCCTTCCCAGGACACTGAGTGCACAATTTGTGTTTTTCCAGCCCCTGTGTCTCTACCCCTCCCTGTCCTCTCCCAGAGTGAACTGTCCAGGAGAACGTGGTCCCCAGTGCTGCTGCCCTCTGCACCCCTCTGCTCCCACCTCAGAGCAAGGGCAGCCACCCCTGTGGGTGCCACGTTTTGGGGGAACCAGGGAGGTACCAGGGTGGAATTAGAGGCAGGTGAGAGCTGAGGTGAAGAACTGCAGTGGTAAGAGCTCTGCTGGTGGGAGGGGGCAGGAGCTGGAGGGAAAAGCAGGGAGGGGTTATTTTATTCTGAAAGTTATTGCAGGTAGAGAAGAAGCAGTTAGTGCCACAGCACTTGGATGTGCTTTGGAATGTTCTCTAATATTCACAGTGGGAAAGAATGGAACTAATCCGCGTTCGGTGCTGGCAGTTGGGAAGTGCCAGCAGCCAGTGCAAGGGACTGAGGATGGAAACACAGCAAAAAGCCTTAAAATGCTTATCTAACCCTGTAATGAGCTCATCCACTGCCCCAAGCCTTTCTGGGAAGGCAGGTACACCCAGCACTCGGCACATTGGATGCTGTGGCTGACTGCACTCGCTGTGGGAGCTTCATAACACTGACACATGGCCTGGGGGATTCCCTGAACCAAGAGCATGAATGATAGCAGAGCTAATGGAGCTCTCCAGCGCTCTGTGCTGTGTTCAGGGGGTTTTAGTGGTGTAGCCAAAGTGTAAAAATGGATGCAGGGCTTTTAAAACTTCCCAATAAAGAGAAAACATTGTTTGAAGCCGTGGAAGCTGCATATCCACTGGCACAGCACCTAATGCGGTTTGCTTCTCCAGTAGTGCCCTGAAGTGTCTTTAGATATTCATATATAAAATGTAAGTACATAACCTGCTGTAAAAAGCTACAGCAGTGCCCTTGGCAAGCTTCCCTGGCCTCTGGAGGGTAATTACATGTGGAACACAAACACAGCTCCAAAATTGACCTCCTTATATGTCCAGCTTTTTCTCATACAAATGCTGTGAGATCTATCCATGCTAATAAGAGTATTTGTTGTATCTTGATGGAGAATTTTAACTTTGTAACCTAACCAGAGCTCACTTGAAAAGAAAAAAAATAAGAAAAAAAGAAAAAAAAACTCCTTCCAAGAAGAATTTAGATCCACACACTGCCCAGCCAGGGCCCAATTCCAGACTGCTGTTGGAGGTGAGCAAACCAGAAGGATCAGCTTGTTCTGGATGGAAATGTGTCTACAGCAAAGGCCAGCTTGGAAATACAGCTTTGTGTTTCAGCCAAAAATCAGGCAGAAATGGCCACAGCTGAAATGTTACATCAGGCCCTGGTAACTGCTCAGAGCAAACCACACAGCTGCTTAGGAAGGCACGACTTAAAATCTGTTTTATTTCAGGTAAAATTGTGAATGTTCCTGTGTCATTTCCATGAGTGCCATGATTCCTGCAAGTACCATGTATAAAAAGGGAAAAAAAAAAAAAAAAAAGGAAAATATCTGCATTTTTAAGATGCTTTCACAATGTTTTGAGGTAATTTTGTGACTGGAGTGGGTTAGGTATTTACCTATGCTTTTAGTGGTATTATGAGATTTATGCTGTTAGATCATCCTCTTTGCCCACAACAAATGATCTTTATCATGGCTAGTACTAAGTTAGTCAGAAATGTTTATTAGAAATTGTGCTAGAATTATGATTTCCCAAATTTTTTTCTGGAAGTATAGAAGTTCTGATAAAAACTTTAGAGCAGCTAAATTGCTGCTGTCCAGGAGGAGTTTACTGAGGAGATTATAAGGGAAGATTATTGAGAAGAGAAAAAACAGATACAACAAATAATCAACTCAGATGTGGAGGAATGAGATTCAAGTATCATTTCTGCAGACAGTTTTGGCACATATGCAGAGAAAGAAAATATAATTGTAAATTGCAAAAATTGCTGGATAAGAAAATGAGCAATTTGATACAGATTTACTGTTTAAAAATTGAGGTGCAATATTTGTAGTTAAACATTTATATAAATGAAGAGCTGTGTGTATATTTCTGTACAAATGATGAAGGTGACCCTGATTTAGTTAATTCAAAAAAAAAAGAAAAAAAAAGGGAACATTTAAATATGTAAATCATAGATGAGCTAAGTTTAGGGAGGGTTATCAGAAATGTCTGTTATCTTTGAACATGAACATATGCTCACTATGCTAATTTTGTAAGATCCTTAGATCAAATGCTGGCATATTTCAGTGCTTTGCATTGCTTTAAATTTTGACTTCAGATTTCATAATTTTCTTTATTTTGTAAGGGTTTTATTTGTTCCAATCAACAAATGCCAAATTAAGAAGGACCATCTGAAGGGAGAAATTTTCCTGTATTCCTCTGTTAGCCTTGAGAAGTTGCATCTTGCTGGACACTGTACTGAAAATAGTCCAGAAGAATATGAGACCAGAACCCAACCACTCCATAATTCATAAGTAAATTTAATTTGTTACAAAAGGATAAACTTTATTTAAATTTTCCTTTTAAAATGCATGCCTTTTAAATTGCTAAGATCTGAGAGCCCCAAATTTTTAAATAAACTGGTGGCTCAAGGTTGCTGGTGTCTTTATGTACTTGAAGTTTGTTTTAAGAGATGATATTTGTCACAAAAGTAAACCATGATTTCATGTACAACAACAAATTCCTCAGTTCCTGATTGTCCAAGAAACTTTCCTGCAGGTTTCTTCCTGAAAACTTACAGAAACAGACATTTTGATACAATGAGGGGATGAAGTTTGAATGTTGCTTTATAAATCTCATTATCATTTCTGGGTTTTTTCTTTAAGATGAAGAGGATAACAGTTTATATTTTCATTTCAAAAATGATCCACAGAACATTTTCCTATTAGTTTAAGCTCTTAGATCTCTGTCTTTCATGCCCCCCCAAGAGCTCTTTTGTTAAGGTGTAAATATGCCCCTAAAATAATGAAAGTGCCATTATCACCCTTTTATTCATTTAGGTGCCCAGGAAGGGAAGTGCAAAGGCATTTAGCTGAAAGCATACTTTCAGTATAAAGAGATAACATTAATACAAGCATCTCTGCAGATCATTAGTCTGCTTAGTCTCTAATATCCTCTCCCTTGTATTTTGTTTGCCAGAACAGAGTGTGAGATAAATGGCAAGCACATCAGTGAAGAGACACTGGAAGTTTTCACTCACTGCTCACCTGTCTCTCTCGGGCTGATCCACAGAGTATTCATTATTTCCTTATCTCCAAGCTGAGGAACAGCCCTGCCTGTGTCCTGTATGGCTGAATCCCAGCAAAAAAACAAGTCACTTATGTATTAAGTGATATTGTAAAAGTGCTGCCTGTGTTTGAAGAATAAAAACCACAGGAGGTTCTAAATGTTGTAGCATAAATCCCCAAGTTCTTTATTTCTTACAGAGTAGACAGCTGGGGTTTTTTTTGCCTTGTCCATGCTCTGCTCCCACATGGCTCTTGGAATGTTCCAAAGATACATTGTGGGATCTGGTAAAACACCTGGAACAATGCTGTGAAAAGATAGCAAAATATTTCATTTAAGAAAAAATGTTGTGATTCTTCATGCTTTTACAGATGATTGTATTTTCACTTTTTGGAAGAAAAGGTCTAAAATATTTGTTCTCTGAATGAAATGAATAATAGGGATTTTATATGTGCAAGTATCCACTGCTTCCCTAGGTAAACTCTCCTGCTGGCTACCTATCTGTGATATGCTCCTTGGAATTTAATTTGTTAGCATTTGCTTCTAGCCATTGCATGAAGTTAAACTATATTCTACCCTTTATACCAACTATAAAAATGGGCATTATTCTGAAAATTTTACAAGAGGATTTTGAAAAATCAGGCAGGCTAGTGGTTGCTGTGACAGTGTTTCAAATCTTAGAGCATTTATATATAATTTTGATATCAGAGACAATGGCTATTAGGAGTTATGGTGAAGCATTATGGCCTTCTTGTTACCAATGTGCAAAAGAAAGAAAACAAATAAGCCTCAGTGTCTCCAATTAAAAAACTCAACTCTGGGGTTCTGTTGTCCTTTAAAACAATTTGGCAAAGCCTCTCTAGCACAGGGTTTGGTTTTTTCAGCCAGCTAAGAGCCAGTCAATGTTCTTTGACTCAGGTTGTGCTCCCATCTTGGGTGCTTTAAGAATGTAAAGAGCTGAGGGAGATTTGTGGGAAATAACTTGGCATTTTTCCATTAGTGCTAATAGGATTAGAAAAGTGATGAATTGTCACTGGAGGTTTTGATATCTCCTAATAAAGGAGACAATCTGCAAGCAATACTTGCAACCAGCTGTTGCTATTTATGGTGCAAGTCTGTTTGGCTGGCAGAGCTGTTGATTTTCAGCACTCAGAACCTCCAGCACCTTTTTTACAGCCTGAGCCACCCAGGTTTGTCATCCTTCCTGGAGCCAGCAGCTGCTTTGCAGAAGTCAGAAGCTGCAGGAGACACAAAATTGGCTTGGATGTCCACTTTTAATAAAAAGGAAAAAAAATCCAAAGCAGGGAGGAGGATTGTCACAGCTTTCTTAATCTCAAATGCTTTTTAAACTGATCAAACAATTTGGGTAAATGAACCTGTCCAGGTGATTGTCCCCAAGCCAAGGGTCAGGCTGTGATGAGAGGGTTCACCTGTGTTATTTAATTGTCTCTCATTACAGCACGTACAACTTTGCCCCTGGTATACTCATGATGTAAAACTTAACTAACTAGCTAAAAATTGTGGCTGCATGCCCAAAGTTTTTAAAGTTTCTCACAAAATCAGAGTTTTATGGGGTTTAAATAATTTTTGTTGTCATGTTTTGTTTGCTGATGAAAGATAAGATGATAAGGAGGAGATTTATACCTTTCACTGTCTGTGAGAAAGAGGTAAACTAGTGTATGTATACTTGGATAAAACCTTTTGAATTACATTTTCTTGGTTAAATTAATAAAATCTAGCATTCTAAATCCCTGACATTTATGAAAATAAGCACTGGATATTGAATTTTCTTGACCCAATGCCACTTTGGAGCATGCTTCAGAATTTTCACAGCATTTCATTAGAGCACTTTTTTAAGACATTCCAAATTTTATATAAATTTTAAGCTAGCTGGTGTTTGCAGAGAAAAGTATTCATATGAAATTAATTATTTTGAGGTTTTAATAATAAAGATAGGTTATTTCATATATTACCTCACAGCAGTGTGAGACTGGGAAATTTCCTTCCATTTATTCCTTATTTTTAAATGTGATGTGAATGTGGTGATGTTAAAGAAGTCAGAGAATTACTTCTAATAACAGAGTGTGTTATCATTCAGCAGAAGTGCCAAGAAAATAGGTTTTCTCACAAAAAACCAAAACTAAACAGGGCATTCAATAACATTTTTCTGTGGACAATCAGCTGGTTTTGGTGTTTAAATTGCAGTCCTTGTGCAAATAACAAATGGTGAATGTTTAGACATAACTTAACCTATTGAAATAAATTGGAAATACTCTATAAAGACACACAGAAGAGCTGGCTCTTTACTAGCACTGCCTTAACACCAGGGAGTGTGTCTTGATATGAATCAATCTTTTGATAAAGACAGAGCACAAAAAATGGAGAAAGCAACTCAGATTAACAGAATAATTTGAAGACGTTTATAGCCCATTTTCACTGCCACGTTGTGCCAGAAGAGCAAAGCAGCAGAAGTGATATATAGATCATTGATTTTTATCCCTTTCAGAGCAGCCCTTCTTAGTATTTTTAATGAAACATTAAATGATTGTAATGTAAACTGTAACAGAATGGCATAGTTTTATGCTTTCTTAATTGGATGCTAATATCCATGTCAGTATTTGCATGAAAAATGGTGTACTAAGCCAAAATATCAAGGTTTTTAAAACTCATAATCATTCTTCTGCTGATACCATCTGTCAGCTTAATCTTCACCTCCCAGAATTCAACGAAGAGGGTGCCTTCAGGGGAAGGAAAAGAAAAAAAATGACAGTTATGAAAGTACAGTAAATTAAGCTTAAAGCATGGGCCTGAAATCCCATTTGATTATGTAGGGCTTATTAGTTATTAATTGTCAGAGAGAAGGAAAAGAAGTAAGAATTGCAGTTGGGGCACTGTCAGTCTTCCTCCCCTGGAGAAGGGATGGAGAGGGATGGAGAAGGGATGGAGAAGGGATGGAGAAGGGATGGAGAGGGATGGAGAAGGGATGGAGAGGGATGGAGAAGGG